>NC_088361.1:40147501-40215001 GCF_034508935.2 Berghia stephanieae
GCCTCGCGCTCGGCGCATAGTTGAGTCCTTGGAAAAGGCTCTTTACTCACATTCTCTCACCGTACTCAGGTGTAAAATGAGTACCTGGCCGTTAACAGAGTTGTCTTTGTCCGAAAAATTGTAATATCGCCTAACAGGCGTCATGTCCCGTCCTACATGTTAAATGTTGACCAGGGACCCCTTGTAAAGCGCTTTGAGCACATTTAGTAGATATTGCACTATATAAAGCTCAATTTAAAAAAAATAAATATTTCAATGATGATGATATGGTGGTGGTGGTTGCAGTAGTAGTAGTGGTAGTGATGATAATGTGGTGGTGGTTGTAGTTGTAGTAGTAGTGATAGTGATGATGATGTGGTGGTGGTTGTAGTAGTAGTGGTAGTGATGATGATGTGGTTGTGGTGGTTGTAGTAGTAGTTGTAATGGTGATGATATGGTGGTAGTGGTGGTTGCAGTAGTAGTGGTAATGGTAATGATATGGTGGTAGTGGTGGTTGTAGTAGTAGTGGTAATGGTAATGATATGGTGGTGGTTGTAGTAGTAGTGGTCGTGATGACGATGTGGTTGTGGTGGTTGTAGTAGTAGTGGTAGTGATGCTATTGTGGTGGTGGTTGTAGTAGTTGAGGTAGTGATGATGATGTGCTGGTGGTGGTGTAGTAGTAGTGGTAGTGATAATGATGTGGGGCTGGTGGTTGTAGTAGTAGTGTTAGTGATGATATTGTGGTGGTGGTTGTAGTAGTAGATGATGTGGTGGTTGTGGTAGTAGTGGTAATGATGATGATATGGTGGTGGTGGTTGCAGTAGTAGTGGTAGTGATGACGATGTGGTTGTGGTGATTGTAGTAGTGGTAGTGATGAATGTGCTGGTGGTGGTGTAGTAGTAGTGGTAGTGATAATGATGTGGGGCTGGTGGTTGTAGTAGTAGTGTTAGTGATGATATTGTGGTGGTGGTTGTAGTAGTAGAGGATGTGGTGGTTGGAAAACACATTACAGGTTATTATAATACATGATTACACACATTCTCTAACTTCATTTTTTGACAGCTTCGTTGTGCCATAAATATACGCAACAGTTCTGAAACATTTTATTGTGGATTTTGATATTGTTTGTTGTTTTTCTTGTGTCGTTATGTTGACATAGATACCGAATGAATGGTAATTACTACATTCTCAGCCAACAACAAAATGGCGCTGAATGCTTTCATTGGTGGACACTTTTTAGGCTTCGTACGTATTCTCATTCGTTTAATTCTATGGAATTATCATGGTAGTCACTATTTCATTGCGTGTCAAATTCTATTTTTAGTAAAACCATTTGCGTGCTGGAGAAAAATAATAATGTTGAATTACTACATTTTGTAAAAGGATGATAGGGACTGACATGTATTTCTTTGAAGGTCTGATAGCCCAACTTGTTACTGGCCCATCGTTGTTATGGAAATACTCTCAAACCAACCCAAAATATTGTACAACAATGTAAAATCAACCCCATAATTGCGCACGGTTATCAGACCTGCAAATGTGTGCACATATTACGTAATGGTAAAATCGAACTTTCCCCAAAACTAAAGGGGTATAATAATCAAACTTCAAAGCGTTCAGTCAGATTTTTTTTTTAATTTAAAAAGGTCTTTTAATAATATATGAAAGTGAAAAAGTTGGGAGCATGCACTGGTGGAAGTACAAAATGTAAAAAGGTGACAATGCAAGATGACTGTTTTCCTCATTTTTCTTTCTGCTTAATGAACACATCAATTATTTAGCTTACATCATAACCTGCTCATAAATTTGTCTCCTTCTACAGTGGAGTTCAGTTTGCTACATTTAGTACCAACGAGAGACAATAATTCAAAGGTAAAAAGCCTCCATTATCTTATGATGTGGTTGGCAAGTCCAAAAGCATCGCTCACACATTAGTTTTCAATAAACCGTTCATGCCAAGGTAGACATGCGTTCAACCTGTATGACCCAGCATGTTTTACGTGCAGTATGTGTAGTCTGTTTTTGTGTTGCTAGTTTATGTTTTTCATACTAAAAACACGACACGTCATATTTTCTTGTACAATGTCAAGCTAACTTCTAATTAATTCTGTCATCACCGCTTTACTACCTGTCTCCCGAGCAATTAAGTAGATTTTTGTCCCTGATGGCCGCGAATGTGCAGGGACAAACTTATTCATCACACTTTTACATTATATATCGATAGATTTAAATTATTCCCAACTTGTTTAAATGTTTCAAACACTAGATATCCAAGATTCAGTCAAAAGGTGTCCTTTTTCCGTCATAATTGTAATGCGCAACGCCATGTCCATCTCAAACGGAGTACTTGGTCTCAGTCGCTTGTGTTTACCTTAGTTACCTCTTTATATCTATGGTCTTAAGAAATATCGTTCTATTATTAGGAGGTATAAAACTTTGGCCAATGGAAAAAGTTGTTTTGTTATTATCCACAGTAATATATATTTCTGACCATCAATTATTCAACGCTTCGTTGTTCTTATTATTGCACAGGTTCAACAGCTCAAATTTCCATTCTTTCATTTTCGTGCACCTCCTGCCCCCCCCCCCCCCCCCCCCCCCAATCTTTTTTGTTCCTTTGTCGTTAGTTGAATAAAGAATAAGACTAATAATAATGCAAAACATACAAGTTGGCTCTTTCCGTCACAATAGGCTTCAACAGTCGTGACGTCACTTCCCTCGTAATGATGCATAGTAACTTAGTAACTGGTTCTAAACTATCGGAACAATGGCAGACGCCCTTATGAAATACTTCTCCGACGAGCATAAAAGTGTATCCGGAGGAGAAAAACATTATAAATCTGATCATGTTTTGACTTTTATACATTCTGGTCACATGACATATGAAAAAGTTCTAGCCAGCATTAAGAATAAAAAGTACCGATTTTCTTTGTTTAGGCCCAAGCTGCTCGTTGGTGGGCGGACGTGACATCAGACTTTTGAATCCAATTGTAATGCGCAACGCCATATCCATCCCAAACGGAGCACTTGGTCTCAGTCGCTAGTGTTTACCTTCGTTACCTCTTTATACTCTATATTTAAAAAAAACCCATGAGTGCTCTGCAATTTTTGTTATTGTAGAGGTTGCTATGATAATAGTTGTCATCTCAGTATGTTGAATTAGGTTAAAATGGGCTCACTATAGAATGGACCAGAATTGACAGGTTTTTATCATTATTTTCCTCAATATCATGTACGTAACTATTTTTTTAATTATACAAAAGGACAATAATGCGCATTATATAGATAGCATGCGCTTGGCTAAGAAGCTCACAACATTGCCATCCGGAAGTATTACGGACCAACACACAAAAATATGTATAACTTTAAACGTTTATAGTCTGGTTAATACAGTTTAGTGAGAATTACTCATAAAGGCGGATGGCAAAAAGCAATAACAAAGACCTGAGTAACGTCAACTTCATTCTATCAATAGAAACAAATACAGAAAGATAATCATGTAAAATTGCCATGCTCGCACTTAAATTTTGACTGAATCTCACCAGTTACCGTGGTGTGGTTTTTTAAATTATATGTCGTCAATTAAACACTCTGAAACTATTGACTCGGACAACAAGAACAATAAATGCAACAATAGCAATTTCTACCCTGTATCCATAATATCGCAGTAACAACCTCACACTTTGGCGGAAACTTAGACCACTACAATTCGAGGGGCGATCATTGCATTGGAAAATGTGATTGATTATTACAGTGTTGGTTGTGGAAATATGTATTTTATGCATGGATTGATGGCGGTGCTAATAAATAAATTATGTGCCAATATTTTAAAATGCATTTATGTATATAAGGAACGAAATTGACGTCACTCGGCTCTGGTTATTGTTTTTAGACAGTCATTTTAGTGATTACTTCTCAATAAATTCTGTCAATAAGACAATTCAACGTTTAAAAGTTACACATAGTTTTGTGTGTTGGTACATCCGGCTGGCTGATGTTGTGACTAATTTAGCTCAGCGCATATCATCAATAAATCTATCACTCATCACGTTCTACGTCATTAAGTCTTTCAAACACATGACCACCCAAAACTGATTGATATACGAGATCGAGAGGGTAGTACAAACTCATTGGGCAGGCATATTTCTGATGAAAAGTATTATTTGACATCGACATAATGAGAAGATCATTTCTTTCGTGGAAAACGACATGTGTCAAAAGTCACTTCGGACTCAAGGTGTTGAAACACGTCAAAGGTAATTAGCCATGGATGTTAATATTGTCATTTGGGGGGAGGGAATCAACGTCTGATTTCAATGTATCCATTTGACATAAGTCATTTAAAAATCATTTGAAGACAATTTGAAGATGGTAATAATGAGCCTGTCGCATGCTGTCTAAAATACAAAGTGTTTCGTATTTTATCCTTATTATTTTTTTTTATTTAGTTCAAAGATAATGTTCGTGTCATAGCTGTGTGAGGAATGGCCTGGGTCAACGACATCCGTTCTCGTTTGTGGTATAACGAGTCTGTTTCCACGTGGCTGTTTGGTAAAGTACATTTTGCGTTGCTCACACATGCGTACGCAATAGTTAATGTGCTAAATAATAAATATCATAAAGCCGGGCGACACCTTTTTAAGAGGGATATTTGTAGTTTTCTATTGACCTGTGATATAAATAAAATGGTAACTAGAAAGATTTGTTTGACACAAAAATGGAAGCTTTTCAAATACAAAATGAGTAACTCAATTTTACGACATTCAGGACCTCACATGTTAGGCATGATTAGTGGCTTTACCAATAAAT
The DNA here is from genome assembly GCF_034508935.2 of Berghia stephanieae. Classification (NCBI taxonomy): domain Eukaryota; kingdom Metazoa; phylum Mollusca; class Gastropoda; order Nudibranchia; family Aeolidiidae; genus Berghia; species Berghia stephanieae. The sequence continues at coordinate 40,152,290 of NC_088361.1, forward strand.
GTTACTTTTTTACACTTTTACAGAGAGAATCCTTTATAGCGGGGAATTCTCTGCCTGTGTTTTTGTGGGATTTTTTGGATATCATGTTTCGTAGACGCAAGATACATTGCTTTTTGGGGGATCTATTTGTGCGGCTATGTGGTCTTGTGGTATGACACTCGCTTTCGGATCGGAAGGTCCTGGGTTCAAGTCTCGCTCGGAGCATAGTTGAGTCCTTGGAAAAGGCTCTTTACTCACATTCTCTCACCGTACTCAGGTGTAAAATAAATACCTGACCGTTGACAGCGTTGTCTCTGTCAGAAAAAAAAAAATTAAATATCGCCTAACAGGCGTCATGTTTCGTTCTACATGTTACGTGTTGGTGTTGGTCAGGGACCCCTTGTAAAGCGCTTTGAGCGCATTTAGTGGATATTGCGCCGTATAAAAGATCAATCTTTATTTATTTATTTCCAATTCCATGTCTGGCTTTTCTTTTTCTTTGGTGCTTGTAGGGGCAGACAGACTTAATTTATAATCTCTTCATTGCTTAATCATCCACGTTGTTTTTGGTGCTGAAATGACTTTAAAATTGTGGGAGTTCCTATAACAACTAGAACAAGCAAATACGAAAAGACTGGATGGATGGGTGAATGAAAATGTTCAAAATGAGTTTTTGATTGGAAATGTGAACAAATGAGTGAGGGATGACAGATGAGTGAGAACTCTAGCCTTGCGATACTACTACTACTACTACTACTACTACTACTACTACTACTACTACTACTACTACTACTACTACTACTACTACTACTACTACTACTACTACTACTACTACTACTACTACTACTACTACTACTACTACTTGACTACTACTAGTAGTACTCATAATAATAATAATAATAATAATAATAATAATAATAATAATAATAATAATAATAATAATAATAATAATAATAATAATAATAATAATAATAATAAAGTATTCTTCTACAGCGCTAAATACCGAAACCTCAAAGCGCTTACAATATCACTTAACAAACCATAAACACACCCTTACCGTACCAAAAGACACATACAACAGTCACATACACTAACTATGCACATTTTGCAAAATGAAATAATCGTAAAAGGTGACAGTCAACAAATGAGAGCTAAAACTTTTTAAAAAACGAATAATTATCTCATCAAGCAGAAAACACCTTCGACAAAGTTTTATGGAAAAGATAAGTTATTAGCTTTCTCTTAAAATATTAGATGTTGCTCGCCTTACTGACAAAGGAAGAGAGTTCCAACTGGACGGTCCTGTTTCATAGTAAGATCAATCGCCAACATTAGTAAGCCGTGGTTTTTTGTTTCTGTTTTTTTCTTCTTTTTTTTAAATTTTTTTTTCCTTTTTTTTTTAAGGGGGGGGGGGCATTTTTAGTAGCTGGATCTCCAATGACCTTAGTTGACGAATTCGGATTTGGACCACAAGTTCGGAGATCGGGAATTAAGTGCTTAAAACAAAAAAGGTCTATTTTGTATTCGATTCTGGCTCGAACGGGCAGACAGTGTAGCGTTCTGAGCATAGTTTTTACGCTACGATATGGAAATAATATTTACAATGGGGAACAATAGTAGGTTGTCAAAATGCTGGTTCCAATTTCATTGGAAGTATGAAACCAGTTTCCCGGAGAACTGGATACATTACTTTGTGCAATTGATCTTCCGGTTTCGGAGTGATAGTATCATATTTTCGTCAATAAAGATAATCCTTGCTCTCGTATTTTTAATAATCTGCCTATACACACTGATAATAAACTAACTATGCCACCTTATGATTCAATGTGTAACCTATTCATTGTTAGTCCTCCGAAGGACTGGTTGATTATAAACTTCCAATGAGTTTTGAACGGGAAGAGAGGAAGGTATGTCGTCAAGATTTCACTGCCCTATTGCATTTACATCAACAGTTTTATGAGATTTAGCGATCCGTTTAGGCTACTTGTGCACTGCTGAAAAAAAGCAATCCAGTGCTTATTGTTTTCATGAACGTGGACTAGCGCATATTCTCTGACTTTAGTCAAGGACTTGAAAAAATCGGATTTTATGTGAGCTGACCATGCAAGTCCCAGACTAAAATCACGGCACCTTCGTACTAAGCTTGGACAAGTTTTGGTCATTTGCTGCGGCGGGACTTCAAGCTCAGTCTAAGATAAAATACTAGGATACATCATATCTTCGACAAGATAGCAGCTATTTTTAGATTGAGAGAGTTTCGATTCAGAAGGAAAATACGAATGACAGAGGCAAAAAGTGTCCTGTTGCTATTGGCGTTGGCTATAAATATTGTAAGATATGTGCAGATTATCGAAATTACACATTTTGTGAGTAAAAACTATTTTTAAAAATCCGAATCTAATCAGCTCGCGAGTTGCGAGTGAAAGGAGACTCGAAGTGAAAGGGTTCGCTTCAAAGATCAACTTTTAAAAAAACGATTACAAATTACCGTGAAGACAAAGGTTACTCTGCTGGTAATGTACCTGACTGAAATAATGTGTTTCATCAGAACACACTTTCTATTTTGATTGTTTGATTGTTTGTTGTTGTTATTGTTGTTGTTGTTGTTGTTGTTGTTGTTGTTGTTGATGTTGTTGTTTTGTGGGAGATATTTTGGTGATCATTCGGATTTTTTTTTTCTTTCTTTTTTGTTGTTGTCTTTTTTGTTTCTTTTTGTTGTTGTTCAATTGAGTTTCAATAAAACTTTCCTTGGCCTAAATATAGAATTGACAGTCGTCCATGGACAACGAACACCATTGTAGTCTGATCAGTCGGCAGTCAATATGTGATTTGATTCATTGTTTCAAAAGTAAGTTCAAATATGAAACGGAACTAAATATTATCTAAACCGGATGTGTCGCTAATTTCCTCTTTGGAAATCTTTTGCGTTTAAAGTATGAAGACCGGTATCTTACTTGCCATCGTGTACTAGAGAGCTTGATGTTACCAGCACAAAATAGCCAAATTTGTCACCGTCCTTTCAACGCCCATTTCTAGGCAAGAAACTAACTAGTCAGAGACTAGAAAACGTTCATAAAATCCGATGTTTTAGACACTTGCTCCGCTTAAGCTTAAGACTAGCAAGTCATTTACTATACTAGTAAATAACTAAATCTAGTTCGCTTACACAAAATTGGGCCCAGGCAGGAAACCAAAGACAATCATTTATGGCTGGAAGCAGATGTACCATGTTGGTCAAATGTCAAGAAAATTGGTTGAAATCTGTGAATGGAGATTTCTAAAAGATATTTAACGCTCTCCTTCTCAACCATAGAAAAATCGGATTAATTACGATATAATGAACTATTGTCTTATTCATATTTGTTTTGTAACATGACGAACTTTTAAGAAATATTTTTGTTATATCTATAAGAACTTAATGCAGTTACATGAAGCTTGTTTTGCGGCACCATTTTTTTATAATATGCACTTGTGTGTTTGAGTGTTCAAAAATCAATTGTTTGTGTTGAGTAGGTATGACATTTCTGAAAAAATCCTGAAAATGGTTGGAAGAGAGAGAGAGTTAAATGGATTTTAAAGAAAAACAACTGCTGTCGTTGCCTAAGCTTTCCATGGAAAAATTTAGATAATCTGTCAACCAATTATATGATGTTAATAGGTATCACCCATGTTGTGAGTAATGACCTTACCCAGGAAAAGTAGTTGGCTCGAACATGGGACTTTCCGGGATTTTATACGAAAATATTATATCCAATTGGCTACCTTGCCCATTTCCGAGACAAACACATTTTTAGGATATTCTATTATTATAATTCTCTTGTGACTGGACTTTATAGAAACAACCTAAGTTATCCTTAAAAACTGGTTGCAGAAACGAAGGCCAGTAATTTTGTTACTTCAACTTAATATAATTAAGAATTGCTTTAATTTAAAACCAAAAAAAAAAAAACAACAACAAATAACTGCTGTATTTTAAACCACCTTCGGATAAATAGAAATAATCCCTTCTCTCCTGCCTACCTCCTACTTTATGGTTTAAAAAATGGTTTGGTGACATGATCATGCCCAACCAAATTTGATTTAGTTTGTCATAAAATGGTCTTTGTGTGTGCCACCCTCCCCCCCCCCCCCCCCCCCCCCCCTCCCTCCTTCTCAACACTTATCTTTAATTAATTGCGAATGATTCACCCTCACAATATTGGTCAAGGGATATCTATTTCCGTATTTAGAACAAAACTGCTATTTTAAGTCCGCCGGATATATTTTTATTTAATCACGATTCAGCAAAGGAATGACGTCATGTGTAACCGAGTCACCAGGTGCCTCGGAAACCAAACGTATGTTAAGAAACAAAAACAAGAATGATTATAATAATATGGGTCACTAATTCATGACCCTTGACCTCCAAGTCCGAGGTTAGTCCGTTTAGTATTAGTGCAGATGCCGGCAAATACGTCTTCAAAACAAAGTTATTCGCTTAACATTAATCATTATACAGTAATTTGTTTGTTGCAAGAGGCGTGTCAAGACGAGTCGTCTTTAGCATAACATCACGTCCCGTTGTTTATTAACCTAAATTATGGAAATAATGAATAAAGTTAGAACTCCATTAAATACTTGAAAAATAAAACGGAGCTTCCGATTTATTTATTTATAAAAATTAACATAAAATTTGTCAACGAGGAATACCTTTGAATTATCATTATTATTATTATTATTATTATTATTATTATTATTATTATTATTATTATTATTATTATTATTATTATTATTATTATTATCATTATCATTATTATTATTATTATTATTATTATTATTATTATTATTATTATTATCATTATTATTATTATTATTATTATTATTATTATTATTATTATTAATATCATCATCATCATCATCAGCAGCAGCAGCAGCAGTAGCAGCACCATCATTATTTTAAAATTATTCTCATTAACATTATTTTTATCATAAAAATAATATTTGCACAAATACAGTTGCTCGCATATAAATATTTTAACTCTTAAATGTTGAGACCAATTTTTTCAGATACCTTTGACTCTTTATCAAACGTTTGCCCAAAGGAACAACAACATCTGTGCTTGAATGATACCCATGTTGTATCACTGTTACTATGTCTTGGTGAAGAAAAAAAATCCAGATGTTGCGTCATGATAGAGTAAATTTAAGCGCACTTTGTAAAGAGAGACACGAGATTCGATTGAATTGCACTAATATTATCATATATTCTTCCTTAAAGTTCAAAAATCATAATGGGACATTCAGTGACGGAACCTTTTAAACCCGAAGATCTTGATGAAAAGAAACCGTGACCACGATTTTCTATATCACACACGAATGACTAACATCTCAGCAATTGCCTCCTTAAGGTTTTGATTGGCAATGAAAGTTATACCACACGGTTTTTCCTTTAGATAGCATCATAGATAAAAGTCAAATAGATTCAAATATGTACTACGAGGTGATCACTGGTGATCTGTGCCAAGACTTATTTTCTTATCTCCAAAAATGTTGTTTGTTTTTTTTCTTCTGGTAAATCCACGAATGGAAATACAAATTTGCTAGCGATTAAGTTTGGTGAATTTTAGTGCCATAGGATGAAAGTTATTACGATTTTCTTGGATGCCACATTTGAGGGGGTTGGGGGTGGGGTGGGGGTGCAGTCTATATATATATATATATATATATATATATATATATATAATATATATATATATATATATATATGCGTGTGTGTGCCTGTGTGTGTACATGCGTGTGTGTGTGTGTGTGTGCGTGCGTGTGTGTGTGTGCGTGTGTGTGTGTGTGTGTGCGTACGTATGTAACGGCAAGGTGGCAAAATAGATATCACGACTTGGCACTAATTGTTTATGTTTACTCGTTCCCATTTATCACATGTTCAGCGTCATGGAGCATATCGAGGTAGGATTTGCCTTAAATATATCCGATAAGCGTATTAATTTATCAAAAAGCCACGAAGTGAAAAATGAAAAATAACCCCCCCCCCCCCCCCAAAAAAAAAAAAAAAGCATTCGTCGAATGGAGATCGAAGTTCAGACCTTCTCATATTAATATGATTTTTGTTTCCAGACCACCTTAGCGTTATCCTAATGAAGAATGACGCTTTCCTCGGTGTATATTTGTACATTCGGCTTGTAACCGCTGGATTGAATATTCCAAAATCAACTCAGCCTCTGTTTTTCTAAAATTACCATTTACTCAATGGTTATTTTTTTTCGTTTCTAGAGTACAACTTTACTTTTTGTCTTCATAATTTGTGTCAATGGTTATTGTTCGTGTCAAAATCTCAATGGATGAAGGTTGACAGTAAAGTAAGATTCCGATTTTTTGTTTTAAATTGGGAACTTTTTACTGAATATTCTTTCCATCATGCCTCAAAATTATGTTATTAGAAAATTTAAAAGGTATTTTTGATAACAATTTCAAAACATTTAATGCCACTATATATCTTGCAGTTATTTGGTAATAGGTTCAAGAAATTATCTCATTTTTCATATCACATCCCGTTAAATCCGTGAATGATAAAGGAACAAGGGCCTTCTCGTGCCTGTTATTTACCTAAAATAATCATTCTTGCCATTGTACGAGTATGAACTAAATACTTGACACTGAAATATATTGTTTTTCTTCGCCCACGGAACGGGATGATGCCCCCGATGCAGATTCGTGAGCTAATATCCTAAAATGGAAAATAATCCAACAATATGATATAATTTGTCTAATTTACCTCTCCACTCTATATAACATATTCCAAGAACCTTACGATTCTTCAGCAATTTTTCATGCTAGGCTTGACGTTAACTAATGCACATCGTGTTAGTGGATTAGTAAGTTCATCCTATTACTCGTTCTTTTCAAAGCTTGCGCTCGCTTAGGCGATGTCTGTCACTCCTATTCTGTAGCTCTTCATTTGTCCCGAAAAAAGCAGGACCTGGATTTGATTTATAGAACGTGTTGCATTGCGTATATTATTTTCTATTTTGGGAATGGACGTTGTGGTTGTCATTTACCGTTGGATCAGAGCATCTTGAGTTCGAACTGTAGTGAAAATATAATATGATTGGGACTTTGATCAAATGGCCCGTATGTATATTGGCGTGAACTTCTGCAGTGAGATGACAGTCTGAAACTATTATTAATGACTCTAGATTCAAGACTGAAAGATTCTTTTAGTAATTTGCAATACAGCACAGAAATAAATGATGATGATGTGCGGCTATGTGGTCTAGTGGTCTGACACTCGTCTTCGGATCGGAAGTTTCAGGATTCGAGTCCCGGTTTGAGCGGCACATAATTAAGTCCTTGGAAAAGGCGGCTTACTCATATTTCTCTCACCTACTCAGGTGAAAAATGAGTACCTGGTCGTGAACAGCATTGTCTCTGTCAGTAACAAAATATTGTAATGTTACCTAACTGGCGTCGTCGTGTCTCGTCCTACTTGTTAAGTGTTGCTGTTGGCTAGGGACCCCTTGTAAATCGCTTTGAGCATGTTAAAAGGATATTGCTCTATATAAATAGTCTTTTTTAAAAAAAATATTTCCTATATCAACATTAATCTTTTTATTACAAGTGTTATGAACAATATGAACCATTGTTGGTTTTATGTAAATTGAATTACATGCTATAACATACTATCAGTGACTGTTTCGTAAAAAGTGTTAAATTATAATGATTAAATCATACGCAGATCTGTCTACTTCTACGAAAAACTCGTAGAATTACGAATTTTAGCTCCTTGTGTAGAACAATATAAGCTTCTCGAATTCAACAAACCTTGTCAGAGTTGAAAATATGGCAATAAATCACATAGTGCAAGGACTTACAAACGTTATCCAATCTTGCTGAGGGTAAATTGATCCTTTACAAAGGTAGATTTAATGACTAGATATTATTATTTTCTCCATGAAAATTACGATTTTTAAAAATTTCAGGTACGCAGGTCAGCATACACGTATACATTACTTATGTCCGATAACAAAAGGCAATTTTTGGGGATATTTATTACAATGGACAGGGCTTGTTGTTTTGTATTTTAACATTGACATTATAACAAGTTGGGTGATCAGACTCGTACTTCATTATAAAGATTTCTATAAGAAGGATTCTACTACTACTACTACTACTACTACTACTACTACTACTACTACTACTACTACTACTACTACTACTACTACTACTACTACTACTACTTCTACTACTACTACTACTACTACTACTACTACTACTACTACTACTACTACTACTACCACTACTACTACTACTAATAATAATAATAATAATGATAATAATAATAATAATAATAATAATAAGAAGAAGAAGAAGAAGAAGAAGAAGAAGAAGAAGAAGAAGAAGAAGAAGAAGAAGACATGAAATAACAATAATAATAATAATAATAATAATAATAATAATAATAATAATAATAATAATAATAATAATAATAATAATAATAATAATTACAATAATAATATTAATACTATTAATAATAATAATAATAATAATAATAATAATAATAATAATAATAATAATAATAATAATATTAATTGATTAATTAATTAATTAATAATGATAATAATAATAATAAAAATAATAATAATAATAATAAATAATAATAATAATAATAATAATAATAATAATAATAATAATAATAATAATAATTACAATAATAATATTAATACTAATAATAATAATAATAATAATAATAATAATGATAATAATAATAATAATAATAATAATAATAATATTAATTAACTAATTAATAATAAAATAATAATAATAATAATAAATATAATAATAATAATAATAATAATAATCATAATAAAATAATAATAATAATAATAATAATAATAATAATAATAATAAATAATAATAATAATAATAATAATAATAATAAATAATAATAATATAATAATAATAATAATAATAATAATAATAATAATAATAATAATAATAATAATAATAATAATAATAATAATAATAATAATAATAATAATAATAATAATAATAATGATAATAACAATAATGCTGATGATGATGATAATAATAATAATAAAAATAACAATAAAGCCTGAATTCCAATTATATTATTTGAAATAAAACAACAGATTTTCAATTTTCTAAAAGACCATCCAAATCTTTAGATTATAAAGTTGGTTTTTGTCGATTTTTTTCCCTTCAACGACGTAGTATTTGTTCAATCGTGGTTGCCTGTAAATTGGAAGAAAAAACAACGAACTAATAATCCTGAAATTCAGACACATGTTATTGACGATTCTGTGTCTCCTGTCCCTCCTACTCCTTGATGGCTTGTCTTTGCGCCATGACAGGTGTCCGAATAGCCGATTTATAGCAAAAATTATCTGTTACTCAATACGCCTCTCTATATCAAATCGTTCTTCCCTCTCTATATATCTTTGGCGTCTTGTCAGTTGTGCAACCCACAGTTTGACGTTTGAATATCGGTATATCCTTGCTGCTTTGTGATAAGTACATCCCCAATTCGCTCATAAATCAAATCAAGTCGTACAGACCAGAAAAAAATATATATACAGTAATACCTCGTTATTCCGATACGTTTGGTGCACATTGCATATTTTGCCAAAACATGAGTTATGGTATTGATGCTATGCGTTTAGGTAAAATACTCAAAACATCCATCAGCCGGATAAAACATACCAACACATAAAACGATGTGTAACCTTTAACTTTTATAGTATGTCTGATATAATTAAGTGAGAAGTAATCACCAATACGGCTGTCTAAAAACAATAACAAAAAGCTGAGTCACGTCAATTGTGCTCCTTCTATAAGAGCTGCTTCTGTGTGGGGTTCCTGACCTCCCATAGTGGGCAGGGAGGTACATACTGCGTCTTCTAGCCCCTTATATCTGTTTTCCAACATGCTTTCTGTCTTTGTCTTGGAATGAGATTACTTGGTTTTTGTCCTGGCCTTGACCGGAGTCCTGGCTGAGAGGGAAACAGTCAAATGCATAGTTATTGTTTTTAGAGATGATATTTTTTTCCTTGTATATCATCTCTCTGTTATGTATTAATATATTTGTTATTTTTAATGTATAATGTAAGCATTTGAGTGTATTCCTCTTTGTTGGATTCTGTGCATGTGTCCGGATGAGACTTATAGGTGATCTCAAACTCAGTACAATGATGGTATGCTCTTGGAATCTACATCTGATCCCTATTTATTCCCAGCTCCCCTTTGTCTTACTTTCTCTTGGGTGCTTTAATTGTAATTCTAGAACTTTTTACTATCCCATTTTCTTCCTTTTTACTGGCGCTGATATAACCTAAATGTGTTGCAAGCGCCGTAAAACCCTTAAAAACAAAACAAAACAAGAGGTGCTTCATCGTTGACTGTGCTTTCCATTAAGTTAACGATAAGCAAGATTGAGGCGATACCGAGAGGGTGGAAAAGGGAGGGGGGGGGGGAGCGGAGGCGGAGTACAGCAATTGTAGCACCAATTTGATGTTATAGAGCTTACATGTTTTTGTATTTTCTTTCGAAAAAGCTTTGATATATATAGGGAAGTCGGGCAGATGACAGTTGTTTTTTTAAATTGAGATTTTATATAGCATAATATCCACTAAACGTGCTCACATGGCTTAACAAGGGGTCCCTGACCAACAGCAACATGTAACATGTAGAATGAGACATGACGCCTGTTAGGCGATATTACATTTTTTTTTCGACAAGAAACAACGCTGTTAACGGCCAGGTACTCAATTAACACCTGAGTACGATGAGAGAATGTGAGAAAAGAGCCATTTCCAAGGACTAAATTATGCGCCGAGCGAGGCTCGAACCCAGGACCTTCCGATCCGAAAGCGAGTGTCATACCACTAGACCACAAAGCCGCGCAGTACTACTTACGCGTTCATATTTGTTAATAAGTGCACGTAGAGTACTAACGTGTTACTCAAATAAAACATATTTTTTCAATTGTACTTCAAATATCGATTGGTAAAATTGCCTTACCTTACCTTACCTTACCGGAGTTCCGTCTCCCTGCAGAATATCATGGAACGCATTTCTCCACGCCCAAAGAGCCAGTCGTTGCCTCCACATTTCTTATCCAGGACTTCCTTGGTTTACCTCGTACCTTCCTGCCACCTGCTTTTCCCACTAGCATTGATTCTTGGATGGTTTTGTGTCTCCGAACGGATCCGTAATATGTCAGTCTTCTCCTTGAAACTTTAGCCAAGTTTTCTGGACCTTTGGCATGCATCAATAAGAACCAGAATGTTTGATTTCTTTCTGGCCCAAGGTATTCTTAGAATTCTACGGTACACCCACATCTCAAAGGCATCATTTTTTTCTTAAACTTTCTAAAACCTCTAAAACCTGAAACTTCAAAACAGTCTCATATTTAGGAAATATTTTCTTGGACAGGTTGAATGAATTTCTAATTAATTGATTTGTGAAGTACTGAGATAATTCATGCAGTATCCGAAGCCTGGAACCTAGAAGAAGAAGAAGAAGTACTGAAAATTTCTTGCAAAATATGGCAGTTGTCTTGGATCTTTTTTTTTTAGTCATTGGGGGGGAGGAGGGGGGGAGACCCTTTTTAAAGCATACTCCATAGACAAAATAACATGTATGGACAGTTTGATGCTTATATCACGAAATGAAGTATTTTCTCACTTATCCTATATGTAAGCATTAGAGGTATATTTTCTCTCACATTGCCAGATTTATATAAAATTAATAGTCAGTCATGTTCCATTGTATATAGCGAAAAGACCCAACGCAAAAAGTTAGTGGCTATTTGACAAATTTCAATCGTGTCTCCATAACACACCTCCGTGTCTCATGAGTCATTTTCCATTATTGTGATGTGGTAAATCCTTTAATGCCATGAAGATGATTGTGTTTTCATTGGTCAAACTGCAATATGAAATCAAGCTAGAATGATTATTCTCCTGCGTTTTGTAATTCGAACTATGTTTCAGTGGTGCTCTTGCAAGCTTTTGAAGCGGTTGGAATCACGTCCAAAACGCAAGAATTCATCAATCATATAATTTCCAGTCTTTGACGACAATAAAGTGAAATTCTCAAAATTTACTATCCGAAATTGTCTGAGTATGAAATATAATTGATCCAAATAGGATTTTGTTGGCTCGGAAATAAGGCTGGTCCATTGGAATCCTATTTGTGTTTTAGTAGGACAAGCAATGTGTTTATGGAAAAGTAGTCATAGCATTACGAAATTGATTTAGGTTGTTCTTTTGAGTATTAAGTTAGTCGAGCTGGAGTTTATCTAGTCCTTTCGTTGGGTCAAGTGTACAGTATGGATGGCCACAAAAGCTTTCCGCCAAGTATAACAGGCCTAGCAACCAGATCACAACTGGATTGATAGAGGGCTTTTAAAAACCCCAATTGAACCTATCAAACCTATAGATAGAATGAAGTTGACGTTAATCGGGTTTTTGCTATTGTTTTTTGCCATCCGCGTTTATGCGTAATGTTCACTAAACTGCATTAACCTGACTATAAATGTTTAAGGTTACACATAGTTTTGTGTGTTGGTCCGTTATACTTCCGGATGGCAATGTTGTGAGCTTCTTAGTCAAGCGCACACTATCTATACCGATCCTTTTGCTTGTTTGTAGAGTATGTTACCATAATTTGAGCTACTAGTAAAAAGCCCACAATTTCGCGGGGAAAGAACTATTTTCATTTGATACTGTACTCACCATCATTTAATGAGGGCAGATTGGTAAACAACGTTGTCTGTGTAATTTGGTATATCTTCGGTTGATTTTTCTGTGTGGCCCAATAATATATTTAATAATATATTCCCTCAACTAACCCCAAGAAAAAATTAAACCTAGTACCTTTAATTAACTCCAATAGGAAAAACAAACACCCTAGCACTTTAATAATACTTATGACTAACCGTAATAGGAAAAAAAGTCATCCGATCTCGAGCTAACCCTAATAGAAAAAATCATGACAAATTGAATAAATAAACGCCTGACAAAAGATCAAAGGTGAAAATACAAATTTAAAGAATACTGGGGATGTAGGAGCTTTCGGAATGTCTCCCCTTTACTTAACTTATGGAAAAACAAACTTCCTAGCACCTTTAATAAGACTTATGACTAACCTCTCGAGCTAACCCTAATAGAAAAAAAACAACGCTCGGACTGCTTTGCACTACCTTTCAATATTTAACAAATCAAAATGGCGGCTGAAAATCAAAACAATGGTCAAATTAAGAAATTTTAAACTTTCACAAATCTATCAAGGTTTGTTCTAGAGTTTTTAAAATACTTCTAGATATAATGACAAATTGAATAAATAAATGCCTGACAAAATATCAACGGTGAAAATACAAATTTAAAGAATACTGGGGTTGTAGGAGCTTTCGGAATGTCTCCCCTTTACTTAACTTATGGAAAAACAAACATCCTCGCACCTTTACTAAGAATTATGACTAACCTTCATAGAAAAAGAAATATCCTCGATCTCGAGCTAACCCTAATAGTAAAAAAAGAATCAAAATGGCAACTGAAATACCTTCATGTGATCAAGTGAATAATATCACTATGAATGCCACGATTTGCTGAAAAATGCCAACACCCACACACACATGTATACACGACACACAACACACACACACAGACACACAAACACAAACACAAACACGCACACACACACGCACACACACACACACAAACACACACAAAGATACACGCAATTAGAACATACATAACAACACTGATCACCGCTAAATCAACAACACAACGGAAGTAATAATAATACTTGATGTCATAAATAGATGACGCAAATTGACAACTTTTTACAGTGTCAAAATTAGTTGATTTTGGGAGTCAGGTGTCGTCGTTGGTACATATTTTATGATATCTGTTTGACTCAACGAACTTTCAAACTGACTTTAAATTATAAAAGGAAATCAAGTTATCTGTTTATCTATCTGTAAAAAATACATTTCTAATTTTCAAATCTTTCAGTAGAGTTGTGCGCCATATCAATTTTTTATTGACTCAAATAAGCACAATGTTCTCCACAATGCTATATTTTTTAAAGAAAGGATTAGGACTCCCGTGAAATGAATTCAGCACGCACACACACATACGCACACATATACGCACAAACGCCCCCACACATTAAGCTTTGCATAGAATCAGTCACGCAATCTTTTTGAGAAAAGGATCCTACTTCTGTGTGTCCAGATGGGGCAGTTATACTGAACATAGGCAAAACAATTGCGTTGTACAATATGATCCGTCTCTCCTTATGTCTTCTCGTGAATATCATATTTATTATGTTGCATGATTTTGAAAGCAGCGATTGCTGGTTTCTTTCGCTTATTATTTCCTCAGAATCTCCAACTAAGGATCCATGCTTGCGGGTTAACTTCCATTCTTGTTGGGTGTTGTTGACTTGAGTGTTGTCTGTTTCCGCCGCATTCACCTGAATATTCCATTTGCCAAGTGAGCTGGCAATGGTATCTATAATTGAGTTTGTTTTTTTTTTTTGTTATTTTCTTTTGCCTCATTTGTTGTTCTGAATGTGAAATCCACAACGTCTTCAAAGATGGGTTCATTTGGAGATGTTGTCAGAGAGAGAGAGAGAGAGAGAGAGAGAGAGAGAGAGAGAGAGAGAGAGAGACCAGTCGTCAAAGAAAGAATCACTGATATGCATAACTCTGTCTGAGACATTCACACTACAAAGACCAAACAAACCGGAAGGCTCCATCATATTAAGACTTATTGTACAGCTCAAAACATTCAGAAAAGTCTTGGGCTTTATCACCTTAAATAGGATAAAGCACAAAGTCATTCTCACAACCAGGCTTCCTCACATCCAGATGCACAAGCTACATAGGTTTTGCATACAAATGGGTGGTGAGCCGAGTACAACGATACCAAGAAAAATATACAATCTTGAGTAAAAACATCTCAGCGTTCGACAGATTCGACATGGGAAAACTGATGATCATACTAACGCCATTCCTTACCCCAAACGACTTGAAACCAGAATGTGTTCTGCTGGCAGACACCACGATAATCACAACACAAGAAAGAATCTTACTCAATAAATCCATATATGGGCAATCCACATGGAGACAGCTTATCCCCAAAACTGCTCATAATTTATCTGGAGGATGTCTCTGACAAAATCACCCAATTATGAGCTGATCTAAAGACCTTAAGGTGTTTTGGTATGTGAGTTTTAGGACACCTCCTGCACAAAAACGATCGTTCAAACACATATGATAAAACAGTAGAATATAACATATGATTGCTCTCAGAGATCGTGCTACATGTGATTCTTCATTGACATTGTTATAGCTGTTTTGTTTTTCATTTCAGATGGCATATTGGGCGTCAATGTTTCGTCTATTTCGACATTTGTTATTGACAAAGCTTATAGGAGAATAATAGTACGCCATCTATCTACATCCCAATGGACGTCCCCCCCCCCCCCCCCCCCCCCCCCCCAGGATCAATATGGAACCAAACTACCATTTAATTCAGTAAAACCGAGAGGAAGAAACCGTCTTTTTAGGCTTCCTTTTATGTCTCCGCATTCTTGCAATATCCTACAGCCAGCATTCACACTCGGAGTCAAGGTGTGTAATGTGCGAGCGCATGACCCAAGGACAAAACGCCGGAGATCGAGCTTTTGGAAACATTGTTACCCATCCGGTACACAAGATTGCTTTACTTTGTTACAAGACACACTGCGCACCTCTGCGGTACCGATCCGTATAATAATATAAATTAATGATACAAGTCAAGAAATACAGAAATGATAACAGAACAAGGCAGGTAGTCATGCAGGATGCGATAATAACAATAAAACAGGCCTTACTCTATCTCACAACACAATGTACAATACGCCAGGCAAACTAATTCATCATGGAGCATATAAGCTGTCCTGGCTACGAATAGAGTGAAGGTATGGATTATGTACAATTTGACATGGGAAACAGCCGTTAGATTTAATGGCAGTTGTCAAAACTATTAATAGATCACTTCTAAACAACACTTTACTCTCATAATATGAATATTTTATGGAGATTAGATTCAAAAGCAACAATGACCGTCTCCTGTATGTTGCTGCTTTGTGGAAACGTTATAGTCATATTATAATCACGCCGCCAACAATGAATAGGACGCATGGAGGTTGAAACGGCAAAAACTACCTTGTCAAACAAGGTAAAATAAAGAAAGGAGACTAATTAACAACAAATACTTTGGACGAAGGTTTCGGACACGCAAAGAATAACGAATTACAAATACACATACTACAAGAACCAACCCAATTTCACCCCACTTTATTTTCCAAATTAAAAAGTATATTCTCGTCAAATCAGGTTTGTTTTGCCATCAAGAAAAGCTGATTACTCAACCCAAACCCCATGTACGTACATAATATTAGTTATGTAGCCCATTCTGACACTAGCAGGACCAAAGTAACTCCGGGCCGGATATCCTTTAATTGAAACAATGTTTTCGTTCGTAACCACCATTACTCGTAGCTCAGCGGAACGGTCTTTCTTCGTTCCCAAAAGGTACCGAGTTCGACTACCAGCCTCGTGTGGCCTCGAGCAAGCCACCTCGCCCTAGCTCACGTTGCGGCGCTTGCACTGCAGCTGACGCCTGGGTTATTCCAGTATTCCCTTAGAATAGACCCTAAAAGACAAATATCCCCTTGTGGACGAATAAAGGGATTTTATTATTATTTGTTTTTTAAGGGTTTTACGGCGCTTGCAACACATTTAGGTTATATCAGCGCCAGTAAAAAGGAAGAAAATGTTTGTTTGTTTTGTTTTGAAGGGTTTTACGGCGCTTGCAACACATTTAGGTTATATCAGCGCCAGTAAAAAGGAAGAAAATGGTATAGTAAAAAGTTCTAGAATTACAATTAAAGCACCCAAGAAAAAGTAAGACAAAGGGGAACTGAGAACAAATAGGGATCAGATGTAGATTCCAAGAGCATACCACCAATGTACTTAGTTTGAAATCACCTACAAGTCTCATCCAGACACAAGCACAAAATCCAACAAAGAGGAACACACTCAAATGCTTACATTATACTTTCAAAATAAAAATAATAATACATAACAGAGAGATGATTTACAAGGAAAAAAATATCATCTCCCAAAACAATAACTGTGCATTTGACTGTTTCCCTCCCAGCTAGGATCCCGCCAGTGCCAGGACAAAACCAAGTAATCTCATTCCAAGACAAAGACAGAAAGCATGTTGGAAAACAGATATAACGGGATAGAAGACAGTGTGTACCTCCCTGCCCACTATGGGAGGTCAGGATCCCCACCCAGTTATTATTATTTATTTATTATTTACGCACTACATTGTCAGAGCTGCCAATTTATGTTATGTGTATGTGCCTGATGAGATGATTGAGACGATGATGATGACCACAATTACGTTGTCTAAACCAATGCCGATGTTGCCGCAGCTACTGATGAAGGTGGTGCTGGTGGTGATGATGATGATGATTCTAGGGCCCCAAGAAAAAAGGTAATTAACACAAAAGAACAGTTTAGTGGATCAGAGTTCAGTTTCTGCAACTTTCCAACGTAGCATGCACTTCAAAAAAAGATAAATAAACATACAAAGTTGTTCCCTGAAACCAAGAGGTTTATCCTTGTGATAAGCCTCGAGGTCTCATACTGACTTTCGGCACGCTCATATGATTTCTAATCCAGTCACACATGGAGATTATTTTCCTTATTTTTTAAATATTAAGACATATTACGCTAATTCTTTGTTTTTCTTTCTGATTGTTCTTTTTCAATTTTTTGGTTATTTTTGTTCTGTTGTTTTTAATTTGGGGGGGGGGGGGGGGGGGGGGGTGAATTGGTTTTTTCTTTTGTTTTTTAATCTCCGTGGTAGCTACACTTTTTCATCTCTATGAGGACAAGACAAGCTATGGGTCCTGAAGTTCAAAGAAAAGGTATTCGTCCCAAGTTCAGTTGTGGTTTTCTTGACTTCTTTATCCATCCAGCATTAATTGGGTAGCTGAGATTGTTGGATCTGGCAGAAAGCACTTTATGATCGACCTCAAAGGGTAGCAAGCTGTTATTGTTTTTTATTTTAAAAAAAAATAAACGATAAACATCGACTTCATTGGTTTAGAAGAGATCATAACACTTACCATAATTAAATGTACTTTAATTTTAAATGGCAAAGGAATAAAAACCTTAAATAAAGGAGCAAAACACCATAAATTATTTTCAATTGTTTTACTTCATTATAAAACATTTAAAAATCCGTTTTTTTTTCCACGTAGATAGAGATTAAAAACATGTGTAATGTACAATACTATGATAATTTTAATGAAAAGAAACACAATATGTAATATATGTCACTCACTATTTCACACGCCCACACTAAGAACTTCAAAAATTACAAATTGTTAAATGTTTGGCAGCGGCCGCCTTACCTTCACTCTCAGGTTTACTTGCAACAATAGCACCCATCTCATCCAAAAAGCACATCAACTTATACAATTTGAATGGATGGACGGATATTTGGGGGAATGTGCAAACAAACATAACATACTTAATTTCATATCAGGTCACGATAGGCAGGAGAGGAGGAGACCGAGGAATTGGGAGTAATGATTCATTTTTTTCTATTTTAAAGTGACTGAGGTAAGACAAATCATTTCGCTGGCTATAAATTCATCAAATGTCTAAGTGGTTGTCTATGTGAAACTGAATTTATCATACATCAAACTGTGGCCTCGTGGACCCCTTAAATAGTTTCATCATCTCTACCTCTCTTGTTTGATTGTATTGAAGAGTTTTATTGTTTATATTGAAGGGTTTTACGGTGGGGTTTTTTTTTAAAAGGGTTTTAAAGGCACATGCGACACATTTAGGTCATTTCAGCGCCAGTAAAAAGGAAGAAAATGGGATTGTGAAAAAGTTCCAGAATTACAAATGAAGGTAGCCAAGAAAAAGTAAGACAAAAGGGACTGGTTCACATAGCGAACAAATGAGAACACTACCAGTGTACTTAGTTTGAGATCACCTATAAGTCATCTACACACCCGCACAGGATCCCTCTAAGAGGAATACACTCCAATGTTTATAGAACATATCCAAAACAGAAAACATAACAATACATAACAGACAGATGATTTACAAGGACAAAAATATCATCTCCCAAAACTAATACAAAACATTTGACTGTTTCCCCTCTGCTAGGACCCTGGTAAGGGTCAGGAGAAAACCAAGCAATCTCATATCAAGTCAAAGACTGAAAGCAATTTGGAAAACATATAAGGGTATAGAAGACATAGCAAGTAACCTCCTGCCCACCATGGGAGGTCAAAGGACCCCATACAGTTACGGCACTTACGACACATTTAAGTCATATTAGTGCCAGTAAAAAGGAAGTTTGGTTTTAAGGTTTTTGTTTTGTTTGTTTTTAAGGGTTTTACGGCGCTTGCAACACATTTAGGTTATATCAGCGCCAGTAAAAAGGAAGAAAATGGGATAGTAAAAAGTTCTAGAATTACAGTTAAAGAACCCAAGAAAAAGTAAGACACAGGGGAACTGGAAACAAATAGGGATCAGATGTAGATTCCAAGATCACACTATCATTGTACTTAGTTTGAGATCACCTATAAGTCTCATCCGGACACAAGCACAAAATCCAACAAAGAGGAATACACTCAAATGCTTACACTAAACATTAAAAATAACAAATATAATAATACATAACAGAGAGATGATTTACAAGGAAAAAAATATCATCTCCCAAAACAATAACTATGCATTTGACTGTTTCCCTCCTAGCCAAGACTCCGACGAGGGCCAGGAAAAAAACAAGTAATCCCATTCCAAGACAAAGACAGAAAGCTTGTTGGATAACAGATATAAGGCGATAGAAGACACAGTATGTACCTCCCTGCCCGCTATGGGAGGTCAGGATCCCCACCCAGTTTAAGGTTTTTACCCACTTCGACAAATTTAGGTCATTTAAGTCCAGTAAAAATGAAGTAATGGGATAGTAAAAAAATCTAGATTTACAAAAAAAAGCTCATGAGCAAAATTTTAACAAAGGGGAATGGTTCAAATAGGGAGGAGATGTAAATTCCAAGGGCATACTATCAGTGTACTTAGTTCAAGATCGAACATCTCGTCCAAACATAAGCACATGGTCCCACTAAGAGGAATGCACTTCAATACTTACAAATCGTTTGTTTGTTTGTTTTTAAGGGGTTTACGGCACTTGCAACACATTAAGGTCATATCAGCACCAGTAAAAAGGAAGAAAATGGGTTAGTAAAAAGTTCTAGAATTACAATTAAAGCACCCAAGAAAAGGTAAGACAAAGGGGAATTCGTTCAAATAAGATACTGGTGTAGATTCCCAGAGTACACTATCAAAGTACTTAGTTTGAGATTACTAAAAGTTTCATCCAGACACAAGCATAGGTCCCCACTACGAGGAATACACTCAAATGATTTACAAATATAACATAAAGAAAACATAATACAATGCATAACAGAGAGATGATTTACAAGGAAAAAAATATCATCTCCCAAAACTATACATTTGACTGTTTCCCTCTCAGCTAGAGTATCTGGGGCAGCATCTCCCAAAACTATACATTTGACTGTTTCCCTCTCAGCTAGAGTATCTGGCCAGGGCCAGGACAAAACCAAGTAATCTCATTCCAAGACAAAGACAGTGAGTTGGAAGACAGATATAAGGGGATAGAAGACGCAGTAAGTGCCTCCCTGCCCACTATGGGAGACCAGGAACCCCACCCAGATACTTACAAATCATTTATATTCAAAACAAAAAGTATAACTACATAAAAGAGATGATTTGCTATGAAAAAATATCACCTCCCAAAACTACAACTATACATTTGACTGTTTCCCTCCTGGCTAAGAACTCCAGGGCCAGGACAAAACCAAGTAATCTCATTCAAAGACAAAGACAGAAAGCAACATGGAAAAGGAAATAATATTGGGATAGCGGTCGCACCAATAGTGCTGACGTTCCTGCCCACCATGGGAAGTCAAAAAACCCTACTCAGCATCTTTTCCTAAATCAAACAAGTTTAAGCATTAGGTAGAATTAGAAATTATTACTTTGTTTTGTTTGTTTTTAAGGGTTTTACGGCGCTTGCAACACATTTAGGTCATACCCAGCGCCAGTAAAATGAAAGAAAATAGGACAGTAAAAAGTTCTGATTTACTTTAAAATTTCAAGAACAAGATGAAAACATTTCATTTCTCCAACCTAACTGAAACGAATTACCCCACCTCCTGAAGTTGGTGAGGGTAAGGCAGATTACAGATTCTTTTTTTTTTTTTTCATAAGTAAAATACAACTTTTTCATAGGGTGAAAAAAAAATATATTAAAAAAAATAGAACAATTCAGAAAATTGATTACTTTTCCTGTATAAATTAAATATTCCAATGAAAATTTTATTTTATCAAATTTCGCAAACCCACATTTAGATACAGCCTTTCATTTCGCAGCACTATGGGGATTTCACTGCTGTGTGTTCTGGCATACAGGGTTTTTATTTCTTCTTGGCCCAATCCCAACAAAAATCATATTTTAGAATATTCAACCAATGCCTTATGTTACCTTATACGTCAAAATGGCATAATTTTAATATAATATGGCCGATTTGAAATATCAAGATTAACTTATCATCAAAAATGCTGGGAATTTTCCCTTTAAAATTGTAATTATACACATAAAAATTTAAATTACAATGGCATATATATCAAGTATCTGTCATTGTTTGTTCCAAGACATCTTAATCCTATCAAAAAGATTTCTGCATATGCTGATCAAGTTTGTTTTTAACGGTTTTACGGCACTTGCAACATAAATAGGTCATATCAGCGCCAGTAAAAAGGAAGAAAATTGGATATTAAAAAGTTCTAGAATTACAATTAAAAGCACCCAAGAGTATGTAAGATGAAAGGTAATTAGTTCAAATAGGGAACAGATGTAGATTCCAAGAGCACACCATAAGTGTATTTAGTTTGAGATCAGCTAAATGCCTCATCCTGACACAAACACAGGTCCCCGCCAAGAGGAACACACTCAAATGTTTTTAAATTATATATATATATACAACAAAAAATAATACAGTGCATAACAGTAACAGAGATATGATTTACAAGACAAAAAATAACATCTCCCAAAACATTTGATGGTTTCACTCGCAGCCAGGGTGTATGGCCAGGGCCAGGATAAAACCATGTTATCTCACTCCAAGACAATGAAGTAATAAATGCAAGTTGGAAAACAGATATTACAGTATAGAAGATACATTAAGTGCCATCCTGCCAATGTGGGCAATGTCAATGCCCAATGTCAGGAACTCCACCCAGTATGGCTAATAAATCACTTTACTTAAACATTGTCCTACCTTTTAAACAAAACCGAGGGCATGTATAGGAGGGAATCTTGTCTTCAAAATATCACATTTAAAAACAAAACAAAAACAAAACAATGAAAAAAAATAGTAGCTGAATTATAATGAACTTATTTTTCGAATCTTTCTTTTAAAAAAGGTTAAAAATCAATACATTATTGTTAATAGAATGCATTTGAACCAGAATATAAATATAATTCAAAAAATTTTCAATGTTTAGCCCACTAAATAACTAACAACATGAATTTAAATTTAACCCTATTCCCAAATAAAAAATATAAAAATTGACACCCAAAACAAAAAGTTGAAGAGGATTTTTATTTGTTTACGGATATTTTGAACAGGCCTGATAATTTAGTCAATTATTTTCAATTTGTAGCATATGATGAGGAATGAATGCATCTCAAAAGAAAAACAAAAGGCATATGCAGACCATATTGGTGAATACCTTAATTCTATAACCCAAGTTATCTAATTTATATGTTTTACATTGACTCTCGTATAGCCATAAGTGACAATTTTTAAAGAAAATCTATTAACATATCTTTGTCCCTAAATATCCTAAAGTGAATTCATGAGTAGATTTATAAAAGCTTTCTATCCCCTCCTGCAGGCAAAAAAGTCACAACATTTCCATCAAATTCATCCCTACATTCAACCTTGATGAAATGTTAAATAAAATACACTACCATCATTGAGAACCAACAGAAAAAAAAAAAGAAAAAAAGAAAACAACTTTTTTTTTTATTTGCTTCATGACACCATTGAATAACATGCTATATACAGTTCTGATATTTAGAAATCAACAAGAAAACAAGAAGGCATAAATATTAAAGAATATCTGCTTCGCCTTCACCCACTTCCTCTCCCACAACATCAGGAATTTTCCAGGACAGCTTACGTCCTTCCTCATAGAGCTCTTTGATGGTCGAAATCATCTGGAGATACAGCAAGTAAAAACACAATATGAGTAATATCTTTCACATTTTTATTTGCTTAACTTAAGTCTAACCCCAATCGGAGCATGGACCATCGAAGATGCTTTGCCATTTGACCCTTCCTCAGGTCTTCTTAGCCTGAATTTATAGCAAATACAGATTTGGTTAACTTACAACAGAAAGAGACCCTGAGAACAAAGTATTCATGTGTCGTCTAAGACAAAAATCCCATCATGTCACAGGAACAGGATAACCAAGACAAAAAGGGAAAAGTTTAAAAGGCTATATTATTATACCAATAATAAACAACTAACAAACCACACAAAGAGACGATTATATTAATAATTTTTTTAAAATAAAATTTTAAAACATTTTCAATTTTAAAAAAAATTGACATAGTAGTAACATTTTATTCCAAGAGAGGAACAGAAAGAGTCCAAAAGATATAAGGGGTTTTAAAAAGAAAAAATTGGATTTAGATAATAATCCTCTGTAACGAAATGCTTCCGTGTAGGCGTCAGTTTACGACAGGATGTACGTCGTCGTAGTATTAGTTGTTGTTGTTATTGTAATCCCTCCGGAACAACCCTTCTTTTGTTGATACAGGTCGTATCAGATCATGCACCTATGGCCCGGAAGTTTGAATTAAACTACGTAGTGTGGGTGTTATTGTGAGAAAGGCATCAATCTTGTTTTCGCCGTAAACTTATAAGCAAAGTAGGATCCCTGTATTCTACGGGAGTGACTTTGTTATGGTATGGCTTGATTGATATCTCGTAACTATGGGGCTGACGAATTTATTTATCCTTGATATGAGGATGTCCGGTATCAGGATGGGTTGTTGTTGTCCATGATTATGGAATCTGGGGGAGTTTTAAGGAATTTCAGATGTTTACGGATATGACTAACATCCGTTTGTGTGGGTAGAATTTTGCTTCGTTTGCTTGATTTTTGCCTATAAATGCCAGAGTTTTGAGCAGTTTCTTCAGACCACTCAGCGGAGTCTTTTAGGCTCATTGTCTCAAAAGAGACCAGACAGCGGAGTCTTTTAGGCTCATAGTCTCTAAGCGATAACCACAGCGGAGTCTTTCAGGCTCATTTGTTTAACTCTTGTGTAGAGTTGGATTAAAGTCTTGTGTAGACTTTGTAGTGCTCAAAGTTCGAGCTGAAACACGTTTTGTGTTAACTCTTGTGTAGAGTGTGATTTAAGTCTTGTGTAGACTTTGTGGTGCTCAAAGTTTGAGCTGAATCAAGTTGTGTTATAACTCTTGTGTAGAGTTTGATTAAAGTCTTGTGTAGACTTAATTTGTGATTTCAATAATCTGTTCGGCTCTGGTGAGATTTTTGAATAATATGTTGTGATTACAATTATGATTGTGTTTTGATATCAATATCATAATATCACTTTAAATTTTGATTCTCAATTAATTAATCAGATAATGAAATTAATTGTGTAATATATTCTTGTTGTAAAGAAAATAAGCTTTTCTTGCTATAAAGCATTATTATTTCATATCTACAAAGTAAAGCAATATTAATCAACATTAATAAATTGATTTGTTAAAGTAAAATAATATTTACTCATTTAAAGTAAACATATTGAGTGAGTTCGAATATAGATAGAGTTATATTCGTATGATTATCATATTATAACAAAATCATTTTCTTTCTTTAAAGTGAATGAGCCGTCGGAGGCTGGGCTTTAACAAGCCAACTTTAGGCTATACGCTCATAGCTTGACACTAATAGAAACTGAACATTTGCCTGTTTTATAAGTTACCTGTGAAGAACCATTTGCTTATTTTAATATCAGAACATTGAGAAACAATTGATCTGTTTATGAATACTGTGAAATCAGAACAATTTCAAGAAGAGACAAATTAACAATATTAGAACAACCTTACAGTTTTTGTTGAATATCAAGGACACTCTTTTGGCTTTCTTCTACACGTCTGGATTGTGTTTAGTTAGTTAGTTAATTATTAGTTGCCTGTATGACTGTGATGGTTGCAACCTATCTGTGAGATTGTCTGATGTGGTAGCGGTTTGGTAAAGTATTGATAATTAATTGATTTAATTATATATTTTCATATCGCTTTCATATCATATTCATCATCACACCATCTCCATCAATTTGTCATCCATCCATTTGATTTCATACTTATGACATCTATCATTTCATCTTCATATCTCATAATATCTTTGTTATATTGTAATAAAATATATCTTCATTTAGCTTCAAAACCTTTATCAACGTATTGTGTTTGGTTATTGATCGGTGTCGTAGCTTGAATATAGCACACATAAACAAGGTTGCAAACTGCGCTACATAAGCATACGGTTTACGTGCGCACTTTGTGACATAATTTGGTGTCAGAAGTGGGATTCTTATTGTTGTGCATTCAAGAGACATCGCGACCAAACAATTGTTGAGACAGGTTAGGGAGTTGTTTGAAACTTGAGATAGATAATATCTTTGAGTTTAAAGCAAATTGGTATCCATTTAATGGTTATAAGACTGTCATTACACGCAAGGTGTAATACAAGTTATTCTGGTAAAATCCACTTGTTCAGTTCTAAGTTGTCAGTCATCTGTCATCGTGATACGGATCACTGAGTTAGCGCGTAAGCGGTACTCGCGCTGTAAAGCCTCCACTGTCCCCCCTCTCCCATTTGTAAGGAACGAAGGTGGTTGTTGGGGTAATTTGATTCCGTGTAGGAATCTGGGAGAATATTGTGTTGGTCCCGTGTGAGGATCTGTATTAAATCATTTGTTCTGACTTTCTATGCACATATAGTAAGTCAAGGTATTGATTCTGTGTAAGAATCTGGGTGAAGATATTTTGTTGATTCTGAGAGAGAATCTGGGTGAAGATATTTTATTGATTCTAAGAAAGAATCTGGGTGAAGATATTTTGTTGATTCTAAGAAAGAATCTGGGTGAGGATGTTTTGTTGATTCTAAGAGAGAATCTGGGTGAAGATATTTTGTTGATTCTAAGGAAGAATCTGGGTGAAGACATTTTGTTGATTCTGTGTAAGAATCTGGGTGAAGATATTTTGTTGATTCTAAGAAAGAATCTGGGTGAAGATATTTTGTTGATTCTGAGAGAGAATCTGGGTGAAGATATTTTGTTGATTCTGAGAGAGAATCTGGGTGAAGACATTTTGTTGACTCTAAGAAAGAATCTGGGTGAAGATATTTTGTTGATTCTGAGAGAGAATCTGGGTGAAGACATTTTGTTGATTCTAAGAAAGAATCTGGGTGAAGATATTTTGTTGATTCTAAGAGAGAATCTGGGTGAAGATATTTTGTTGATTCTAAGAGAGAATCTGGGTGAAGATATTTTGTTGATTCTAAGAAAGAATCTGGGTGAAGATATTTTGTTGATTCTGAGAAAGAATCTGGGTGAAGTTATTTTGTTGATTCTGAGAAAGAATCTGGGTGAAGATAGTTTTTATGATTCCGTGTGGGGAATCTGGGTGAAGCTATTTTGTTGATTCCGTGTGAGGAATCTGGGTGAAGCTATTGTGTTGATTCCGTGTGGGGAATCTGGGTGAAGCGTTGGTTCCGTGTGAGGACCTGTATTAAATCAGTTGTTTTGACTCTAATATACGTCTATATTAAGTCAATGTTTTGATTCTGTGTAGGAATCTGGGTGAAGCGTTGGTTCTGTGTTAGGACCTGTAGTAAATTTGTTTTGATTCTATATTTGAGTCTATATATAGATCAATGTTGAATTCCGTGTAGGAATCGGTATTAATTGCCTGTTTTGAATCTGTTTTGGGATCTATATTGACCGCATATCGTTAATAAGGTTACTTGTAATACCACTTTATTCTACGTGAAAGTAACATTTACGGCAACAGTGTCGATAAACATATTGAAGTTTGTTTATTTGAATTTGAATTGGTTTGATTAATTGTCCTAGAGATGGATGTGGAAAGATTAATTAAACCTGGAGAAAAATTGGAGTTAAGGGGTGAAGATCTCCGTGCTTGGGTGACAGCCCAGTTACAAGAAGATGAAGAGAGAAAAGAGAAGGAGAGAGAACGTGCCAAAGAAGAGGAGGAGATAAGCAGAGCACGAGCTCAAAGGCAAGAAGCTCTGATGGAGAAAGAGCTTGAACTGCTTAGGTTAAAGTCGGAGTGTCAGGCTTCCTCCAACAACGACAGTATGACAAGTGACATTCGATCATTTACTCATGCTCCCACTGTTAAGAGTCCTCGACTTCCATGTTTTGACGAAAACAAGGATCATGAACCACCGAAATGCATGACACACGGCAAGGTGGAGTTGAAGTGTGGATGTGTGATGCCGATGTTGTCTGTTGAAGGAAGGGACAACCATGAGCCCAAATAATTGTCGAGATCGATGTGATCTTGAGGCATTTCGATGATCTAACTAAATGTTGTACCAAATTTAGTCTTAGGGGGGAGATATGTAACGAAATGCTTCCGTGTAGGCGTCAGTTTACGACAGGATGTACGTCGTCGTAGTATTAGTTGTTGTTGTTATTGTAATCCCTCCGGAACAACCCTTCTTTTGTTGATACAGGTTGTATCAGATCATGCACCTATGGCCCGGAAGTTTGAATTAAACTACGTAGTGTGGGTGTTATTGTGAGAAAGGCATCAATCTTGTTTTCGCCGTAAACTTATAAGCAAAGTAGGATCCCTGTATTCTACGGGAGTGACTTTGTTATGGTATGGCTTGATTGATATCTCGTAACTATGGGGCTGACGAATTTATTTATCCTTGATATGAGGATGTCCGGTATCAGGATGGGTTGTTGTTGTCCATGATTATGGAATCTGGGGGAGTTTTAAGGAATTTCAGATGTTTACGGATATGACTAACATCCGTTTGTGTGGGTAGAATTTTGCTTCGTTTGCTTGATTTTTGCCTATAAATGCCAGAGTTTTGAGCAGTTTCTTCAGACCACTCAGCGGAGTCTTTTAGGCTCATTGTCTCAAAAGAGACCAGACAGCGGAGTCTTTTAGGCTCATAGTCTCTAAGCGATAACCACAGCGGAGTCTTTCAGGCTCATTTGTTTAACTCTTGTGTAGAGTTGGATTAAAGTCTTGTGTAGACTTTGTAGTGCTCAAAGTTCGAGCTGAAACACGTTTTGTGTTAACTCTTGTGTAGAGTGTGATTTAAGTCTTGTGTAGACTTTGTGGTGCTCAAAGTTTGAGCTGAATCAAGTTGTGTTATAACTCTTGTGTAGAGTTTGATTAAAGTCTTGTGTAGACTTAATTTGTGATTTCAATAATCTGTTCGGCTCTGGTGAGATTTTTGAATAATATATTGTGATTACAATTATGATTGTGTTTTGATATCAATATCATAATATCACTTTAAATTTTGATTCTCAATTAATTAATCAGATAATGAAATTAATTGTGTAATATATTCTTGTTGTAAAGAAAATAAGCTTTTCTTGCTATAAAGCATTATTATTTCATATCTACAAAGTAAAGCAATATTAATCAACATTAATAAATTGATTTGTTAAAGTAAAATAATATTTACTCATTTAAAGTAAACATATTGAGTGAGTTCGAATATAGATAGAGTTATATTCGTATGATTATCATATTATAACAAAATCATTTTCTTTCTTTAAAGTGAATGAGCCGTCGGAGGCTGGGCTTTAACAAGCCAACTTTAGGCTATACGCTCATAGCTTGACACTAATAGAAACTGAACATTTGCCTGTTTTATAAGTTACCTGTGAAGAACCATTTGCTTATTTTAATATCAGAACATTGAGAAACAATTGATCTGTTTATGAATACTGTGAAATCAGAACAATTTCAAGAAGAGACAAATTAACAATATTAGAACAACCTTACAGTTTTTGTTGAATATCAAGGACACTCTTTTGGCTTTCTTCTACACGTCTGGATTGTGTTTAGTTAGTTAGTTAATTATTAGTTGCCTGTATGACTGTGATGGTTGCAACCTATCTGTGAGATTGTCTGATGTGGTAGCGGTTTGGTAAAGTATTGATAATTAATTGATTTAATTATATATTTTCATATCGCTTTCATATCATATTCATCATCACACCATCTCCATCAATTTGTCATCCATCCATTTGATTTCATACTTATGACATCTATCATTTCATCTTCATATCTCATAATATCTTTGTTATATTGTAATAAAATATATCTTCATTTAGCTTCAAAACCTTTATCAACGTATTGTGTTTGGTTATTGATCGGTGTCGTAGCTTGAATATAGCACACATAAACAAGGTTGCAAACTGCGCTACATAAGCATACGGTTTACGTGCGCACTTTGTGACATCCTCTCTGAAATGCGTACAATATCTTTCCATTAATGGACATCCATCTAACTGATCTGTTGTAAATGCATAAAACATAGAAATTCAACCACTCAGTGAAGTACACAATCTACAACTTTTCCCAGATATTATCAAAATCTACCCACCTTATCATGGTCCTCATCCTTCAATTTTTTGTAATAGAGGTAGAGTTGGAGAGCAGTTCTTGCATCTTCTGCAGAGTCATGAGTATACGACTGAATGTTGATCTCTGAAATGCAAAGAACCGGAAATTTGTAAAAAAACAATGGTGAAGTAATGCACATTTATGGAGCAAACTAGCGCATTACAACTGGCTAAAAAAAAAAAAGACATTTTTAAAACAATATCTGTTTGTTTTTGTTTTATTTTTTAGGGTTTTGCGGCACTTGCAACATATTACTACGGTCATATCAGCACCATTAAAAAGGAAGAAAATGGGATAGTAAAAGTTCCAAGAATAACAATTTGTTTGTTTTTAAGGGTTTTACGGCAATACATTAAGGTCATATCAGCACCAGTAAAAAGGAAGAAATTGGGTTAGTAAAAAAGTTCTAGAATTACAATTAAAGCACCCAAGAAAAGGTAAGACAAAGGGAAATTGGTTCAAATAGGAAATAGGTGTTGATTCCAAGAGCAAACTATCAAAGTACTTAGTTTGAGATCACCTAAAAGTCTCATCCAGGCACAAGCACAGGTCCCCACTAAGAGGAATACACTCAAACGTTTATAAATCATATACATGTACATAATACAGTGCATAACAGAGATGATTTACAACTAAAAAACAAAAAAAAAACAAAAACATAACACCATCTCCCGAAACTAACTATACATCTGAATGTTTCCCTCCCAGATAGGATATCCGGCCAGGGCCAGGACAAAACCAAGTAATCTTATATCAAGACAAAGACAGAAAGCATGTTGGAAAACAGATAAAGGGTGATAGATAGAAGACACAGATCAGGAACCCCACCCAGAAAGCAATATCTTTTGAACAATCTGCATACAATACAAGGATTCGATTTGTTGTATAATAAGAATTGAGTTTAAATAATCAAACTTTGAGAAATTGTTGATCACCATATTTTGAGAAAATTTTTCTTAGAGCACAATGATTAGAGCCTGATCGCGTTCTTTTTAAAAATTACTTTGAATAAACAGCTTGGCCCATATTGCCTTTCATTTGATACAATCTTATGTCTTCACTCTAAAAGCAAAATTAGGGGGACAGGTTTACACAATCAAAGATGACTAAATAATAGTTCAGATTTAGCAAATATTTACTACAACACTAGTTTTGTGTTTAGAGTGCGTAAATTCTCGTTTTACAATTTCCTTCATTAAAATCATCAACATCGACTCGTTTTGTGACATTGTCATTTGACTTACTGAGGAAATACCAGGCCAAGAACTTGAGGGAAATGAATCTCTGCTTTGGAAGGTGATACAACTCCACTGTGTCCATGACTTGTGGTTTGGGAACCTGTTTTTAAAAAAAAACATTTAAAAAAAAAATTAATTAATTTAAAATATATATATATATATATATATATATAATATATATATATATATATATATATATATATATATATATATATATATATATATATATATATGTAAAAACGTTTAAAAATGTATTTTGACTCAAATATATTTGCAAATAAATCTGTTCTTTTTGACATCAATTAAAATAGTAGACGCAAACACAATTCAAAGGTAGACATTTATTTATTTCCTTGTTTTCAGAGGTTTTCCAGTACTTTGAGTACTTTGGACACTATTAGTAATTTCAGCACCAGTAAAAAGTAAAATATGAGAATAGCCAAAATGTTTAGATCAAGTTAACAACTACTAAAGAAAAAAAAAGTTAGGCAAAGGGGATTAAAAGATGTCAAGAGTGGTTTCATGTAAAGAATTGAGGAATTAAAAGGCCTTGTTCCACAAAATCATAGATCAATAACATTGTTTAATTCCAAATTTAAATATTTCTTGCAAAAAAAATTTTTTAAGTCCCTGAAAGAAACATAAAATTAAATTGTCACCATTGGCAAAATGTCCTTACAAATCGAGTTCTGAATTCTATATACTATTGTATATTATACAAATGTCGGCTGATATATATTGAGCATTCCTAAATAATTAAAGAGATTCATTTGTGCTGCATGTCATACAAACATTCTGAATCTTCTCATGGTAATGCAGCCATTTTACAAAAATATAGTATTCCTTAAGGTCACATGTGAAAATAAAATACCATCTCTTATTTTTGCCACGGCAATGTAATGCTTTATCATTTGCATGCATTAGAGCCTGTCATATCATCAACACAATGGAATCATTTTTCATAATTTTATTTCTAATTGAGACAAACCATAGGATGCTTTATTATTGGAAGTAAAAAAAATGACAAAAATATTAGGACAACCACGATAAATATAATACAACAAGAAAGAAATCACTAAGGTTGGTGAGTGTTATGACAATACCCAACATAATGGACAGCAGAATGCTCACCAATAGATTGATGACTCTAAAGTCTTTCTTCAGACCATGACCAACAAAGATGACTCCATTGTCAACCATGTATCGCAGCTTGAGGTAGGTCGACTTGAGGGTGGTCAAGTGCTTGGTTGACAGATTGGGATCCAGGTCTCCAGGCTTGATGCCAGAGTACTGGGTCAAATAGTCCACCACCTATGTGCGAATAATATAAGCATAAACTTAATTAAATTTCTTTTTAATCTACCTTACATTGCCTATAAACAACTCAACAATTACCTCTAAAGACAAAATGTTGGAGCCCTATGTTTTAATTATAATATTATTTTATAATGGCCATTGTAAATGCCTTAGAACCTGCTGTTACCAGGTAAGGGCTATGTAAAAGCTATTTATTGTTAGTAAAAGCAATGACCCGATCAGAGCATCTTTAGAAATTAGTTTAGTGCACAAGAATCCAATACCACAAAGCGTGCCATCTGTTATGTATCTGAAGTCTTTTTTGCTTGTTTACCAAAAGTTAAAAAGAAAATTAATGATAAAATAATTTTTTTCTTTGTTGTCGTTTAAATTAGGAACATGCCTTGCTCCTTATTCTGTGATGATATTTGTCAATGAAAATACAGTAGGACCCCAAAATCTGGAACTTCTCCAATCGAGAAGCCAAGCAAATTGGGACAAAATCCTGGGAATCTGAATTTTTCTCTATATCTTACTCCTCTGATTGGGAAAAGGCTCCCGGCCTGGACAATTCCCTTTTTCACCTCGCCAAAATAAGTTCTCGCATGAACAATGACAATGGAGCAGAAACAAACAAATAGGTGAAAATTGTCACCATGAAAAAAATAGCATATACACTTAACACGGAAGTATCACATGTGAATTATATACGTGGTCAATGTCAACGCTTACTACAATCCTTTTTGTCTCCAACAAGCTATGTGTGAAATATAGCATGTAGAAATAATCTTATTCCCATGCATTAATGGAATAGCAAGGTCCTTTTGTGGTTGTTAATTGACAGTTCTCGTCCATGTTTACACTAATACTGATTTTTCTTTTTTTCACATGGAATTTACAACAACAAAAATTAGGTACATTTCAGTGTATGGGTTTCTATAGAACATTCAAACTTTAAAAAATCTTTCGTGATTAGATTTTTATGCTTGTATAGGAGAATGAAAAGGAGGGGTACGATAAAGTGAAAATAAGTTTGCGGAATTGGGCATATTAAAAAGGTTGTCTTTTTGAGACTACAGTGTAAAGTATTTTCAAAATGATCATTGTGAACTCTATGGCACATACATTCCGTTTAAACCTATATTTGAAATGTAAAATAGAGAAGGAAAACCTTCTTTGATCAGGTAAAAATTTCAAGGGGTAAGCACTGTACCTGTTCTTGAGTACTGATGTAGTCATCAATAAATGGCTCTCCTTGATTTGGCCCAGATCTGAAAATTTTCAAAAATATTGGTATAATGTTACTCAAAGAAATACTTGAGAAGAAATAAAAACTAAATATTTATTTCATTTATATAAATTTTTTTAGTTGACTGAGAATTGAATAAAATAAAATACTTCATAGACAAAATCACAGGTATTTAGTTGGGTTTTTTTTCTTTTCCTTCTCCTTTTGTATTGTTTTGAATTTAATCTATTACCAAAGCTATGATACAACCTACCCTCTGATGCA
This sequence comes from Berghia stephanieae, assembly GCF_034508935.2. Lineage (NCBI taxonomy): Eukaryota > Metazoa > Mollusca > Gastropoda > Nudibranchia > Aeolidiidae > Berghia > Berghia stephanieae. Next base: position 40,186,206 of record NC_088361.1, read on the forward strand.
AGTGATTCTGGCTGCCGCATTTTGGGATGGAATGATTGTAGATCTTGTTCCGTCACTACGGAGCTCTGCCTCTTCCTGCAAACAGAACACAATATTTCTACATAAATATCTATTCAAACACTATTACCTATAATTCTGCAGGTGTAATTTTAAATCATTGGTCTAAATTTGTTGATCTAAGTTAATTTGCTTTGGCTTTTCATTCTGTTCACGACTAGTTTAAATAATTTTTAAAATTGCAGTAGCTCTACAAAGTAATTGAATTTAATAAAGTATGTACCTCTTTCAAAGATACGAATTCTGCATCTAAAGCAACAATATCCCCCTTTTGTGGCAGCTCTTCTGGTGTGAGTGGGAAAAAATCCACTTTGCGTCTCTCAGGGTTTAACAATGCTGTGTCATTGATCAAAATGTCGGCAGTATCCCACTCATTAACTGAAACATTATAATAAAAGACAACATGACAACACGAATCATCATTACTTTATTTATCTTATCTTAATGAGTCAAAATGTTTTTGATAATCTATTTACTACAATCAAAACTATTAACAAATTGGTATCTTTAGTGAAATCATACATTCTTGTTCATTGAACTGCAGAGACTCATACATACGAGACATTATCTTGATTTTTGGCAAGACAAAGGGAATGAGAAATCAAAAAAAAATAATAATCAAATATCAAAACATGTAGCCACTCTTAATTTCTGTAACCATAACACCAGTGACTTTACCTTTAAGATTGTGAAATTCGACAAATTGTCTCCGTGAATAATGAATGATACATGGAACATTCCAGTTCAACTTAAAGTCCACAGCTTCATCCTATGCAAAGGAAAAGATATTTTAAAGTGATTTATTAAATAACAATTGGCTATTTACAGACACAATGAAATTCTTAATTTCCCTTTAACTAAGATGGCCTCCAAACAAACGAACGAACAAAAAATGATAATCATAACCATTTGCGACTAGCGCATATAAAACGGCGCTTACTACAATAAACAAATGGAAGGGCATGTTCTTTATCAAATTCCTGACCAAATCGAGAGTTGTTAGGCTTGTAAGTAAAATGGTGATATTTGGTTAAAGAAATGACTTGGATAATACTGCGAAAAGTTGAACATTATAAAATTCTGTTTATGATCTTTTTGTTGAAAAAAAAACCAACAAATTTATATTTTTAAAATACAAAAAAACAACAACAAAAACCCCAAAAAAAACGGGAGAACATTCATTTTAAGACATAAAAAAATCTAAATAAGTAGAATTTTTGTTTAAAAAAACAACACCCTTGCAGTATTTCAAATTCAGTAAAAAGTAGCACTGACATTGCTTCTTGTAACACTTTTGACGTGACCTATCTTTCAAAACACTTCTTACCTTTTCAACAGGAGTAATGCAAAAATCATTGATTAGGTACCACTGGGTGCAGGTGACTCGTTCCTTCCGTTGATGGTATTTCTCCCCCACTTTGAGACATGTAACCAGATTACCTCCAGAATGATCCAACACATGACTCACCACACTATAAAGTTCATAGTAACGAACGTCATCATTTGTTTCTAATGGTAAAGGTTCCTACAGGGAAAGAAAAATCAATTCTAAAACTGAAGGGGTCTTTCATATGAGATAATAAAACAAGACAATACTAAAACTTTCCAATTTAAATGCGGCTTTGTGGTAAGACGCTTGCCTTCAGTCCAGCATGTCCTGGGTTAAAGTCCCACTCTATTCCTTGTAAAAGGCTCTTTTCTCATTCTCTCACCATACTCTGGTGTAAAATGAGTACCTAGCTGAAAAAAAATAATGTAATATTGTCTCGTCCTACATGTTAAATGCTGCTATTGGCTAGGGTTCCCTTTTAAAGGTCTTTGAGCATGTCAAGTGGATATTCTGCTACACAAATGCTCGTTTTCAATATCCTTTTGTAAATAAAATTTTCCAATTCTTTCTAAATTTAATGATTTGCCATTTCCCTTAATTTCTAGAAAAAATTTTCAATAATTATTTTCTAAAAGCTTTCATTTCTAGTTTTAAGGCATTTTTCAGCACATTTTAGCTAACATTTTAGTTGTTTTGCTTTTTTGTTACATTTTTCAAATTTACACTATAAGCCCAAATTAAAGAAACATAATAAAATGATTTTTAAAAATAATAATAATCAAAATACATGATTTTAACAATTCTTTCAAATCATTTCATCTTCTTTCCTTGCGCTACATTTTGTAATTAAAATATTGGTTATTCACAAATACTGAGAAAAAATACAGCCATCTACCTCATCCGATATTTCCTCAACTTCCACTCCACCTTCAGGTTTCCTTGTGACCTTTAATCCCAGAGGAATCCAACTGGGTCCAAAGTCTTCATCTTCTACGACTTTCTTAGGGGCCTGGTTATCACACCTGAAAAAAAAAGTCAATCATTTTAAAAGGACAGCACATGATGGATATCTAATCTTACTATATATTTAGCTGTAAATTTACACACCAATTTTTTAATAAAGTTGATAAGGTAAAAATATCTGGATTGTAAGCTTTAATTTATAAGTTTCCACTTTTTCTTTTGATTGATTGATTTATATTGTTTAACCTTTGGACATAAGAAAAACAAATAATTTTTCAATTAATGTAACTGTGCCTATGGGCTGCTCAGCAGTCTAGATTCTTTCAAACTGTTCCAGCTTTGTGGTCTTGTGGTAAGACACTCTCTTTTGGATCGAAGGTCATGGGTTCGAGCCTCGCTCAGGCATAGTTAAGTCCTTGGTAAAGGCTCTTTACTCACATTCTCTCACCGTACTCAGGTGTAAAATGAGTACTTGGCCATTAACAGCGTTGTCTCTGTCGAAAAAATATGTAATATCGCCTAACAGGCATCATGTCTCATTCTTCATGTTACCTGTTGCTGTTGGCCAGGAACCCTGTGTAAAGTGCTTTGAGCAAGTTTAGAGGATATTGCTCTATACAAAAGCTCTATTTTTTTTATTAAAAAAAAAAATTAAACAAGATAACTGCTAACATACCAGATTTATAGGGAGATCGACCCAATAATATAAATCTTACATAAGCACTAGACAAATCTCTTTAAGCATTTGACTATAGATTATAAAATGAATGAAAATCATACTCTCTTGGCCCATCATGCTGGAAGCGACAGTCAGGTCGGTGGCAAGCCATGCCAAAGCGACACTTGATGGCAGACTGGTTGCTTGGTTTCATGTATGCAGTAGCCGACGCTGTTTCCTGGTGTCTCTCCCTGACAAGCTTAAATGACAAATATTGAGAAACAAAATGACATTATAGGAAAAGAATCCAAACATGCAGTATACCTACAAGTAATCGACTCTGCCTTCATAATGTTTAACAACATTTCATAGAACGAAATTCAACTACTGGCTCTCAGCCAAGATCAAACATTGTTAAATATATATTTATATATACTGAATATGCAACAATATAACTGCATTTGCTTGTAGGGTGTGTCTTTACTTGTAAATCTAAAGACGCCAATTAAAGTTTGAGAAAAAAAAAAGAAGAAGAACATAGATTGAAATTTTAAAAGTCGTTGCAATGAAAATTCTCAGTTTACCTGAAATTGAGTTTTCCAGAAATTTAGGTTTTTCTCCATTTCTGTATGACAATTTAAGGCAAGTATATCCGGTAAATTCTGAACACTTTTGCGTTGGCACTGAAATGAAAATGACAGAGAAAAATACATTTTTTAATTTAACAACAATAACCAAGTAGTAGTAGTAGTAGAAGCAGCAGCAGCAGCAGCTATTCTTCCCCCCCCCCCCCTCCTCGTTTTCTTTGGTTATTTTAAAACTCATATCAGTAATCATCTTTCTTCCACTAATAACATTATAAAAAAATATGTTCAAACTTTATCAGCATACAAATCTAATATTGCAAATCTTGCTCTTATGGATTGGAAATAGACAATAAAATCAATGAAAATAAAATGTGAAACAATTTCATGATACAAGAAAGGTGAATATAGACTATTTACATGATGCTGGTAGCGATTACACTGGGCGCACCAGGCCTGCATGTTGGTGGATGCAGTCATACTGTGTTGGACAACATCACCAAAGCTGATAACAGGGGGTCTTCCGAACTCTGTTGAAATGACATAATGATCGTGATAATAAAAATATGTAAATTGACAAATTTTTTTGTTTGTTGCTTTAGGTCTCTTCCAACACAATTGAAGTTATATGAGAGACCGCTGAAACAAAAAAACAAGCAATCTAACAAAAATAGTACAAATGTAAATCAAAATCATAACCTAAAGATATCATAAGCTAAATTATAAATAACCAAGAACAAACAGGCAGAAGATTTACAGAAAAAAAATATCCCCTGTCAAAAATACAATCACAAACCAAAGAAGCAGGATAGGCTAGTAAAGAGAAGAAGAAACGACATCACTATCGGATCGTACACCCATGCGAACATCATAGGTATATGATTCAAGGGTGATGCTCCCATCCAACCACCCGCTAAATTGACAAAGAATACATACGTAGTAAGCACTATGATAAAAAAACAACACGAGATTATTATTATATATTTTTCTTTAAATCAATATATAGTCTTGTAATATCTTTCTCCTTTGCATGTGCATCAGAAACAAAAGAATTCTATAACAGCAATTGCTGCTTTAACTGTTTATAAATATATTATAGCAGTTTTATTTCTTTAGTTGAAATCATAATCATCTTAAATGTTTAGTTTGCAAACACAATATCACCAATTTGGTCCTGGTTGGTAACTGGAACTGATTCTCTAAATTTATTGCATTGGATTAAAAATGTGATAATTAGGAACAGAGTCCTTTTAAACTGCTTACTGACTGCATCGTCAATAACAGCCACATGTATATCTCTGGATTGAGCATAGAAATGTAGTTTCTCTAAAACCAGGCCAGAACTTTATGAATCGGATATTTTAGGTTATCAGAAAGGCAACACAACTTAAAAAACTATCTTATGAGCATAAATACAAGAACAACGACAACAATATTAAAAAAAGAAAACAAACAACACATCACACTATTATTTCTCCAATAGTTTTCCTCGTTGACATAAGAATGCTGGAGGGTTAACATGTCTTGTAATTAAGATAATTCAATTTTCTACTTACCATCAGGCTGACAGTCCGGGTACATCAGATTGATGTGTGTCCCATCCACATCTCTCTCATTAGTCACCCCACACTTACACTGTAATGTAGACTTTGTTTGGATACCCAACAAGTCACGGATGATTGAACGAGTCATCGTTCTAGGTCACAGAAGAAAAAAAAATATAATCATAAGGATAACTAGATTCAAACTTAAAACACAACTTATTCCAAAGGTTGCAAACTGTAGCAAGAAATTCTACAATCTGACTGTCTGTTTTTATGTTTTTAGGGGTTTTACGGCGTTTGCAACATTAAGGTCATATCAGCACCAGTAAAAAGGAGGAAAATGGGGATAGTAAAAAGTTCTAGAATTATAATTAAAGCACCTAAGAAAAAGTAAGACAAAGGGGAATTGGTTCAAAAAGGAAACAGATGTAGATTCCGAGAGCACACTACCACAGTACTTAGTTTGAGATTGCCCAAAAGTCTCTTCCAGACACAAGCACAGGTCCCCATTAAGAGTAATACACTCAAAAGTTTTACAAATCATATATAATATGTAAATAAAACATAATGCAGTGCATAACAGAGACGATTAACAAGACCAAAAAATTTGATCTCACAAAACTCTTAACTACACATTTGACTGTTTCTCCCAACGAGGGTATCCAGTCAGGGCCAGGACAAAACCAAGTAATCTCATCCCAAGATAAAGACAGAAAGCATGTTAGGGGATAGAAGACACAGAAAATGCATCCCTGCCCACTATGGGAGGTCATGAACCCCACCCAGGAAGACACAGAAAATGCCTCCCTCTCCACTATGGGAGGTCATGAACCCCACCCAGGAAGACACAGAAAATGCCTCCCTGTCCACTATGGGAGGTCATGAACCCCACCCAGGAAGACACAGAAAATGCCTCCCTGCCCACTACGGGAGGTCATGAACCCCCATCCATACAATCTGATTGCAAAATGTCGCACTTCACGATCTCTAATCAAAAGCCTCTATCCGAATACAAAAGTATGAGCTTATTGTTGTAATGAAGAAGGATTAATGATATTTAGAAAAATTCTTGTATCCCTCAAATCTGAGTATTTTTCACAAAGATCAATCAGTCTTAAATAATTCCTGAGCCTCGAGAAAAAATAATTCAAAATCTCAGGCAGTAAACGAACCCATCATTGTAGCTAATGATATTCCAGAAGGTTAAGGGAATAATCTTTAGAATGGGCAAGCTTTCTGACTTCCAGTCTGTCAAAAATTCAGGCGGATGCAAACAGATGAAAATCAGCTTAATTGTCTTCCATCACATTCATTGTGGTCAATGATTCACATCAGGATTACAACAAATGTAACCCATCATCTTTAAACAATATTGTGTCATGATTGATGATCAAAGTGCTGTAAAATGTTTATGACTAAAAATATCGCATTTGGGTTGAGTTTTATATGTTATACGAAGTAGCACGAGTATAATATTTTAGAGTGTTAAAAAGCCAAGATTTCATATTCTTGATCAGTTTAACTTTAGCTTCGCTATTTATCATTTAGTTCACCCCAACATAATAATACTGTTTTGAGGTGATGGGTCACAAATTATCCCCCCCCAAAAAATCCTTCCAATGGAAAATTTTACGTGGAAATACAGAGATTTTCTTTAAAACAACGAGTATTGAAAATCCTTCATATTGACATTTAAATAAAAAGCTTTTTACAGTATCATTATTGAGATCTTGGGAGATAAAAATGTAGAATTTACTTACACTTCAGGCTCGTCCTCTTCTTCACAATCATCACTAAAGAATAAAAGAAAATAAAAAAATTTAAAAAGATCTACAAATATACAAATAATTTTTTTTCCCTTAAACTATATTTTCGAGCAAACTTTAGATAGCTTATAAGATCTTTGCATTTTTTTTTCTCTTGACTGAAAAAAAATTAACATAATATTCTTGAAACTGAATAACAATTATGATTTTGAATGGGTTAAAACATCTCCACTCTAAAACTGACCTGCCCTCTGCCCCTCCGTTTTGATTTTCCTGGGATTTTCCTTCATTCTTCTTTTTCTTCTTGTTCCCTTTCTTTTTTCCTTTCTTACTTCCATCTTTGGACTCTTCTTCACCTTTCTCACCATCTTTTTTTTCACTCGTCGAGCCTTTATCACTATTGTCAGCTTCAACTGGAACACAAGTTTCCTAAAGACAAAAAATCAAATTATATTATAATTATTCCTTAATTTTTAAATCAATGTGAACGAAATACTTTTCATTATCAAATGAAAACATATTAGAAGTGTTAAACATTATAATCTGAATTGTTACAGAGAAGTGGTCAAACAATATAATCTGAATTGTTACAGAGAAGTGTTTGTTTTTGTTTTTAAGGGTTTTACGGCGCTTGCAACACATTAAGGTCATATCAGCGCCAGTAAAAAGGAAGAAAATTGGATAGTAAAAAGTTCTAGAATTACAATTAAAGCACAAAAGAAAAGGTAAGACAAAGGGGAATTGGTTCAAATAGGGAACAGATGTAGATTCCAAGAGCACACCGTCAAAGTACGTTTGAGATCACCTAAAAGTCTCATCCAGACACAAGCACAGGTCCCAACTAAGAGGAATACACTCAAATGTTTACCAATCATATAATATAATATGTAAACTAAACATAATACAATGCATAACAGAGAGATGATTTACAAGGAAAAAAATAGAATCTCCCAAAACTATAATATACATTCGACTATTTCCCTCCCAGCCAAGGAACCCCGGCAAGGGTCAGGACAAAATTAAGTAATCTCATTCCAAGACAATGACAGGAAACAATTGGAAAACGGGTATGGGGGATAGAAGACACACCATGTACCTCCCTGCCCACTATGGGAGGTCAGGATCCCCACCCAGACAGTGAAGTGGTTAAACATTATAATCTGAATTGTTACAGTGAAGTGGTTAAACATTATAATCTGAATTGTTACAGAGAAGTGGTCAAACATTAGAATCTGAATTGTTACAGAGAAATTGTCTAGAATATAATATACTAAATAAAGCAAAAAAGTCAGAACTTCTAAACCTAAAAATTCAGGCAAAGCTGCTTATGCTTATCCGAAGAGTTATTTTTAGTGTGATTGTTCTCTTTTGACAGAGCAACACTTGAATCTATTGGCACTGAATAGAATCAAGGTCCTCATTTTCAAACTGCTTCGGTTCCTATTTAAATCATTTAACATGAATTATAAGCAAACACCATACATTGGCAAAGTTATTTCTTCAAAACCAAAATCAAAACTTTAACTACTTCCAGAACTGAACTACAGATGCTGCTTACAATCGTTAACTTAGATACTTCCCAATTATTGTTATCTATTATAACTGTTTATAAAAAAATTAGATGTGGGTTCACAGAAGGCTTTGGGTTCAAAACGCATTTTAATTATTTTGTTCATCATGTTTGGCAATTCATTATTTTATATTCAATAAATAGTGAATGATTATTAAAGACAAAACATTTCACATCCATTAATATTGATGAAAGCAATATATATTTAAGTATGTACTATTTGGACCTTACATCATGGATTTGCATTAGAACAAATCGTTGCCAGCTCTGAATGAGACGAGGAAATTGAACCTTGCCACTGTTTTCATCAATGTCATGGAGTATGAGACCAAGAGCAGAAACTTGAGGCATTGTTCTAAAAGCTCTGAGGAAGTTTGTAGCCTGCAAGAGAAAAAAAAACAAATAAAGAAATAAATCTTTAAAAATGCCAAGTGGCTTTCCAAATCTGCCCATACTGTAAAAACATAATTGCCGTTTCTTCTTCCTCTTCAGTCCTCATCCCACAGTGGGTATGGACCACCGATCTTTCCAACTCCTGCCAGCACATCCCAGACCTCTCCAGTTCTACTAGAAGGTCTTTCCTCCAGGTTGACCACGGTCTTCCTTTTTTCCCGTTTCCGGATGGCTTCCATTGCAGGGCTGTCTTTAATGTGTGTCTTATTCATCTTCAATGGCTTCTTGTCCTGCTCTTCTCCATTCTTCTTCGTTTTTAATTTTGTCAATCCAGTTTATCTTCAGGAGTTTGCGAAGACATCTATTAAACAAATGTTTAGAGGTGATGAAGGATTGCTTTTTACAGAAATTATTATTGTTCTCTAGGAAAAAGCAAATGAGTTCTGTCATAAAAGACAGCCATCTCGTATCATTTGTATCTAATTAACACATTACTATCAGCATTTTAATTTACTTAATTTGGTAATTTAGAGAAGTTTAGCAGCTAGAAGTGGCAAAATGAATTCAAGTTCTCCAATAACTCTTTCTATAAACATATGCCATCAGTATGTAACTTACAGGTACTTAAAATTAACAGACTATCATATCATGGGAAAATATTCTACCAAGACAAAATCAATATCACCATCAGCAACAACAGATATTGCAGAAAACCAAACAATGAAAGCGACCTGAACTTGGTCATTTTGATGATAATAGATGAAATGGAGTGGAAATGTCAAAGTGCCAGTATGCCAGAATTGACTTGTAATGAAGAAAATGCACTTTCATGCAAAGGCAGCTGATAACCAAATACAGATTGTATAAGGGAATAAACCTTAGCCTGATGCAGTCTGGTTTGATATCTTTGGATGAAAAGAGCTTTACATCTTGCAAATTTAAAAGTTCACCCTAACTCCCGTAATATTTGAAATGTGTGCATGCAATGGAGTATTCCATTGTAAATGATATCACCAAAACTGCATAAAAAAGTGACCTTTCCAACTAGATATCTTTTGACATCCAAGTACCGTGACAGATGTGAATCATAATATTACAAGTGTGTATTTAATCATCATATTGAGAAAGAGGTCTTGTTCGGAAGAATTGATGGAAAAAGAAGCAGAGGGAGACAACAAATAAGCTATGTCCCAAGTCTCAGGACACGAATCGGAGATATGGATGAGACAAACATGGACTTTCTGAGACGATCAGAGAACAGGGATGATTGGAGGGCCATGATCGCCAATGTCTGTCTCAGAGCCGGCATCACTTGATAATGATGTATTTAATCATTTCAGGAAGAATGTATATTTGAATGACAAATTCCATACAATATCATAATTATATAACTACCATAAGTTCAAAATTGTCTTATGGATCATCTAAAGGCATACTGCCTATTTGATCTACATTTCGAAAAGATGTGATATCATAAACAAATAGCTCTTTTTGCAGGAAAATGCATATACACTGATGTGTAGCTGCAAATTAGATAAAGCTACACACACCACTTTACAGAATTGAATATATAGTTCAATTAACTTTTTTTTAAATGATTAAACCACACAAACTCACCTGACATGTTTTTCCTTTCTGACAGTCAAGCATATGAAACAAGAAACCGAGCTCACAAGACAAGCAGAATTCTCTTGCACACACATGACCCAGAAGTGCACACCGCAAAGGTTCCATGTAGTACAAGACCTAAATAAAAAGAAATAAATATCTTGTATGATACACATTTGGGAATTTCTACGTCTTCACCATTTGTTATTACAATAACTCGATTATAGTTTCCTTATTGTTCAATATCATAGCTGCATGTTAAAAATAACCCCAAAAATACATATTTTGAGCATTTTTCTTTTCGATTCCATTGTGTTTTGTATTCAAATTTTTAATCAATTTGTCTCAAATAGCAATAATTATTTTGCTGCAAGAGACCTTATCGAAATGTTTCTTTTCTATTTTTCAGACTGCTCTTGAGAAAATAAATAATCACATTAAACAGATACTGTCCCAAGTTTGAAATCTAATCAGAGTTTTCCTGTTTCAAACTTGAATTTTTGTTCACTACAACACTCTTCCTGAGAATATTGACTCTAAATCTACTTCAACCATGTTATACCTGCAACATGGAGTTACAATAAGCATTGGGAATGTGAGGCTCCAATCCAGCCAAGTTTGTCTTGTTGTAGTGACGGAAATCAAAATCTTCCACTCCTAATTTGGAATACTTGATTTCAACTCGACGATAACGCTTGGGAACTGTTGCAAAAGGATCGTCACCTATTTTGTATGATATAAAATTAAAAATCAATTTAAAAATAAAACATATTTATCATTTTCTCTAAAATATCATTTTATCATCTTTAATTGTTGGTGAAAAGATATATTTATAAGGAATTCATTTTAATTTAGTCTGCCCTTTCTTGCTGTATCTATATATCATATAATGTATGACATACAAAATATATCATATATTCTTATGTATTAATATTAATTTTATAGACACACTTTTGTTTACTTTTATTTTTATTCACTATATTGTCTTATAAAATTATGTAAATACATTTTGTAACAGTTATCTATTTATTCTTGTCATTCACGCTTGTAATTACCAATTTCCCCATGGAGGAATAAAGTTTGTTTCTTTATTATTTATAAAATTGCATATAACACATTTATTTTCTTCCACCCCTTGATCTTTGACAACTTTTAAAAGGCATGATTCTGTTAGTTGAAAGTAGTCCTTCAGAGCCATCAGCCCCATGAAGCCAGAGTTTATCCCGATTTCTAATGCATGAATCAGACAATAGCAATTGATTGCTACCCTTTGGATAGGATGCTACCCTATTGCAAAGTACTTTCCACAGCTACCCAATCACTGCTGGATGACAAGGTAGTAATTAAAAAAATCCTCGACTTCACCCGAGATCATATGAAAAGATGAAACTGCACTAATATTTTGTTTCATCAGAATTATCAAAAATTGACCTATAAATTTTAAAAAGTATAAATTGATTTCATTCTTTATTTTATTTTTATTTATTATTTTTTTCTTTTAAAAGAGTTGCCAGTCTTTATTAAAATAAATTACAGTTAATAAATTTAAACTGTTTGCACCCTATTGTAAAAACATTAAAAGAATAATTGAAAAGCAAATATTGGAATTTATCGTACCTCTGCCCATGGGAGATTCAGGTTCCATAGCTTTACGACTGTCTGAAGTCTTGTCACCCATGTCATAAGGACAGACGTTTCTCTTTTGTTTGTTGAGGTTGGGAGCATAACCAACATTTTGGTAGACTTTCATGGATTTCAGAATCTCAGAATCAATAGGCAATGGTTTCCTGAATATTGGGAAAATAAAATGAAAACAATGTAAAATTAAATAGAAATGTCCCAGATGTAACTTCAATGTAATTTCATGACAATGTAATTGGGTTTTAAAAAAAATTAAAATAATAAATACAAAGAGACAAAAGAGACAGGAAGGGGGCATCCCAGCTCACAAAGATAAATTAAGGGCCAGGAAAAATTAAAGACCCTTTTGGCAAGGATAAGGCAAAACCAACATTTTTCACAGCCCATTCCAAATCAGGACACAAACCTACATGAAGATATGTGGGGATGGAAGAGGCAGCAAGGCTGATCTTATGTAAATATCCAAGCAAACAATTGTTTTTCTCGCCCTGAGGATTACTAAATTTGTCAAATTGATGACTAATCTTGTTCAACCATTTTACACATTACAATTATGAGATTTATAGTGGTCTAAAGATAAGCTGATGAATATTATGTGATAAGTGGGTAATATAATTAAATCAATTATAATTGTCATCTATAGTAATTCCAATCAGAAAGATTCCTCCCTCCCCCCCCCCCCCCCCCCCCTTTTTTTTTCTTCTTTGCATTGACTGTAATACCTTACCGAATCAGTTGATTTATGTACAGTAGATTTTCTTTCATACCTGTAGGCTCTTGCCATCATATTTTCAGGGAAGTCTGAAACAAGTGGCCCTTGATCTGGGTAGGGCATGGGTATAGCTGAATAGGCACTCAGTTCATCATTGATCTCAATAGGACCGTGCTGCTCTATCTGTATTTTTAAAAATAAATATTGTTTAATAGCTTTGTTTGGGAAAATCCTAACAACTTGACGGATAACAGGTCTAAAAGGATTTTTATAAACATTATGAGCATTTGTAATACTACTACTAATAATAATGACACCTGTCGATCCCTTCCCATGAAACCAAACATCTCAAGCGCTTTACAGATAATGAATTACGTTACAAATATATGTATAGTTAAAATGAAATATTGAAGCAAAATACAAATTGCTTAAAATAATAGTATACAATACAAACATTACAATTGGCATGGTGTAAAATGAATTTTGAAAAAGTGAACTTTTAAAGCAGATTTGAAGTTTGAGATATTCTCGATTTGTCTAATGGGTTGGGGTAGGGTATTCCAGAGTTTGGGGCCATAACATTGAAAAGAGCAATCACCAAAGATATTAACTTACTTGTCTGAAACAAGTGGCCCTTGATCTGGGTAGGGCATGGGTATAGCTGAATAGGCAGTCAGTCCATCATTGATCTCAATAGGTTACAATCTCAATACAATTACTTGTAGAATAGCTCAATATCTACTAAATATGCTCAAAGCACCTGACAAGCTAAACCTACAACAACACTGAACACGCTGAATGAGACATGACACCAAGTACTGTTTCAATTTTTTTCGGGGGTCCCGATAGCTCAGCTGGTAGAGCACTCGCTTCACACACAAAGGGACCAAGATCAATCCCCGGTGCAGTAGAAATTTTTTTCTGACCCCTCTGTCCATCCAGCAGTGAATGGGTAGCTGAGTCTGTTAGATTTAGTGGAAAGTATTTTGCGATAGACAGTGTCCTATCCAAAGAATAGCAAGCAATTGTTATTGTCCGTTTCACATTATAGGAAATGGGATAAACTCCAGCTTTATGGGCCAAATGGCTCTGAAGGACTACTTTTCACTTTTTACTCAATTTTTTTCATCAGACATAACTGTTATGGCCAGGTTGTATGAGGACTCAACTTTATACAATAGTTATCACTAGACTGTCAACAAAGCTCGATTTTTCATGGGCAGAGCAGCTGATTGCAATGTGTCAACGGGAATTAATTCTTTTTGTCTGAGAAACAAACAAACGCTCTGTGCTACTATTTTCCTTCGTTAAGATTCAAAATTAATCAATATTTTTATCAAACATTTTGTAAAGAACTTTAAATATATATTTCCACAACCAACTTTGAATTAGTTCCATTTTAAAATGCAATAATAGACCCACAAATTGCACCGTCTTAATTTCCATCAAAGTGTCATGTTGATTATTGCAATTTGGATACAGGATAGATATAGGTATCATTGCTTTTATCATTGTAGTTTTTCCAGGCAAGAATTGACACCTTTGTACCTTTGGTTAAAAAAACTGCACCACGGTTACAAGTGAAATTAATTCAAAATGTAAGTGTAGGCATGGCAATTTTTCATGATGATCTATATCTTATATTAGTTCTTATATAAAGCGCCAAAAATCATTTTGTACACGCAATGGCAGTAAATGACCAAAAAAAAAACCCCACAAAACTGACAATTGTTGTCTATTCTAAAACGAGGCTGTTTTAAACTAGTTCAACATTTAAAAGGAATTAATCGGAAGCATTTCAAGTTAGCCAATGTCACTGAAATGATTAATTTCATCATAGCAACCTATATAATTACAAAAATTGCAAAGCCCTATGATTAATAGAGAATAAAGAGGTAACTAAGGAAAACACCAGCATCTTAGGCCCAGTGCTCCATATGAGACAGATATGGCTCTGCGCATGACAATTTCGACAGTATTTTATAAACGGAAAGAGTGGTCTTGTTATAGTATAGTAGTCTAATCTCAAATTGATTTTCTTTCATAAAGTGACAGAGAAAATAATAGGATTGAATGCAAAAAGGTCTTCATTTCAGAAATCATGAGAAAAAGTTTACGGATCGGAAGTACCTGGGTTCGAGCCTCGCGCACGGCGCATAGTTGAGTCCTTGGAAAAGGCTCTTTACTCACTTTCTCTCACCGTACTCAGGTGTAAAATGAGTACCTGGCTGTTAACAGCGTTGTCTTTGTCCGAAAAATTATAATATCGTCTAACAGGCGGCATGTTAAATGTTGCTGTTGACCTGGGACCCCTTGTAACGCGTTTTGAGCACATTTAGTGGATATTGCGCTATATAAAGCTCAATTAAAGAAAAAAATTAAAATTATGGTTATCAAGTATAAATTTACCGGGTCAGCAAATTCACATGGCTCTGAGTATGGATTGATCATGCATTGTGGACTTGTTCCATACAGATGCACATGACCTTGAAATGGAGAAAAGATGGATTGTAAATAACTAATAACATTCTTATTCAGTGTTAAGCAATGGTAAGAAAGTCAAAAGACAGGCCTACCAAAAAGAAAAAAAAAGTAATGTGACGGAAACAAGTATATAAACGACCATAAAATTGAACTATTCGTGTGAGTCCTACAATTGCCTAACAAAATTAATAAATTAAATAAAATAGTAAAATAGAAATAAATAGATAAAATAATAAAATAAAAATAATAATAATAATAATAATAATGATAATAAAACAATAACAACAACAATAATAATAATAATAATAATAATAATAATAATAATAATAATAATAATAATAATAATAATAATAATAATAATAATAATAATAATAATAAAAGAAAATCTAATGACAAATCATTTTGGATAGGTGACAATAAACCATGCTGTAAAGATATCAATTTTTACTATTCATCCTTCCAATTGAACTTTCCAAATACATTCAATATATGGTAGAAAATAATTATTTTCACGCTTTTAAGAGTGAATAATTAATCAGAAAAGCACCTGTTTTTGCTTCAAATTTGCTTTTTAATTTTAAAAAAAATTTGTTGTTTTCATTTTTGTTTTCATTTCCGTTTGTTGCTGGGGCGTTTCATTTTCATTTTATTATTTTTTTATTTTTTTTAAATTGCAATTTAACATATTTTTTTTTAGGTTTGTATGGAAAAAATATAATAATTCCCTGAAAGTCATTATCAAGTACTTTCGTGAAAACATTTACCTCCACTGTCACCAAATGCTAAAGCTTGTTCTGACTTGGAAACATCAAAGGCCATGATTATGTTGCCATTTGTCTCAACAGGGTATGTAATTCTTGAAGGAGGTGCTCCACTGATGATGGTTTCTACCAACTGGAATGATCCCATCTGTCAAAATATTTGTGAAAGTCAAAACATGTACAAATCGAAGACCAATTACTTTAACAATTATTACAATAAATATCCTTTAAATAATCACAATTTGTTTGAAAAGGGTGATTATTTCTTGGTACCCTCCTGTCATAACATTGAACTGTCGTAAAGTATTTTCTGTCAGAAATGTAATGAATCACCCGACTTAAAAGACGACCAAAAGAATATCTAAAATAGAAAAAAAAAAGATGCAAGGAAAAGGATTTTAATCAAAGAAGGTAAAGTAAATTGATTTATAATATTGAGCAACTCTAAAGGAAATATTGATATAAATATAAGAGAGAGCATATCCCTTTCATGACAATATTCTGACTACAATGATATTTAGTATAGTGGATGACCGATATCACCGACGATGATTGGGTAGGGTCACTAATTACTCCCAACTGCAGAGGCCTTTTGCCCGCCTCCAATATGTATAATTGAGATGGATTGTTATGACACATGCAAACTCGTCTTCTAACTCGTGAAGTTTCTACAATCCACAAAAGAAAATGTCTAGGGCAATTCAATTTTCTACTTACCGATGAAACAACAATAATGTGATTTGGTATGCTAGGGAGGAAGCGTAAGAAGGTTGGATTGATGGCCACTTGAATTGGTGACATGGCACGCATCACACGCATGTCATACACCATCAACAGACGATCTGGAGTCAAATTATTCATCCTGTTGAGCAACAAACACAAATAATTTTGGTAAATGATATTTAACACTGAATAGATAGGTTCCAAAATTTTAAAGATAGCTTTTAAATGGTCATAATTTGTAAAACCTCATAATCAAAGGTATTGAACTGTTTTGTTTTCAGTTATAATTATTCCGTTTCATCTGTTTTTGTAAAACATTCTCTAGCCCAGTTCTGACCATAAAACATATTGGGAGAATAACCAGACCTTCAACAGCAACGCATTTTGAGCCCGGAAAATTGAATATTGAGGGACTTGCAGAAATCATCCACTTGTGTAAAAGCCCCATAATAGCTAAACACAGTATTTCCATGGAGTTAGTAGTTGAAAACTGAAGGGTGGAATGAATGATAAATGAGTTGTGTCGGTTGCAAAATAAAGTGAGTGAAACAACATATTGTGTTTCTCTTCAAATTTTTGTTTTTTGCTTTTAAAAAAATAGAAGTTGCAAGTAAGTGTGAGTGTGTGCGTGTGTTTGTGCATGATCTTTTACTCAATAGGGAGAGGGCCTCTAAAAGTTGACATAGGAAAGTTAAGCCACAATATATACAGACAATAAGTAGGGCACAAAAATTAAATGGGTAGTTACTTAAGCTTAACAAGTTCATTGTCTCGTAAACACCCAATTATAGAGAAAAGAGGTATGAATGGGGGAAAGTAAGGTGTTATTTCAATCCTAAGGAATTATAGCTTTTCATAACTCAGAACTCTTTAATATATGAATTAGCAACAACAATATTTAATTTTTCTCCCTGCACTTGAAGGCAACTGTAAGAATATATAATCCTATTGCAAACATACATAATTTGAATGACATGGACTGTAAATTGGGGATTTCAAAACTCCCTATTTTGCAGTCAAGACCATTGTATGAGTTTGACAATCCATATTTTGCTTGGTTGCTATTTCAATCCTACACATTACAAAACTGACCTGCTGGAGAATCCACATGTGATGAGAAGGTTGTCATGTATGTCAAAGTCAGACAAACAACTTGCATGGGCTTCCAATGTGTGCTCAGCTCTCATGGTTTTGGAATCATATACAGTCACCTGACACATGTTTGAAGTTCAAAGAAATCTCAAATGGTAACAGTAACATATAAGCAATTGATGTATTTCTACAATGGACTTTAAGAGCAGTTGTGACATTTTATAAATAAAAGCAGAAGCATAAAATTTCGACACTTTGAGACTTGTTCTTACTTGCGCACATACTGATAAAAAATTTTGAGAAGTAGTGTTTCTGCACTAAAAAGTTATCAAAAGGAAAGCAAGTAATTGTTACTGTCAATTTAACACAACTAAATCTTGATAAACACCGTCTCTTTGGGTCCTATGGCTCTGAAGGACCTGGAATGTTTCTGCATGTTTCTGCTAATTATTCCTATGTCACCGGTAAACACTTGAACAAAGATAATCACTCACATTCACCTTTAAAAAAAAAAAAGGAAAGTTTTTTCAAACTTAAAGTGTGCATCCTGATATGGTGATCCATGTGAGAGCCATTAGTGATAAGAACATAAATGACATATCATAAAAAAAGATATGATAAAGATGAATAAGCTGATGTAAACATTTTGATAAGCCCCTAAACAAACAAGAGCATCATATCACCAGCAGAAATCTGGATAATGCTAAATCCTTATTTTATAGAGAACACAACGTTGTTGACACATTGGTCTCTCACAACAGATACACAACTTTTAAAAAATCTTTTCTTCAAAGATTGAAGTCAACGAGATCTGCAACTTATGATCTAGCATTCATACAATTATAGAAAAATATGTGTTTATTTACACCACACTTGATTATCTAATATTTCATAATGCTCTCAATTCAGACAAATCCTTTGACTCACCTTTCCTGTGCTATCTCCGCCACAAATGAAGCGTTCATTATGTCTAAAGATGGCAACACCTGCATCTTTCACTTCAAACTGATGAAAGGTAAATTGATAAAATAAAATATGCATTGAAACATTTTTGTCTTCCATAAAATAATATCCTTTGTCTGGCCACAGCATAAAATAATGTATTGATTATCATTATGCCACACACACATTCTCTCTCTTCCCCTCTCCCCTTTGTGGTTATTCTCATCCTTATCTTCTTTCCCTTCCTTTGTTTTATTCATTTTGCACCAAAATGGGATCAACAATAGAACACACAAACAGGTGTGACATGGTGGCCATACAATATTTTATCAATGGGCCATAGCCATACAAAGCATATCTAAAAACCTTATTTTGAAAGCCTCTAGTTACACACTCAAAGTTACTCTTTCTTCCAATGCAAATGAAGTGTTAGCAATCTTTCTCCAAAAGGCATGTGAATTACATGGCGACAGGAATGATATATATTTTTCGAAATGCACTACGGACATAAAATTGAGTCTTGTGAAATTGCACAATGTGACATTTTCAGCAAATGAGTTGGGATTGCCATTTGAAAATGAAAGGCCTAACACGCAAGGCATACAGAACTTGCTTCTTATTTCTCGCTTCTTCATGGTCTTAAGTATCCAATTTAAAAATGAAAAATCAAGATACAGATATCATCAACTTATGTATGATTTCTTATACACATCTTGGGATATGATTTATTGTTTACAAATATATTGAGACAATAAATAAAACAAGAACAGTTAAATGACACAATTTGTCAAGTGATGAAAAAGTGAAAAATCCGCACCCCAAAGGAGGCATGAGGCTGGATGGAAACACTAACTAGGAGGTGAAATACTTTATTACAGTAAAGAGGGTTGAGGTAAGGTGGGTGTATAAAAATTATGTTATATAAAATGCAATAAAAACCTACCAAAAAATGAGATTGCAACAAACGCAACAATAAAATTGACGACGATGATCAAATTTCACATCAAGGTTATTTTTAATAATAATATATAGCAAATATAATGTGATCACTAAAAGAGGGATTAAATAATACATAAATAAAATTCCATTTAATCATCTAAGGGCAAAATGTCTTTGGGTCTAGCTCAAAGAAAAAAATTAGATAAACTGGTGTTAACCTCAAGCAGAGCAACAAAATGGGCTAGGAATCTTGCTCAGGGAGATGATAAATTAGATGCTATGCTCAGCCATCTAGTCCCTTTGAAGCCATGTGATATGATTGTTTTAAATGTCTCATTGAGAGAGGTGTTGATTCTTTCATGACAACTATATCAATATCAATTTCAGCCGATTGCAGTGCCATTATGAATAACTCATTCACTAAAATTACTCACCACATTGCTGAGAGAGTTCTGGATGATGTCAACCTCAATAACTTCCTTATGAGGACCTCCTATTAAAACAGACTCACTTCCTTTCATCATCATGCATTGCATATCATGTAACTTGGGGTCTCTGAAGTGAAAATTCAAGACATGAAAATCAACTTTTATTATTATTTACTGAAACATCACAATTAATCACAGGTATAAAAAGATACCAGAAAAAAAATAAAAGTCTTTGGGCTGTCTGTAATTATTTGTTATATAGGTTCAATTAAAAGAAAAAAATTAATCCTGCAAACCACCAAAAGAAGCCAACATTAAGATGTCATTGTATTGTACTAAGTTGGGTTTGCCATATGAAATGAAAGGCCTAACGCAACGCACACAAAACTTGTTTTTTTTTGTTTCTTCATCTTTGAAATTGAAGAATCAAGATCCAGAAATCTGAAATCATCATGTAGGCCACAAACTCAGCAATAAAGTGAGAGATTAATATTACACTCACATTCCAGCTCAACTGATTGGGCACTCTAAAAATCTGTGCTTTAAACTTATACAAAACTTCATCAGTATCATTATTATTTTTGTACTAAAAGGAAACAGTAAAATTACAACCGGGAAACAGTAAAATTACAACCGGGATACATTTTATAACGTGGTGATCTGCGTTCAATACTTAATTCTATTTTCACATCAATTTCAATCATGAAATTTACTTCTCAAAATTAATAAATAATAAATAATAAATTAATTCTTGAGGAAACTAGATGAAACACGTTTTTTAAACCTCGATACAATTTCTTTTATTTTTTTACATCCATGAAATGAAAATTACAATAACATAAAAATAAGGAAAGCAATATTTTTACTTGAATGTGAAGACCGGTAATCCTCTCCTCAATGTTCCCCTCAGCAGATTTGGTGTAAGAGACAACACTCCTTGGGGGAAGGTTAAATTCTGACGTACATCTTCTTCCATATGAATACGACATGCTGAATACTTTTGGAAATGCGGTCCATAGTAAGATGATACATAGCCCTATTCACAAATATAAAAAGGCAACATTAAACCCTAAAATGTCTAATAATTAATTTCAGTCATGTAATTACTTTTAAATATTTGTACATTAATTTTTAATTCATTAATCTCCTTGTGAAATTTTGTAGCTCAGATAATTCCACTAATGAAAACTCAAGCTACAGCTTGAAAGCCTTTAAACACCTGACAAGAATTGGAGATAAAAATCTTGTTCTGTCTATTCCTTTAATTTTTTTCTTCCTGTTTTCATAGATATATAGATACTTACTCTTTGGTTTCCTGCCCATAACAGTTCTTGCTGGTGATCAAAATTAACACACGCAACACTGGCATTCATTGCCTTGTCCATGAGTTCACAACCCAACAACCTAAAATGCAATAATATATACTGACATAGAGACAAGCAAAGGTGTAACATTATAATGGATACATAATATCCCTTTCATGAGAAGTTAATATTGTTAATATTTACATTTTCAACAAAGAAATTTTCCAAAAGTCCAGTTCTTTGGGTCATAAAATAATAGTCAAACAATTTAGGCTCTTTCTCAAACAGTTGTTTTTTTTTTTGTTTTTTTTTCTCAATGAAATTTTTCAATAATTGAGAAACAATCCACAGCACACTTTCATTATAGAACAATGATGATTAATATTACCAGAAAATACTTACATGTAGTCGCCTTCCTGCATGTCAGGCATGTTGGGATCTCTATACATCTGCATCATGCCATGTTGAGAGTATCCATCTCCTGCTCCCATCAAATGCCCACCATCCATTTGCCTCATCATACCATGGTGGTCACTCATAATGCCATGCAATCCCGAGGCCCCATGATGGTGATGGTGATCCATGTAGCCACCAGCACCCAGCATCCCTCCATCACTGTGATGGCTTCCCATTCGGAAATCATGATGTGACATTCCTTGATCATGTGATTGTGGGTGATAGTTTTGTTGACCCACTGGTTGATGTATATGATGACCTGGGACATATTCAGCCACAATGGAATGTTGTTGCTGATGATGCAGGTGGTGCTGCTGAGGAATAAATTCCGGAGCGGTTGGGAGTGGTGCCTGATGATGCCGAAATTCATTAGAAATGACATTGTGCTGAGACTGTGGCTGGGGCTGTTGAGAATTGAATTCATTAAGGTGCTGCTGTCGAGGAGGCTGAGGAGGATTCTGATATGGATTTTGCAGAGGATGCTGTTGTTGGGCAGAGGCAGGAGGTGGATGTGAAGCAGCAGGAGGAGGAGGTCTCTGCTGAAGGTGGGCTGCATAACTTTGTGGTGGTACACCTGCTGGTGACATATTTGAGTTGGGATGGAAATTAGACATACTCTGAGGTGGTCGTGAATTCATTGGTGGCGCCATTTGTGGATTGTAGCCTCCTGGAATCATTGCATGCTGTTGCTGTTGCTGCAATTGCTGACCTGGACCTGGAAATGCCATAGCTTGCTCTTGGCCACCAACAACAGGATAACCTGCCGTGTTCATGTGGGGGTGCTCTCCCATTGGTGGGTAACCAGGAGGCATTCGGTTTGGTGGTACTTGAGGGTTTGTATGCATATGTCCACTGCCACTCACTTGCACTGCTGCATTCTGTTCCCCGCTATGCATCATGCGATGAGATGAAAAATTTGGAGGTGGTGGCATCCCTTGAGGGTCCTGTGACCCTGGGGGTCCCCGAAAATTAGGTATGCCTCCAGGAAATTCCATTATGAGTTGACTGACTATGGGAGTGAAATGCTCAGAAAATTTTCCTCTTTAGTGCTGTTAGCATTTGTTGATCTGAAAGGATATACATATAGTTGAATACAGAATAAAATAAAATTAAAAAAGCAAACAAACAAAACAAAAAAACACATGCATACAACAAAGTGATGTAAAATTAGATGGCTTGATAAAGGGCATTTTATTGTATATTAGTAATAAGTAATGGGTCAATGTGTCTTCATTTTTGAAAGAACTTCCATATACAGGTGCCACTCAGGGAAAAACTGTGATCATACATCAAATGTCATGGGTTATATATAGTCGTTTACAAAAGAAACTAGATTGTTTTCACCAATAGTTCGATACTGGTAGGAATAAATACAGTGACATATACATATTTGCAAACTAGACAAAACTAATTTTCTGTTGGTGAATAATATATTGAATTAGTGGAAACAGTTTAAAAGTCGCAAATAATTAGCGAAATTGAGCACAAAGTTGAAATCATCAAACACAACGCACTTCAGTTTTTTTTATGTTCACCATTAAAATTGATCAATGCCACAGCTCTTTGCCTCAATAATGATGTCATTGAAGGGCTGATTATGCTGATATCAGTGATGATAACAGCAATTTGTCAAAAAGGAGGAAAATTTCTCTGTCTATCGATCAAACACAAGCAAAGTGTAAAAATAACAGGAACATAGTCTTGTATTAGTATTATGTAATATATTACTATTACTCGTATAAATCCATTCTTATCATTAGACATAAATTTACTTTTTGTAAACATTTAATGAAATGTCCTATCCAAATGTTAAAGTTAATAAAGGCCTAAAATGTTATTCCATTAAAAAAAGAAAGTGTTGTTTTGTTTTGATTTTTACTTTATAAAGCAGGCTACAATATCTTTGTTAGCCTACCAAAACCTAGTGGTTAATCAGCCTATAAATACAACCCAAGAATCTCTCAAATTTAAAGCCATAGTCCAAAGGTAAAAAGAAAGAAGAGTAAACTAAGCAAACACCATTTGCTTTATTCTAATATATTATCTCTGTATAACCAGACTATTTAATGGATGGTTGCGAAAGACAGAGAGAGAGAGAGAGAGAGAGAGAGAGAGAGAGAGAGAGAGAGAGAGAGAGAGAGAGAGAGCAAGAGATAAATAAAAAGGCAATAGAAGGTACCTACAACAAAGAAAATAAATCCAGACCCATTTGTCCCTCCCCTTCCCCTTCAACCATCAACTAACTAATCAAAGAACACCACTGGTCTTCTGTGTCAATTGTGACATCTGATGCCATTCTGTCTTGCCCTACATCATAAAAACGGGACCGTCACCAAATTTCACGAGACCGAGCACAGATGTCAAAATATGACATAAGACATCATGGTGATTTTGTGGTTTTGAGGAAAATGTTTGACACAGCAAATTCAGCGGAAAATTTCTGAGATATTCTCAAAATCCCGGAATTCCGCAGATTATCATAACTGTGAGATATCATCCCAAATAGTATTTATTCTAATGAATAGTTCTTTGGATTTTGCACAACGTTCTTGCATTCGTTTTCTTTTTTAGCTTTCTTTTTATAAAATCCCATATTATGTGTTCAATGGGATTGATGTCAGGTGACACAGCTGACCATGGGTTCAGCACCCTTACATTTGAATCATTTAGGAAAACAGATATTTGTCGAGCTCTATGTGATGAGTAGTTATCGATTATTCTGATTACCAATAAACGTGACGACGATTGGTTCAAGAATATTGCTGATGTATAGGTCTGAGTTGAGCCTTCGGTTGATACATATCAACCAAGTGTTTCTTCCACCAATTATCACTCTCCACATCATTATAGATTCATATCCTCGATATGTTATTTCAATGATGCTTTTGTTATTGAACGTGCACCTCGACATCGATAGCACAAAATCCAGATGTTTGCTCTGGAATCAACTTCAAAATGCGATCCGTCTGTAAATAGAGCACCGTCTCACATATTCTGATGCTAGTCCTGGTGTTCATGTGTCCATCTCAGTCGAGCAACTTTGTGCAAAGGGGTAAGCTTTTGAAACCACACTCAGTCAGCGTGAACATTTGGTGCGGCAACGACTGCGTAGAAATCCTAATGTGAATTTAATATCTGGAATTTATCTTTTGGTCGCACATTTACAAAATGTAACTTTGGTAGCGATAATTTGGCAGTCCACATCTGGTCTTCATTTGTATCAAAAAAGGCATGCAATACATCAATAGAAAGAAAAATTTAACTACTACTTTAGGATTTATAACACGTACCATTTTCTTTTCTTATATCAGATAACAGCAAATACAAACTGTCCAGCTTCTTTTAAAATGACAATATAATACATAGATATTAAACAATAATTTACACTATAAATATCAAATATATAATAGATAAATGATACATAAGTATTCAAAAGATTCAAAATTGAAATAACCGGGAGTCATAAATGTACTGCACTATTTCAATGTGCAATATTTTTTAGAGTTTACAGTTAAGGCATTTCCATGAGGAAGTATAGAATAACCATTAATGTAGATAATATCCGAAAGAGATGCTTTAAAAGACATACTTATTACTAAATGTTTTAAATTGTATCTAAAAAAAAATAAGATAGAATTAATGTAAAAAGAATTAATTATGCAAAGGTTAAAATAAGAACCTAAATATTGATTACTTCCCTTGTTCTGATGTATGTCATTTGGCGGAATATCTTGAGGAAAACTAATAAAAAATCCACGAAATTGTTTTGCTGCTTTCTAGTGGCCATATAGAGATTTTAATACTTAAAATATTTCAGCCACTTTAAATGTTAATTTGGCTGCTTTTGTGTGATACAGATAAAACTTGGGATATCTAAAGCTACGGCAAAACTTTCAAAGATGGGCATCGGCTGTATATTTACTGCAAATCTAAATCAATAAAATCAGTGAAAACAAAGCCGATTTTCTGGTCTAATATAAAGATAAATTTGTTTTTCCTTTGGATAATTATCATTTTAACTTCAGGTGAGCAGATCTGTATATTATTTACTGTCACTGAAGTGCCACCAGTATGTGAAATTTCAACCTCATTTCTGTTGTCTCTATACTATAACTAGTATAAGGAGTTTTTCTACACAGTGCACTATTTTCATTCTTACAACTTACATTATATAATAATAAAACTTTATAATTTTTTTTTAAAAAAGAAAAACATTTTGGTTCACATTTTCAATGCGATAGCTGGAGAGAATTTATTTTTAAAAGAAGATCCATTCGAATAAAATTTTTGTTTATAGGAGGAGGAGGAAGAAGAAGAAGAAGAAGAAGAAGAAGAAGAAGAAGAAGAAGAAGAAGAAGAAGAAGAAGAAGAAGAAGAAGAAGAAGAAGAAGAAGAAGAAGAAATATTGTGATTTGTCTTAAATTGATTTTTAATTTATAGACTCAAAGTTGTTTTTTTTTTAATGAGAACCAATTTTCGCAGTTCATGCCTGTATCTTATTTTCATTTACCATGTGAATGTGATATTTTGAGTCATGAGGACAATTGATGATTGGAGATAGGGTTTGTGGTTTTTCTTAAATTAAAATTTAACACGGACTTGGCCCATAAAAATGTACGTGAGAGAAAAAAAAAAAAGAGAGAGAGAGAGAGAGAGAGAGAGAGAGAGAGAGAGAGAGAGAGAGAGAGAGAGAGAGAGAGCTTTGGAGAGAGTGATTTTGGTTTTAAATTTAATTCCAAGACAATAAATTTTAGTGATCCACTTATCATTGGGCTAACGTGGGTTGAAAATATCAATTTTCCTTTAAGTAAAGAAAAGAGTTACTTGGTTAATAAGTGGGAGTTCACTATAAATACCGACTCACTCTAAACTCCAAATATGATTTTGAACATGCTGCACAAAAATGTCTCGGAATAGAGTTCAGTTCTTATCTAAGTTGGTCACCCTCAACTTTTCACGTTATTCGAAATAGAAATCAAAATATGATTATTTGAAAATGAAGATTACGAAATAAATAACACATTAAAAAAACCAAACTCTGTCTTTGACCAATTTCATAAGATGAAAAGTAAAAATATTGGACTGACCAATTTTGGATTTCTAAGGTTTCCCTCGATGCCTCGGAGTTCACAATTTTTACTGTTCACATTTTTTAACATAACACGAAAGATTGTGAAATAGTACGAGGTGCCCTGGGCTATTTCCAGGTCAAAAAAAAACAATTTCCGACTTTAGTCTTTACACTTTACTGCTCCTGTCTCGAAAACAATTTTTACGCTAAAAGTAATGAATAGATTTTAATTAATTTTTTTTTTTTTTAAGAAAAGAAAGGAATCTAAGTTACCTATTACATCGGTGGTACCCAGTGACTTCTTATATAGGTACTATCAGTAGACAATGGTGGTACCTCATTCGGGTTCACTCAAAAGCTTAATTCAGAAAAGTGAGTGGAGCAGGCACTTATGTTGGTAACAACAAGATATGAAGTGAGTAGAAAAGTGCCAGAAGACAATAGAGAATAAAAAATTTTCGCGGCGGTGGTGGGGTTTGAACCTGCGACCTTATTGGTACGACAACTCCGCCTGGCAGGTGAGAGCGTGGCTCTACCGTGTGAGCTATCCACGAACACAAAAATATTCGTTTCAAACCCAAGTCATTTCTAGATCCCTCTCTCACCCACTTCTGGGACCGCCGATTCGTTCGCCCACCACCATCGCGAAGTA
This sequence comes from Berghia stephanieae, assembly GCF_034508935.2. Classification (NCBI taxonomy): domain Eukaryota; kingdom Metazoa; phylum Mollusca; class Gastropoda; order Nudibranchia; family Aeolidiidae; genus Berghia; species Berghia stephanieae. The sequence continues at coordinate 40,213,884 of NC_088361.1, forward strand.
TTTTGACCAGCAGTTAAGCTTAACAGCCAATATTCTCAACACAAACATATAACATAGAAACGATTGAGACATTGAGTATGCTCCGGTGTATGGGGTGAATTTTTAATTCAGAAAAGTGAGTGGAGCAGGCACTTATGTTGGTAACAACAAGATATGAAGTGAGTAGAAAAGTGCCAGAAGACAATAGAGAATAAAAAATTTTCGCGGCGGTGGTGGGGTTTGAACCTGCGACCTTATTGGTACGACAACTCCGCCTGGCAGGTGAGAGCGTGGCTCTACCGTGTGAGCTATCCACGAACACAAAAATATTCGTTTCAAACCCAAGAACGAATCGGCGGTCCCAGAAGTGGGTGAGAGAGGGATCTAGAAATGACTTGGGTTTGAAACGAATATTTTTGTGTTCGTGGATAGCTCACACGGTAGAGCCACGCTCTCACCTGCCAGGCGGAGTTGTCGTACCAATAAGGTCGCAGGTTCAAACCCCACCACCGCCGCGAAAATTTTTTATTCTCTATTGTCTTCTGGCACTTTTCTACTCACTTCATATCTTGTTGTTACCAACATAAGTGCCTGCTCCACTCACTTTTCTGAATTAAAAATTCACCCCATACACCGGAGCATACTCAATGTCTCAATCGTTTCTATGTTATATGTTTGTGTTGAGAATATTGGCTGTTAAGCTTAACTGCTGGTCAAAATACTTCGCGATGGTGGTGGGCGAACGAATCGGCGGTCCCAGAAGTGGGTGAGAGAGGGATCTAGAAATGACTTGGGTTTGAAACGAATATTTTTGTGTTCGTGGATAGCTCACACGGTAGAGCCACGCTCTCACCTGCCAGGCGGAGTTGTCGTACCAATAAGGTCGCAGGTTCAAACCCCACCACCGCCGCGAAAATTTTTTATTCTCTATTGTCTTCTGGCACTTTTCTACTCACTTCATATCTTGTTGTTACCAACATAAGTGCCTGCTCCACTCACTTTTCTGAATTAAAAATTCACCCCATACACCGGAGCATACTCAATGTCTCAATCGTTTCTATGTTATATGTTTGTGTTGAGAATATTGGCTGTTAAGCTTAACTGCTGGTCAAAATACTTCGCGATGGTGGTGGGCGAAC
>NC_088361.1:40220001-40255001 GCF_034508935.2 Berghia stephanieae
TGAAGACGCATTTGTTATCTATCAAAAAACATACGGTACTACTAGACAATCCTTGATGAATTTCAAAAGTTGTGTTTGAAATTATATCCTAAATTTTTTCATGATTCATTCCTCGCGAAATCGTGTGGGTTTACGTCTGTTTCAATGGTGTGTCGCAAAAAAAAAAAACTAAGGTTTTTTATAAAGTTTATTGAGAAAAAGATACGGAAAAAAGTGTCCCTAGATAGGTAAGCAATTTGGTGCATAAGTGCAGTAAAAATTGGTGCGCAAAATTAGTTCATAGCGGATGCGAGACTGTTTGTGTGTATGTGTGTTTCTTTTTTTCTTTCTTTTTTTGGGAGTGCCTACGTACACGGTAATGGTGCATCTAGCTTCAGGATCTACGTACACGTAAACTGGTTTACCGTTGCAACACAAGCAAGGTCCTCGATGTCGTGACCGCGCGCGCTCGTGTGTGTGTGTGTGTGTTTGTGTGTCATTTAAAAAAAAATCAAAACAATTTTAACCATTATGCGAGATTCCATCTTACACTCCCCAAACTCCAGATCTTAGTCTTAATGTTATTAAAAGACAAGCTTTGCGATTTATATTTTAATTGAAGCCCGAGTCGAAATATACTCTTACTACTGCTCTCTTGGTGAAAACGATTTATTCTGCAGAAGCAATCTGGAGGAAAAAATCAGGGTCACTGTAAAAGGTTAAAATTTCACGAAGTACGCTCCGTGAACACCGCTGTAACAATCCTTTGATCTACGTCATCAGGCAACCCATTGTTTCTTTCATCTTTTCCCATTCCCCCTTACTATCCCCCCATCCCCCCGCCCCCGGCCCATCTCTCTCTCTCTCTCTCTCTCTCTCTCTCTTTCTCTCTCTCTTTCTCTCTCTCTTTCTCTCTCTCTTTCTCTCTCTCTCTCTCTCTCTCTCTCTCTCTCTCTCTCTCTCTCTCTCTCTCTCTCTCTCTCTCTCTCTCTCTCTCTCTCTCTCACACACACACACATTGCAAATGTAAGAAGGCATGCTGATCTGGGATCGTCGTCCCCTCCCCCCAAAAAATGCAGGATTAACAGTTGTGACCATAAATTGCACGACAATTCAACCTACAGAAAAGGGTAAGTGACCTGCTAGAGCGCTTTGATCTGCGCAGGTCCCTGTTTGCCCGGTAATAATTGTCTCTCATTGAAAGTTTCAAGCAGCAATTTAAAGCCGTTTGAATGGTGCTCACAACATTTCGGCCCCCGGCCCATCTCTCTCTCTCTCTCTCTCTCTCTCTCTCTCTCTCTCGCTCTCTCTCTCTCTCTCTCTCTCTCTCTCTCTCTCTCTCTCTCTCTCTCTCTCTCTCTCTCTCTCTCTCTCTCTTTTGTCATAGTGTTATCCCTTCCCCTTCCCATCTCATTGTAAAATGAAAACGTTCTGCTGTTTGCAGATACGTGTATGATTGTTTTGTTTTTTCTCTCTCACTAGGCTAGGATTAAAAACCAAGACATCGGGTAATGGGTGTCTAATGCCAAAGTATAGATTCTCTCTTTGGCCATAATTTTGAAAGTTCTTATAATTCAAAAATTGATAAATTTTTACTTCATTGGCTTTCTGAGAAATGTGCATGCAGGAATTAAGAACGAAATACACCATTAGAAAGCATGTTTTGTGCCCTTTAAAATGATACCAAAATTAGCCACATAGGTTTACAAATAACACCACAGTGACCAAGACAGTAAAGGGCCAAAAATAAAGTTCCAAAAAACAAGTTTCATATTACAGTGAACAAATCGGTGACCACTGGACTGGAGTTATCAAAACCTTAGTCTTGAATCCCTCTTGTAACTTCTTGATGTCAACACTCAAATACCACGAAAGTTTATTGGTCCTCTCCTCGTGACCAGATGGAGCTGCCACAACAGTTGAGAGGCCTTCCGAAAGCTCCGTGGTTGAGGTCAGGATTTTTATTTCCTTTTAGGGTTAGTTTTAGGTTTGAGTAAATTTGCTAGGGTGTTTGTTTTTCCATTAGGGTTAGTTAGTTAAACGTACTAGTTGAGGGAATATTTGGGTTGTTTCCTTTAGCGTGAGAAGCTTTCGGAAGGTCTCCCCAACAGTTGAAGTTGGGATGCAGGCTCAACTTCAACTTCGACTCCCCATCGCAGCGACATCATATCTCCTCTTGATTCTCTACTCATTTCATTTCGTGTAATCAACATATAAGTGCCTGCTCCACTCTCACTTTTCTGAATTAATAATCACCCCAGCACCACTAACGAAAACTTGACAGGCGGCAGGTTAATGTAAACACCTGTTTTTTATTTTCCGGTGACAATGATTGTACTGGAGTTTCACTATGGTCAATGTGCTTCATAATAAAGCAAGCAGTCATTAGCACTCTTTAGTCTAAATATTATTTTCCAATTGATTCTATGCGTTTAGGTAAAATACCTCATCTGTCCCACAGATTCAGATCTATCAACATTCAACATACAAACTATGTGTAACATTAAATATTTATAGTCAGAGGGAGTTTAGTAGGGACTAATCACCCAACTGGCAGTCTGAAAGCAATAAATAACAAGGAACCAAGTGATGTCAGCTTCATTCATTATGATCAAATAATAATAATATATTATTATAATGTAGAATCCCCACCGTTATAGTTGGTGCAATTTATGAATCTTGTAAGACAATTTTACATTAGTAAGGCCAAAGCATTGATAACAGAAAAGTACTTAAAATAAATAGAAAATAAATTCGCATTGACGACATCCTTAACAAATCTCTCTCCCCATCCCAATCAATTTTTCTGTAGTCTCTCTTTCACACAAATACATACATACACACACATGCATTCAAGAAATCCATGGCCACTCAATATGCAGCCCATTATGATAGTCCCATGACCTGGTATGCTTCATCCTAAAGATACCAGAGACCAAGGGGAGTATTGTCAGTGATGGGGAGGAGAAATTTACGTGTTGCCGTACATTAAAAAATTATACTGTCACCTTATTCAAAGCTAGAAGGATTGCTATGAAACAATACAATCATGTTTAGTCTCAGATTTGTGTCAGCCTGAATACATGAAGGAGACGGTGATAGGTGAGCGACATGACTCCAAGTAACATTCCAAAACAATACATGCTAATTTCATTTAAATCCTGGCATTGCTATGGCTACATAAAATAATGATATTTATATTGGCTTGGTCGAGAAAAAACGTGTATCTTATAATTGTTCATTTTCATTTAAGATATTAAAACTTCGTTCTCGCTATGCATGATTTGACATGTGGCTTTAGCAATTTTAACCTCACTTCAGATGACACCGCTGTTCACCCCATATATTGGAGCTTACTCAATGTCTCAATCCTCTCTCTTTGTTATATGTTAGTGTATATAGCTTAACCGCTTAGTGCTAACTCGCCAATAAACTTTCATGATGTTTGTTTGTTGACCTCAAGAAGTTGCAAGAGGGACTCAAGATGGTTACTACTTTTGAAACCACTTTTTTTTTTGAGTGGTGGATGGTGTCGATTGTAGAGCATCTCCGTAATGGCCAGACTGAGGTGCTGTAACGGTCGGGTTGTGGATTTGAGTCCCCACTGCTGAAAAGTTTTTATTCTTTATTGTCCTTTGACATTTATCCACTCACTTCATTTCTTGTGCTCCACTCCTTTTTATGAATTAATATTCACCCCATATATCAGAGCCTACCATTTTGTTGGTTTTATCAACAAAAACATTTCTTTCTTTTTTATTTTTATTTTTAAAAATAATTTCAGATATGGAAGAACTACAAAAACTTGAGTACCTTTCCCTTGTGTCAAAAGTTTGTACTGAACTGGAGAACCATTTGGGAATCAATGACAAAGATTTAGGTATTGTCAATCCATACCATGAGTGCATTCCATTATTATTCATTGTTCTGTGTCGGTGATCATTTTTATTTCAATTTTTTCTTTTTCTTTCTTTATTATTGTTGGATTGCAGTCATCAATGGAAGTCCAAATTCAATTTTGTTAATGAAATATAGCAAGTCTTGGGTGTAGAATTTGCGAGTCACTCAGTGCAGTGTTTGATAATATATGTACAATGATTTATCTTTCCATTTATTCTAGGAGATTTGAGCAAATGTGAAGTTGACTTTGGTTGATACATTTCTCATTTCCCTTGTCATCTCTTGAGGAGTGGACATATTATCACATGTTGCCATGATTTAGATTTAGAAAGTATGCCACTCAAGAATGAAGAATTGAGAGAGTTCATTTACTAATCTTTTTGATTTATTTAAATCGAGGTGGTATTTGATCAGCATTTTTACGTTATGTTATGTTTTGGAGCTTAAATGTAAATGGTCTGATTTGTCTTTTATTTTTTATTTTCAACCTCTTTATGAATGATCAGATGTCTTTCAGTTATTAACAAGGCTTACCTGACCTTATAGCTCAGCTGGTAGAGCACTCACTTTGCACGCACTCTGTTCATCATGCAGTGTCAGGGTAGCTAACTCTATTAGATCTAATGGAAAGTACTTTGCGATAGACTAGCGTCTCCTGACTACCGGGAATTTGTCCAGCAACATATATCAATTCCCAATTTTCAACACTCTCCTCCCAGAAGCAGACCTTGCTTAAAATTAAATTGAGAATGATATCATTTCTTTTTAATATTTATTTTACATGATTTTTATTTTGATTGTTATTATCAAAGTTAATTTATGGTCTTGGATAGATGGCTATTTAAATTTCCCTCACTTCTCTTAAAACATGCTTATTTTAAATTCATTTTACACAGCGGAGTATGTTATAGACCTGGCTAACAAAAACAACACATTTTCAAGCTTCAAGCAAGTTTTGGAGGAAAAAGATGCTCAGTTTTCTGTAAGTATTATTTTAGTTTACAAATCTCTCACACTCTCTCTCTCTCTCTCTCTCTCTCTCTCTCTCTCTCTCTCTCTCTCTCTCTCTCTCTCTCTCTCTCTCTCTCTCTCTCTCTCTCTCTCTCTCTCTCTCTCACACACACACACACACACACACATTGCAAATGTAAGAAGGCATGCTGATCTGGGATCGTCGTCCCCTCCCCCCAAAAAATGCAGGATTAACAGTTGTGACCATAAATTGCACGACAATTCAACCTACAGAAAAGGGTAAGTGACCTGCTAGAGCGCTTTGATCTGCGCAGGTCCCTGTTTGCCTGGTAATAATTGTCTCTCATTGAAAGTTTCAAGCAGCAATTTAAAGCCATTTGAATGGTGCTCACAACATTTCGGTCCCAGGACTTGGAACGCCATATCAAGACAGATTCAGCATTTTTCATCGCTGGATCTTTTCAAAAAGTGTTTCAAGAACCTAATTAAACAAGATTGTTGTTTGATTGTATGAAAGGGTTCTTACTATTGTTATTTGTAATGATAATATATTATTTTTATTTATTATTTATATATCATAATTCTTCCAATTACTTCCCTTTTCAAAAATGTTATGCGCCCAGAGACCTCGCTATCGGAAAAAAAAGAAAAGAATACTTTATTTTATTTTTTTTTTTATAAACTGTAAACAATATGTAATCTATGTTTATATTTAATGTATACACTAGTTTGCTCCAACACAGTTTTCTCGAGTGGTTAACAGAAATACGAAAATTAAAGTGAAACAATTTTTTGTTTTTTGTCTCCTTTCAATTATTTTTTTTTTTAATATAGGACTCTCTCATTGCAAATCTACTCCGACTGATTCAAAAGATGAGACCAAAACAGAAAGAGAAGACTTGGGACAAAAGAGAGGAAGAGGAGGAGAAATCTACATCTAGTAATGAGTTAAATAGGAAACTTTTCCCTGGTTTAGCTCTTCCAAATAATCCAGATGTTAGGGTAAGCTGACTTGATTGACTGTATTTTGCTTAAATCTGTCATCTAAGACATTTCCTTTTGGAATGATATCACCAAGGGCACTAAGTACGAACCCTGCTTTGAGTACTGTATTTTAATCGTGAGTTTTATCAATGAATCAAAAAGAAATGCTAAATAAACTTCAAATACATCTAACGTTGATCAGATGATGCCACGAGAAAGACTGAATTTAATTTTCCTTGGTTATGACCCTTACATAGATCTAATTTTTTTCCCCTTATCTTTAGTCTAATCTTCTGGTTACATCTCAGCTGCCATTTTAATATCATGTTGATAAATTTACCTTCAGATGGTTATTAAGTAGACAATTTTTAATAATTTTTTTTCCCCTGGTAATTTAGGATTAAGATTCCTCATTTTCAAGTTTCTTATTCCTCATCGCCATGTGTCAGGGTAGACATGTTTGTGTCTACCTAAATCTTGAGGAGAATTTATTGTACTTTACTTCAATCGAATATTGTGATAGATAATCCTTTTTAACCATTATCTGTTGCAGACAATGCTTGATAGTGATGATGAGATAATAGAGAACAAGAAAGAGCAAATTGTTAAAGAAGACAAAAAGTCGTCAAAAAAGAAAGCGAAAGTGAAAAAGAAAAGACACTCCTCAGAGAGTGAGGATGACATAAAAAAAGAGATGAATCAGGAAACAGACGATCAAGGTGTTGTCAATAATATGATGCAGGAGTTGGAGGCCCTGATGGGAAAGGCATCTGGTCACATCAAAGAGGAAGATGATGGAAGGAAAAAGGAAAGACACAAGAGAAGCAGGAGTCGTAGCAGGGATAGAAAAAGGTATGAAGAGCCTTTTCTTTTTCTTCAACATCTTTCTATGCATGCATATTTTGTTATCATGAGAATATTCCCTTTCCTCTTTGTTACTTAAACAAGCCTTTTCAAGATAAGTGGCATGTTTCAGCTGATATAATTCCTATGTAATCTGTAGTTTGTGTGAAAATCAAATCAGTTGCGCCATTACAGAATGATAACCAAGTAGGGGAGACAACGCTAGAGCATCATGTTGATTTTAACTTAGAGATCCCAACCTATTTTTTTTTTTGCAATTTCCTGTCTTTAATGCTATGGTTGTGATTGGCAAGCTTGTATACACTTACTTACTTAGTTAATTCCTTGGACTCCCCAAGGAGAATAGGCCATCAACTATTCGCCATCCATCTCTCTCATGGACCGTTGCCTCCAGCTCTCTGTTGGCAGTTCCCTTGATTTTCTCCAGGGTTGAACATCCTTGCACTTTCACGGTCATCCCTCTCTTCTCTTTCTTTGTGGATTCGATGTCAGCGTAATGTTGGATATTCAAAGTTTCAAATCTTGATTAAAAGGATTGTCTCCATCACAATACAATTTAAATGCCATATAATTTAGCACAATTTTCAAAAGATCAGGATGCAGAAATTGTGTGTCAAAATCCAAATTTTCAGAACTATTTGTTACTCATGACAGAAGCATAATTTTTGTTGGTCTTGATTTCAAGAGAGTGTAAGGTGAAGTCAATGGTCTGTTTGTAAATGCTCTCTGAAACACTTTTACTGTTTTGAAATTATCAATTTATCTTCCAGAAAGAGAAGATCCACTTCTAGAAATCGTCATAGGTCAAGATCACCTCGTGACTCAAAGGGACGCTACAGATCACGAAGTAGATCTCATTCCCGGGATAGAAAAGATAGGCATAGAGATCGCCATTATCGAAGAAGTCGGTCTCGTTCACGAAGCAGAGAAGACAGAGACAGAAAACATAAAGATAGAAAGAGGCGTGACTCTGACAAACCAAGAGAAAAGGATTACAATGACATACCCTTGGAGCCTATTGTTGGCCATGTAAGTCACTAGTTTTCTTTTAAAGCAATTTTTTATGGATGATTTCACTCGCATTATTTTATCCAAAATTCTGTGTTTGGAATTGTTTTGGATTGTTCATTTTCATAGGTAAACATTTTATGAAATTCTTGCAGGTACTGTTAAATGCTAATAATATGTTTACTATAATCATCATTTTTATTCCCTTATACATTTTTACATTTTAAGTGTTTTATTCTGAATTTGTTTATTTCAATTAATTACAATTGAATTTTTTTATTTATTTGTTAATTATAATTATTTAAATTTTGAATAAATTAATCTTTTGGGTTTGATTTCAGATATATGAAGGGAAAGTAACATCAATTTTACCATTTGGCTGTTTTGTCCAATTGGAAGGACTTCGCAAACGCTGGGAGGGTTTATGCCACATTTCACAGGTAAGACATTAAACATGAATTCTTATGTCTCACAAGTAAAAGAATTTGATTCAATGAGATTAATTTATGGAAATTAGTCTTAATTGTCACGATGGATTATTTGTCCCTGGTTTTAGATTTTAACATCTCATGAAAGTTCCAATCACTCAGTTGGTAGAACTCTAACCTCATAAGCACAGGTACTGACGTCAAGTTTGTTTTTGTTTTGTTTTTGTTTTTTTGTTTTTTTGCTTACTCTTCTGCCTATCTAACAATGGTTGGGTCCATTAGATCTAACAGAAAATACTTCGCAATAGATTAGCATCTTATCCTAAGAGTATCAAACTAGAGATTGCTGTCACCACCACAGAATAAACTCTGGCCCTTGAGCCTTTGGCTTATGTTGAGTCCTCTCACAAGAGCAAACTTGTTTATAAGGATTATGAAGAAATTTAATTGTTATCTTTATTTTGCTTTTGTTCCAGTTAAGGAGGGAAGGCCGTGTGACTAATGTTGGTGATGTTGTAACAAGAGGTCAAAAAGTCATGGCCAAGTGTCTGTCTTTCACAGGAAACAAACCGAGTCTATCTTTAAAAGTAAGTCAAATATATTTGCTGATACCACATTAATAAATGCTCACTTTGTCTCTATCTGATTCTGTTGATGGATTATGAAATAATTATTCCATTTAAATTACTAACTGTTGTGATATTGATGGCATCTGAGCATGTGTTGAGATATGAATACTTTTTTTGTACTGCCTTCGAAGAGCTATCTGGTATCTGGTGCTTAAACTTTCTATAGGGTTTTGATAAAGTTTGGAAAAAATGCACATGTGATTTAAACCCAGGGAAATTGAAACTAGGGACAGAGTAAGGTGCAAATATCAAACTTGCTTTTTTGATTCTGGTAAAGAAATAATATTCCTCTTCTACTTACTTAGGAGTGAAGTCAATGCTTCCTCTCCTATTTCTCCTTTTGTTTTATGTAATGAATTTATATCAAAAATTTGATATTAATTTACTTCCCCGGCCATAAAAAAAGATAAGATAAGTACATTTTTTTAAAATGTATGTTTCTAAACTACAAAAGTAAAGCACAGAATTTTCATTAAATCTCTTTGCCATGATCTTGCAATGTTTAGAACAGTTTTTAGTTTGAATTTTATTTATTGTTCTGGTAGGATGTTGATCAAGAGACAGGAGAGGACCTGAATCCCAAACGAGTCAGAGTGGGTGGTGAGGTGAAAGATGGAGATGACAACGTGGCCAGGAACCCGGACAGACCCAGTACTCTGCCTCTGATTGATGCACCAGAGCTAGAAGATGAAGCCACAGAGATGAAAACATTCAAGCGTCTTACATCGCCTCAAAGATGGGAGCTAAAACAAATGATGGCTGCTAAGTGTATTGACATTACAGATTTGCCAGATTTTGATGAAGAATCTGGCCTTCTGCCCAAGGAGGATGACTCTGGTGGTTCGTGTTTTTTTTTTTTTAATTCATGTAATAGAGTGCATCTATTTAGCACCCTTGTATCATCAAAATCTCAAAGCACCTCACACTCTTTGCTTTTATAATCATCGCCCAGGACATCCTAATATACAGCAGCATTCATAAATTATCCTGTAAAAAATAGGCAGTATAGACTGATAACATTTAAGTTAACATATGCATTTAAGACAGCTAAAATTGTTTATAAGTAGGTAATTTTTTTAAAGAAGATAATTATAATGATGCTGTTTATGATAATGATAAAAAAATTTACAGTGACAATAATGGTAATAGTAATCATAATAATCATCATTATCATCTTCATCATTATTTTCATCATCATCAGCATTATAACAGCTCCTCAACAAAAAATTTAATTCGAGCCAGATCCTGTTGTGAAACATTGAATTGTTTAACAGTTTTTTTTTTTATTTTTTTTTTTATTTTTATTTTTTTTTAAATTTATAATAAGCAGTTTTTTAGTTAAGAAGTTATCCATAATACAGTATTCTTTGTCAAGTTTTAAACTGAGATTTTACTGGAGAATATCAAGTAAACAAAAACCAAAAAACAGAATTTCTCTCCTTTTCCCCCTAATATTACTCCTTTTTCTACTCCTTTTCTTGAGTAGTTTGTGTCCAAGTTGATCTTTTGTTTCGGGGGGGGGGGGGGGGGGGGGGGGGGGGTAGTTGTATTTCTCAATTATTGTGTGATATAGTTACTTTGGTTGATTTTACATTTTCGGGAATTCAGTTGCAATGTTATTGTTTTCAATAAATGTTTTTCTTTTTTTAAAAAAAAACAACTTTATTATCCATGTATTCTAGATTCATTATATTATATTGCCCTTCCGTCATGACATCATAAAATATCATTGCCTAGGCATTCCACTACGAAGGAATATAAATAATTCATCAATCAAGATGTCTGATGTCAACAGGAATCACCCATGTTGTCCAAGTGAACAAATTGACAAATTGGGGGCTAATTTTCTTGCCCAAGGAAGAAAAGAAAAGTACGTGAAACGGGGGCTCTATCCCAGGACCTTCTGGGTCACAGTGCAATGTCTTAACCACTCAGCCACTTCTCATTTTAGGTAATACAATCTTAAAAACATGTCTTAGAATTAATGGATTTTAAAAATTTTGATCTTCTATTCTATTTATATAGATGAGGATGTAGAGATTGAAATGGTGGAGGAAGAGCCTCCATTTTTACAAGGTCATGGCCGAATGAATGTGGAATTAAGTCCAGTAAAGATTGTCAAGGTAATATTTCATCACATCTGAGGTCCTGACAAATGTATTTATTGAACATCTTCCTTTCATTAAAAAAGAAAAATAATCAATGTCCAAAGTTTCATGAGAGAAAAAAATCAGATAGGGAAATAATATACTGACCACAAATAGGGGCGTAGGGTGGTTGTAAGCTGATGCCTCCCCATACACGAACACATTTCCTCTTTCATAGGAGTCCTTCCCCATGACACAATTTTGTGCATATCTTTCTCCCTACGTTTTGAGCACAGACTTAAAAATAAAAATAAACTTTTTTTATCGCGTCAAAGACAAGAAAATAGTCAGCTAGTTAATTATCACCACCTACACAGTCCGCCTGACGTGGATGTATTCACTGCCTATTGCCTACTATGCCACAGACTAGAGAGAGGTGACAGTGTCGCATCGCAAGTCATCAACACAAGTTTAGTCAGTAATCAACTAACACACAGCATGTGTTGGACAGGGCCGTTGCTCTCTGTTTTGCTACTGACACACACCCATTTTTCCGGTTGACACTCTTTGTTCCAGCACTTTCTTTATGTCCGGTTGAAAGTCAACCGGGATGATGAGTCCGAAATATATATTTTTCTTTGAAAGGTGATCGACTGCTCTCAGCGGAAGTTTTCTTTCCTCACGACCGTGATTGTTTAATTTCTCTTTTTCCTCCTTCACACAGGACTGTACCTCCTCCTCTCCTCCTCCTCCTCCTACTACTACCCTTCTTCTTCTTCTTCTTCTTCTTCTTCTTCTTCTTATTCTTCTTCTTCTTCTTCTTCTTCTTCTTCTTCTTCTTCTTCTTCTTCTTCTTCTTCTTCTTCTTCTTCTTATTCTTTTTTTTTTTCTATTTCTTTTTCTTCTTCTTCTCCTTTTTTTTCTTCTTCATCTTTTTTATAAGAATTAATCCAAATATATGAAAGAATCAGCTTAAAAATTTTAAACAAACAGGAGTGAAGACAATGCAGCTTCTTGTGTCAAGCACTACACATACTTCAAAAAAGTAGGAATTGTTCTCTTCCTTTCATTTTACAACTGACTCTGACCTGGGCCAGAAATTTGTGTACTCTCTCAAATAATTGGAATGTTGTTTTTTTGGGTTTTTTTGTACCATAAAATAAGGACCTGCTTATTTTATTAATTATAAATGAGTTGGGGGGGGGGGGGACCCATTAATTGACTAGTCAATTGACGTGTCATATTTGTGTTGTGTTTGTTAATCCATATTTTTGTCCTGTTGGTCTATTTTCGCATGTTCAAAAAGTTCCGACAATTTTTTCACTAGCCATTTACAGGCCTGATCCATATAATGCTGTTCTTAATATTTTCATTTTCAGTTGTATGCTTTCACTTTTCCATAATATCATCATTTTTGTCAATATTATTTGGGCAAGTGCTATCCTACCTTGGATACCAGGGGTCGATTTTCCATTTGCCTCTATTCTTGCCCCATACATAAAAATTTGTTGGCATTCTCAAGTTTTTCTCCATCTCTCCATAAACCACAATTTGAACTCTTGGACTTTTATCAGTGTCCATTACTTTGGTATTTTTAGCATTTTCAAATACGTTTTAATAATCTACCTGTTGACTATCTTTTTATGATGTGCATCAATAATTCTACTCAGTTTTGATGAGTTATTTGTTCTATATAAATAAGAATTTGACTCACTATTACAGAATCCAGATGGCTCTCTCGCCCAATCAGCAATGATGGGAAATGCATTGCAGAAGGAAAGAAGAGAACTGAAACAAGCACAGCGAGAGGCCGAGGTTAACTCAATACCAACTGCTCTCAACAATGATTGGATTGATCCAATGCCAGAAGATGGTAAGTCTTTATTTATGTTCTTTTGTGCCATTTCTCTATTTCTGAAAAGCTATTGTTTTATATTATATGAGACCTGTAGAAAATAGATTTTATTGTTATCTTGCCAAATTGGCTTTTGAAAATCTTTATTTATGTTATAATGTGATGACTTAAGATATTTTGGCCTACTTGCGGATCTGTTTACTTCCTGGTGGAACAAATTCTCAATACCATAATCCCAGTTGTCTTATTGTCACTTGATCTCTCGTATTATCAGTTAGATAAGCATTTCTCCATTTTATGAAATACACTATTTCTTGATGGTTGAGCTTTCAATGTTAGAATAATTTAGACATTTATAAGGGCGCTACAACATTTTACACCGAAGCAAAGTTAAAAGAAGGTGTGTTTCTCCTTTGTTGTTACAGGGGGGCGAACTTTGGCAGCAAATATGCGTGGTGTTGGAATGGCCCCTAAGGAGGAGCCAGAGTGGAAGAAGCACATCAGTGGAGGTGCCAAAGCATCCTATGGCAAGAAAGAAAACAAATCCATTCTGGATCAGAGACAGGGACTGCCTATTTACAAATTGAAAGATGATTTACTTAAGGTATTTTATTCTATTTTCCATTGAATGTGTGTGATATTGAAAGGTTTTTGTAAAAAAAATAGTTTGTTGTTAATTACATTTAAAAAATGAAAAAGCTATCAAAAGAAATAATTAAAGACTAAATTTCTTATTCATTGTCAGATAATACTTATTGAAAATTTCATATACGTATCAGAGTTGGTTCCATGACTTTGCTTTGGATTTTATATTTTTATCCTTTATTTGGATTGTTAAAATTAAAATAAAAGAAACACTAGCTAAAACATGTCATCAATGTGCTTTGAAGTTGTCATAATTTATTTGTCATATTTTATCATTCACTCATCTGGCAATTTAATACACGACTCTTTTAAAATTTTAGTCTTACAAATAGCCTGATCATATTATTTGAACTTGATTTGTTTTTCATTCAGGCTGTTGCTGATAACCAGACATTGATTGTCATTGGGGAAACTGGCTCAGGAAAAACTACCCAAATCACACAGTACCTGGCAGAAGCCGGTTACACATTGCGTGGTAAAATAGGCTGTACTCAACCCAGACGTGTGGCTGCCATGTCAGTAGCCAAGAGGGTGTCAGAAGAGTTTGGTTGTCGTCTTGGGCAAGAGGTTGGTTACACAATCCGTTTTGAGGACTGTACAAGCATGGAGACAAAGATCAAATACATGACAGACGGTATGTTGTTGAGGGAATGTCTTATAGATGGAGATCTTACCCAATATTCCATCATCATGTTGGACGAGGCTCATGAAAGGACCATCCATACCGATGTTCTTTTTGGTCTTTTGAAACAGGCAGTCAAAAAAAGGCCAGATCTAAAACTGATAGTAACGTCAGCTACTTTGGATGCTGTAAAGTTCTCTCAATATTTTTATGAGGCTCCAATTTTCACCATCCCTGGAAGAACATACCCTGTTGCAGTTTTGTACACAAAGGAGGCTGAGACAGACTACTTGGACGCTTCTCTCATCACTGTCATGCAAATACATCTTACAGAACCACCAGGTTTGTGTTATAACTTCTGAGTCATCTTTACTGTTTAAATGTTTTCTCTCTTTTTATTTATTTTGTTTATTATTAAATGGGAGAGTGAGGGGAGATCTTGGAATAGAGTAAATTTGTAGCTTTTTTTTTTTGGGGGGGGGGGGGGGGTTTCCAATTCACATATTTTTTTAAATGACATTATTTTTCTTTGCATTATATAATGGTAAATGTGCCTTTGATTTTAACATGGGGCATAAAATAACATCAATTATTACACATGCTTTGAAAAGCTGTGGAAAAATAAAACCAAGTTCAATTAGTTTCTGTCGTTGAATAATGAAAAATAATTTAAAAATTTTTTAAAATTAATATTTTGTCCTCAATTTTTTTCCAATACTGTAAAAGCTATTACTGTTATAGCTTTAATTTGGCGACAGATCCTCAGTTTTTTGTTTTCTTTTTTCATTATACAACCCATAAAAAAACTGACGAGAATGAAATCCTTTCAATGTTTCTTAAATAATAACCTAATATTGATGTCTTTTGTGTCTTTTTAAAATTAGTTTATGTACACATTAGAAACTATATTCATTTAATAATCATCTCCTTCTTTATCAGGTGATATCCTGATATTTCTGACTGGACAGGAAGAAATTGATACAGCTTGTGAGATTCTCTATGAGAGAATGAAAGCCCTGGGTCCAGAGGTGCCTGAACTTATCATTCTGCCTGTCTACAGTGCTCTACCATCAGAGATGCAGACAAGAATTTTTGATCCTGCTCCACCAGGATCAAGAAAGGTGAGGTGGATATATACTCAAATATAACTAGTTTGTTTTTTTTGACCACCCACTTGTGCAAAAGGAGCCATTTAATGTCTGAATGTCTTATTTTTATTTTGTGTAGCATGTTACAATATGAATTGTGTTTAGGTGAATGATTACACGATGCCATTTTCACTATTTATTTAATCTCCGAACATTATCGTCCAAACCCATGAGAGCAAAATTTGTTTCATTGTAAACCGAGTTGAATTTCTATTTTATATTAAGCAAACTTATTTGAGTATAGGAAATTTTGAATCTGAACTAATTATTCTCTCAGGTGGTCATTGCTACGAACATCGCAGAAACATCACTCACTATCAATGGTATCTACTATGTTGTTGATCCAGGCTTTGTAAAACAGAATGTTTACAACTCCAAAACTGGCATTGATCAACTGATTGTCACTCCAATTTCTCAGGTAGGTTTTTGTCTATTGTCACATTAAACACTGAAATATTTCTTGAAAGAATGAATTTCTTTATAATGATATAGATTATATTGTTCAAGGTTCATATACTTTTTGTTTTAATTCGATATATTTCCAGTGTTATAAGCAGATATGTTTTTTAAAGTGTAATTATTTTCTATCAGATGGAATTTTCCTATCCATACAATAATTTGTATTCGTTTGTTCTTTTTTTCTCCTTCCTAACTCTTAGGCTCAAGCGAAGCAGAGAGCAGGGCGTGCAGGACGTACTGGACCTGGGAAATGTTACCGCCTGTACACAGAAAGAGCGTACAGGGATGAAATGTTAGCCACTAATGTCCCTGAAATACAGCGCACAAATCTGGCATCCACTGTACTTAGTCTTAAAGCTATGGGCATCAATGACCTTTTAGCTTTTGATTTTATGGATGCCCCTCCAATGCAGACGCTTATCTCAGCCATGGAGCAGCTACATGCTCTCAGTGCTTTGGATGATGAGGGCTTGTTAACCAGGCTTGGGAGAAGGGTAAACACCACATTCAGATATCTATCCTCCATTGTTTTTTTTTTTGTTTGTTTTTTTTTACAACTCTCTAGCATGTTTGGAAAATTATTTTTTTCCATTAAAGTTATTTTTGTGGGTTTTTTAAAAGTAATTTGTAATTTCTGGTACACTTTCTTGAACTATTTTTATTATGTTATCATTGTTATCAGTACACTACATAAAAGTTTGAAATTCATTATTTTCCTTCAACTGTCTAAAGAGAAGTAAAATTTTTAAAAACAAAAAAACAATCAAATTTCTATAGAAGAGGGTTGTGTTAAAAGTTATGGGATTGGTTGTGACCTTGCATGAGTAAATCATTTTAACAATCCAAAATTTGTTTTATTGTAAACCGAGCTGAATTTCTATTGTATATTAAGCACACTTTTATCACATAAGGTATATGGGTAGAATTTATGGCTTCTTTCTTTAGCAGTTATTTATTATGGTAACTCTCTTTTCACTTGAGTGTAAGGTGACTGAGATTCACATGTTCCAAAAATAGTAAAATATGGTTAGAAAACTGAATATCTTCACCTGCTTTGAAATGCCTTCATTGGTTACTTGTTAGGTTTATGAAGGAGTTTAAAGCTTGATTGCTTACATGCAATCCTCAGGAAGATATGTTTCCCCCTTGCCCTCAAAATCTCATCATTCATTTATAAGATATTACAATGGTAAAAGGATTTTCATGCAAAGTCAAAACTTATAGTGATGGCACCTCTGTGGAATAAAATTAATCTTGGAGTTAAGGCACATTTAAAAAAGAAAGGTTAACAACTTAAAATTGTGTTTTAAAGTTCATGATCATGATTTGTAAATGAGATAATGATAATTTTACAAACTGATAAATCTTTTAACTCATTTTGCACTTTCATCTTATTAGTTATCAAGTGGTTTTGATATTATTAAGAATTTTAGAGCCGGTTTGTGTCGATGCTTTAAATAATTATAGACCAACAACCAATTAAATAATGTATAAACCCTTCTATTATAGAGAGCACAAAAAAGAAGCAATCTGTGCACATCATGTGACTTTTAAAAAAGTATTTCACTTCTTTTCCACATGCATATAATGGTAATGATTATGGCATTAAATGATTTTCCTTTATTTGCAGATGGCTGAATTTCCACTGGAACCCATGTTGTGTAAAATGCTCATCATGTCAGTCCATCTAGCCTGTAGTGATGAGATACTTACCATTGTCTCTATGCTCAGTGTACAGAATGTTTTTTATAGACCAAAGGTAGGGAATAATACACTTCTTTTATCTTTTGACGGTATGGGGCAGCGTGGCTCAGCGGTATGGTCTGTGCTTCGTACCCGTCAGCGGTGTAGTCTGTGCTTCGTACCCGAAAGATACCGAGTTAAAAAAACTGTCAGCATTGTGTGGTCTTGAGCAAGTAACTTCGCCCTAGCTTACTTTGCGGCTGATACCTGGGTTATTCTAGTCTTCCCTTGGAATAGACCCTAAAGACAAATTTCTCCTATGGGATGAAAAAAGGGAATTTAATTTTATTTTATATTTAATTTTTTATTTATTTATATTATTCAGGCGAAATTTGAAATCAGTAGTGATTAAGTTCTGAATCATGAGTGGTGTGATATATGCAAAATGAAAGGTTACTGTTTGTGATATTTCTTTCGTACCTTAGAAAATAGTGAGAAGCCTTCTTTTACATGAGTGCATCATCATTGAAGGCACTCATTTTCTTGCTGTTACAAGTGTTGAGTCAAAAAAAACAACAATTAAATAATGAAGGCTGATTAATAAACGCATCAATCTTTCAACAGATCCTTAAAATATTTTATATATATCAGTAATTGTGTCAGAAGTTAATATTTTTATGAATGCACAATCCAGATGTTTAATAAGGCTTCGTTCATGTTATTGAAATGAACACAAACTCTAGCTTTCTAAGCTTTTCAATAACTTTCTTATGTAACAATTAACTACCGTACTAAAGATTATTTGGCAGTTGATTAACAAGTAGTTTTAAATATTTTATTTTTCATCAGGACAAACAAGCAATAGCTGACTCCAAGAAGGCCAAATTCCACCAACCAGAGGGAGATCACTTGACACTTCTTGCTGTGTACAACTCCTGGAAAAACAACAAGTTTTCTAGTCCCTGGTGTTATGAAAATTTTGTTCAGATTCGTACCTTGAAGAGAGCCCAAGATGTCCGTAAACAGATGTTAGGTATAATGGACAGGTAAGAATTGACGTAAAAAATGGCAAGCAGTTGCAGTTAAAGCAATAATGTTTTTCTTCGAGTCAGCAGAGTTTTTCAAATTAATAATGATATCCCTTAAGTATTAGACAAATAGAATTGTTCTTAAATATTTTAAATCGTAGTGGATTTTCAGAAAGAAAAAAAAAAAATTATAATCCTATGAAGAGCAGCATCTTAACATATGGGATTGTGACTAAATCTCTCTTCTTCCCCTTCAAAACCTTTCAATATAGGCAGATTACTTTCCATCTCATATCTATCTTTAAACAGATGTCATTATGCCCCCTCCTATATTGTTTTTACTCTTATTCTTTACAAAAAAATTTTTTAAGAGAAAATGCCCCGATGGGAATACTGTAAAAGACACAATCACATATGCCTAAATTTCAGGTTTGCCTTTTAAAAACAAATCCAGTCCAGCTAAAGCTTTTGGGTTAAGGTAGTTTCCGTCAATTGTGAGATCTCATTTTGCTAAGACAGCCATGACGACATCCTTATCATCACTACCACCAGCACTACAACCACATCATCGCTACCAGTACCAGTGCTGTCATCATCATCATCATCAACATCGCCATCACCATCACATTCAATACCACCCTATTACAACCAACACCACCACATAATCATCACTACCACCACCATGTTATCATCATAAAGACTCCTAAAATTACCACCACTGCCACATCATCATCACAACTACAACAACCACCACATCGTCATCATCATTGGACATTTCCACATTTTATATGAACATTTAGTTTTGGAGGTTTGTTTGTTTGTTTTGTTTTAAAATTTTAATTTAAAGTAGGAGGAGGTAGAGGTTATTGCCTGAAATATATTGGAAATTCCTGTTTTGGCTTTTGAAATTCTCCTACTGATGTCTGAAATTCTTTTAAGTCACATTTTGGGTTTGCATCTCTGCTCAAAATTGATTTTATATAACCGAAAGTAGAAACAGAAAAATTGCTATTGACCAAACCATGTGATTCCATTTTTGGAGTAATAAAAATGAAACTGGAGTAACACACGAAATTTTGAGTGTTATTTCTTAAACATTTTTCTCATTTTTTTGGTTATTTTTAGGCATAAGCTTGATGTGTTGTCGTGTGGCAAAAACACTGTTCGTGTACAAAAAACCATCTGCAGTGGATTCTTCCGCAACACTGCTAAGAAAGATCCTCAGGAAGGCTACAAGACAATTGTTGACAGCCAGTTGGTCTATATCCATCCCTCCAGTGCTTTATTCAACAGACAACCTGACTGGTGAGGTTCAATCACAGTTTAAACAATATTATGAGATTTAAATTTTAAAAAGTCCACTTTCATAAACATAAATGGGTATACAATATTCACTGTTTATTTATGATTGTCGTAGATTAAATTTATATAAAAGCTTGGTTGATTTAGTTTTGATTGTATAATATGTGTCTTATTTCAAAAATAAAAAATAATAAATTATTGCTTTGGCATGTGAAATGTTTTTGTTTTTTTCTTTGTCAGATGTATTTATATTTCCAGTCTGACAAGCAGTATACGCATTATAGATTACTCCTGTTATAAAATACCTAAGTTTGCTATGGTTCTCATAGTATCGATTAAGAAAGTGAATTTGAAAACAATTCCATCATAACTGACTGGTTTTGTTTTTTTGTTTTTTTAAAAATGCTAATGAATATATTTGTTTACTTTTTACAGGGTCATCTATCATGAACTTGTTCTGACAACAAAGGAGTACATGAGAGAAGTGACTGCTATCGATCCCAAGTGGCTGGTCGAATTTGCACCCAAATTCTTTAAACACTCAGATCCTACCAAGCTGAGCAAGCAGAAGAAGCAACAGAAGATAGAACCACTTTACAACAAGTATGAGGAACCAAACTCCTGGCGAATCTCGAGGGCTTTCAGGAAATTCCACAGCAAAGTCACTTTTTAAGCTTTTATCACTTTTATAAACATTATTTTGCCTTGTGACTGTCATATAAACTGAACCAAGTAGTTGAATTGATAAGAATGGTCTTTCAAAATATATCGTGTAGTCATTGCAATGAGCTACATTTAGGTCATAAATTTTGTGTTATACTTTGCGGATCTGTCTTTTAAGTCTTTTCTTTTCTAGAAACAGGAAAATGTCAGATGGAGCCAAATCTGGCCAAAAAAAAAAGCAGGGTTCAGAAAATTCTCAAATCATTATTTATCAATGGTGACCTTTCACATTTGTACAATGATGCGATGTGTTGTCTTGAAAGAAAAGAATGTGACCTTTTTTTTTATTGCTTGTTCACCAAGAATGAAATTAAGTTTGACTTGGATACTATTCATTGTTTATTGTTTTACCTGTGAGCAACAATATGATTAATGTATAGCCTTCTGCATCTCAGCATATGGCCTTTGACAAATGAACAAGTCATTTTTGTCTTTTAGGGATCTGGTTGGAAGATGTTTTAATAATTATTTTGACTGATATTTTATCCCAGTGATACTTTTTATCAACTGTAATTAGCCGGTCAAAAATATATGGTGTGGTTTCAAAAAGTCTCAACAAAATGATTGAACAATGTCCTGTCTGTCTTCGTTTTTGTTGGTCAACAAATGAGGAAGCCATCTTGGAGATCTTTTGGATATGGGTAAATGTTTGTGAAGATTTATCAAGACTAATCCAAGTTCCAAGTGACATTTAGTTGATTTTGGTTTGTCTTTCCATAAGAAGATCTCTCACATTCGAAACATTTCTATGTAAATGCTGAAACTGAGCGACCCAAGTTCACATCATCTTTGATGTTAGAGAGTCCACTTTTAACTTATTAACCCAGAATTCGACAATAAAAAGGCTGTTGGTGCCTTGTCAAATATATTTCTCAGTTTCATCAAAATTTTCAGATGGACTCTTTCCTTTTTGATAAAGTTATTTAATGACAGAATACGTTTTAAGGACGCTAAAGTTTTATATCAATGAGTAACCAAATGTTCTTTTTTGCAACTTTCATTTATACCCATTGCACTTTGGTGCAGCACCACTAGAAGATGACTATTTCTAGACAGCTGAAACTTTCCACATGTAGCTAATACATGTACCAGGTCAACGATTCCTGGAATTTCAAGTGTCTAGAATGATTCCTTCATACTCAGGGAGATTAATGTTTGACTGACCTTTCTATTTTCTTGTAGGAAATAATTATTGCAATTCTCCCAATATGTTATATGGTATCAAAATAAATCCTTATAATATAAATGAAAACTCCTTATGGAGCAATGATGTAATTTAAGATGAAATGAAGAGTGGCGCACCATTTCAAGTCAACCTCTAAAGAGTAGTAAGGGGGCAGCATGGCTCAATGGTACGGTCTTTGCTTCAATCACCCGCTGCTGCACTGTGTGGCCTTGAGCAAGTCACCTCGCCCTAGCTCACTGTGCGGCGCTGCTCTGCGGCTGATGCCTGGGTTATTCCAGTCTTCCCTTGGAATAGACCCTAAAGACAAATTTCCCCTTGGGGATGAATAAAGGGAATTCTATTCTATTCTTATAAGAATGTCATCTATTGCATGTTTTGAAACAAGCCTTACTTTGTGGCAAATTTGCTGTGTAAATTGTAATTAGTTTTAATGTTGTTTGCGACATTGAGGGGATTGGAAGGGAGGGAGGAGAGTGTGTTTGTGTATATTTAAGAGAGAGTGAGAGAGATTTGTGTGTTTGTGTATGCATGTGTGAGTGTGTGTACACAAATATATGTGGCTCGCTTTCTGATATAAATTGAATTATCAAATGATAGTTGCATTGTAATAAACCCACAGTTCTCTTGATGTGGACAATTCTTGTCATGATCTTACCATGTTTTTGATAATAAATGCATAGAGAAAATTTATCTCATCTCTTTATTAGTTGGTTGTATCCTTCCAATATTTAAAAGTAATAACTTTAATCCCTAAGGGAAAAAGAGTTTATTCCTTTCATCGTTAAGTATTATTGTGCTGTGCCTATGGAATAAAAGAATGCTGAAGAGAAGTCTCGCTTAATTTCTATGCTGTGACTTCTAACTCAACCCTAAATATAACATGTCTGCTTCATACTTAGCCACAAAAGAATTGCAATGGTACAAGCCAAATTAACATTACTGTTAACTACAAAATTCAACAAGACAAAAGAACAAACATGTCTGAATTAGATTATATATATATATATATATATATATATATATATATATATATATAAAATATATATATATATATATATATATATATATATATATATATATATATATATATATATATATATGGTATGGTGTTATTTTCATTGATTTTCCTATTTTTATCAGCCTTTTCCAGAGACATGATCAAAATCAACACTTCTTTTTTTTTGACAGTTGATGTTAATAATATTAGAAAACTAACCAAAATGTGAAAGAGTCTCTGGGCATTAGGGAGCCATATGTCATCAAGATGATACAGAAACAAAAACGTGCCTTTTTTTTTTTTGACAAATCAAGAGACACGAAATCCTTGAAAAATGTTTTCTAGAGGGTACTGGAGGGTAAAAGAGGGAGAGGGAAACCAAGTAGAAGATGGTCACAAGTCATCAGAGAATGGACGAATAAGCCAGTGACTGAATGTGGATGGCCTAGGACAGAAGCTTGTTTTGGTTGGCAGTTGCAGAGGCCACGTCCAGGAGGGATAAGCAATGATGATGATTTTAATATCTTTTGTGGCTTCCTTTGCATTAGAGTCATGTATCACCCGACTTCCTAAGGACCTGGTGTAATTCTGAATTGTTTTTTGAGTTTTCCTCAATCAAAATACGCTCCAATTCACAAGTTTCAGGTTCCCTTGCCGTAATGGGATAATATGACTTAATGGTATGGGCTTCAATTACACCTGAAAGGTAGCGAGTTCGTCTACCCACCACGGTGTGTGACCATGAGCAAGTCATCCCACGCTAGCTCACTTTGCAGCGCTGCACTGCGACTGATGCCTGGTTATTCAGTCTTTCCTTGGAATAGACCCGAAAGACAAATTTCTCTTTGGGGATTAATAGAAGGAATTATTTATAATTTATAAGCAAGAATTTTCCACAAATATTTTATGGGAGAAATATCTAGGGGGCTTGCAGGCCGAGAGAGAACCGACTTTATGCTCTTAGAGGAATTCTCGACAAGAATAGGTTAGTATACGTGGCAATTAAAGGATAATAGTACATTAAGTAAGGTCTTGAAACCAGAACAAAGGTATACATATAAAACACTTCTCATGCAAATTGATTTGAGTCTGAAATGTTCTCTGTTATGTTTTTGTTTTTTATTTAAGTTGTTATATTTGTAACAATAATTAAAGACTTTGATGTATCAAATCTTCCAGGCATTTTTAATCATTAATACAAAGTAGTCATCGTTGTCAATGGAAGCGCTGATACCACCGTAGTATTCAAAAAACTCTTCCTCCGTGACCTGTGGATTGAAGTTGAAGAGGAAATAATGACTAGAGGATAGACAGTATACTATTACCACTACTACTAGACTATCACCACCTTCTCCTCCTCCTAACACTACCTTCACCACCACCACTATCGCCTCCTCTTTCACTTCTACTTCCTCCTCACCACCACCGCAAATACCACTACCACCACCACTACTACTACTATGTGTGCGGCTATGTGGTCTTGTGGTATGACACTCGCTTTCGGATCGGTAGGTCCTGGATTCAAGCCTCGCTTGGTGCATAGTTCAGTCCTTGGAAAAGGCTCTTTACTCACATTTTCTCACCATACTCTGGTGTAAAATGAGTACCTAGCCGTTAATAGCGTTGTGTCAGTCGGACAAATTGTAACTTCTCCTGACAGACGTCATGTCTCGCTCCACATGTTACGTGTTGCTGTTGGTCAGGGACTCTTCGTAAAGTGCATAGAGCGCGCATAGTGGATATTACTCTATATAAAAGCTCAAGTTTTTGGGATTTTTTTTACTACTACTAATTTTACTTCTGCTGCTACTACCACCACTGTTACTACCACTACTACTACTACTACTACTACTACTACTACTACTACTACTACTACTACTACTACCACCACCACTATTACTACTTCTACACGGGCTGTACAAGAAGTAAAGTGAAAATAGCTACTGACTTCACAATCTTGCTTTGATCGAAATGAAACTTCGAGGATTAGCATCAAACATTTTACTAGCTTAGTTTTTTTGTTTTTTTTTTTATTTGAGGGAATCAAAAGAGATTATAGCTAAAAGAGGATTAAGACTAGAGAAGTTGGGGGGGGGGGGGGGGCATATTGAGGCAAAACCTAATGATACTTCGAATTTACTCTTTGGTCATATTTGCTGATTGGAGGTGGCTTTTTTCGCTCTACAGAGTGATTCCTTTGCTCAGTCGTCCGGGCTGTTTCCATCGCACCTCTTCTCTACTTGTGATTACTGTTTTTAAAGCAGTGGGGACCATTGACAGTTTCTCCTAGAGGTAGGAAATCTATTCTCAGAACACCTTTAATATCGTTGCCATCAACTTTCGCGCCGATGATTGTATTTCAAGCATTGTGGCTTGAGATGATGACGGACGTCTCTATGTCATCGCGTCCTCTTTGTTTCAAGGTGTTGTGTGATGATCCCACGTCTCACCACCCATGATTATACATTCGAGAAAGTTCTTCTTCTTCTTTGTCGTTTGGGCAGCCAACGCCATCGCTGCCCAAAGTTGTATGCGCTGAGTGGCCAGGAATTGTTCAGGACTGTTGCCTATGTGTTGTGTTTGATCTGATTGTGTATGTCAAGGACCGGGTGATACGGGTCTTGGTACTATGATTGACAGTTGTGGATCGGTGTTTGTTGAAATTTTAATTTGCGCGTGATGGAATTTATAAAGGGCAGAGAGCCGAGATTGTTTTCGGAGACTGGCCAATGTAGGCAATTCAGGTCAATTCATGGTGCTAACGATGTCTTGAGTCATTGTCATATTTATTGTTTTCTGTTATCTCCATCAAAGTCACCATCTGGCCCAAGATCCAATCATCATTCCTGACGTGTTTGGGATACCCGGACACCCTTCACTTTGTGATCTTCTACCAGTTTTAAAAGGACCCATCGATCTGAAACAATGAAATATATCCCAGTTGGACAATAATAATAATAATAATAATAATAATAATAATAATAATAATAGCTGATTTTAGCTCTAGTAAAAAAATACTCAACAATATCCCGCATTTTAAAATGCCTATCCCTCTAGATAAGTGCATCAATCAGTCCTTTGATGGCTTCTGTCGTTGAGGTTGGTGGCTTTCCTAATCGGAATCGCGGATCGTCTACCAAGTTTAAATGGTCCTCTCTAAAAAAAATTAGCACTTTTTACTCATCACATAATTGCCAACAGACACTAATTCAGATTTTTTTCCTTGTATTTTTAGTTCTGCTTTGTATGACACTGTTAACTTTTCAGACCTCTATCACTAATTCCTTTTTGTATTAAAAAAAAAACAGAAAAAAAAATCCGAACTTCAATCTTTGACCATTTTTCAATGGTAGCCATAATGTTTGTTGTGCTATGAAAATGTCCTTTTCCAATCTTTCCATCTCTCTTAGTGTCGTCTTCCTCAAAGAACTTCAGAAACTCTTGAAAAAAAATGTCATGCCCTTCCCTAGACATACACACACACACATACACACACTCACACACACACACACACACAGAGAGAGAGAGAGAGAGAGAGAGAGAGAGAGAGAGAGAGAGAGAGAGAGAGAGAGAGAGAGAAGTTTAGAATTCCAACCGTTCCGTCTCTCTTGGACTCATCGGGCTCAAAGCTCTTTAAAAACTCTTGAAAAACTTGATTTTCATCCCATTCCCCTTTCTTATATTTGGGATGTTCAGTGACCTTGTACACCCTTTTCATATCAGCTTGAGTGAAATAACCATCCCCATTCTTGTCCGCCTTCTTGAAAGCCTCCTTAACAGCCTTAGTTCGAGTCTCATTCAAGGTTCCCTGAAATCACAGTTGAAAAATTGAACATCAAAAGGCGTATCTCTCTTTAAAGAAAAATGATGGCTTTTTGTGTCTGTGAGTGTACAGAGATCATGTAACATCACTTTTAATTCACTCCTACATTACTGAAGTTTGCACCATTTATTTCACTTGATTCCCAGAAAGCGCCGTTTTAAAACCTTGGTTTTTAGGATATCAGATTAATTGCCAACCAAATGTGATTTACGTAAGTTTAGAAATAACACATATAACTGTACATGTTGTTAATAATCATTTACCGACCTCATATCTATCTATTGATTTGTAGGCTAAGTCCATTCGCCGAGTCTTTGACAATATGAAATTGTCTATGCTTATTTTGTGAACTCCAACTCTGACATCTGTTGTTTATCTATGTACAGAGTTTCTTAATCGTTCAAGCTCGATAAAAATCATCAATTTCGGAGATAGAATCAACTATAGAGTATAATTAATGATTCAAAGTTTTGTTCGATGTCATTGCTTTATGGCGATCTTTTGTGTTCGCTCAAACTACTGAGATTACCTTAATTTAGATCACATTGCAGCCTTGCATGGCTATGACTTGCGAGCAGTGGCGAATATAACTTATTATAAGACGTGGGGCGAAACAAATAATATTTTTTTAAAAAGAAAGAAAAGAGGAGAAAACGAAAAGAAAAGAAAAACATCACCTGGGCGCCTTGCACAATCGGGGAAATAAGATTATTTAAAAGTCAAGTGGTATAGAAATAACACATAATATATGCACTACATATTGTTAATGAAGAAACTAGGGAGCAGCCAACGTTGTGAGATAGAGATCTGAACAAGTGTCTATGAAAGGTGCCAGACAAAGCAAGAAAGAAAAATACAAGAAAAAAAAAACATCCCCAAAAATCAAGTCTACCTCGAATGGGGATCGAACCTCAGACCTTCTGCTTACCGATGAGACGTTGCTACCAATACATGTAAATGTAGCATGTCTGACCGGCAAACAGGTCTGAGGTTCGATCCCCAGTCGAGGTAGACTGATTTATTGGGATGTTCCTGTAAATGGCAGCAGCTTCTAATGGTGTCACACCACTATGTTATGATGATCTATCCAGGCCGCAAACTCATCGCCGTATGCGTGTACTGTCGCGAACTCGCACAGAAGCTTCGTTACAACGCAGAGTTCAACTAGATGCTCTGCGGTTTCGGGCTCTTGACCACAACGGGTACATGTTGGACAGGTGGTAAGTCCCCACCCCCACTGATTAAGCGACGATGCAATGAGGCAAATGGCGGATGGAATTTGTCTATGAGATGGAGCCTGGTTGAGTATCTGTTTAAAAAATTTTTATTTATTTATTTATTTTTGTTTGTTTGTTGGTTTGTTGTTGTTGTTGTTGTTTTTTGTTTTTTTTTGTTTGTTTGTTTGTTTGTTTTTTTTGGACTAGGCCGTGATGCAGAGGGACGGTGACGAAAGTGTGAGGGGAGTGAAAGAGGGAGGGGGGTGGGGGTGTAAATTGGCAGTCGCTATCTTGTTCTGTTCATTTTTTTTTTTAGTGTGTGATGATTCCCAATACATTTACAATACTTCAAATTCATTATTTTATTAAGTGTCAATTTAAGTTTTGACATTTAGGACTGGAGTAAAAGCTATTCTATTTAGACGTTGTACAGCTACTTAAAACTTGAGAAAAACTGGGTTCTGCCCACCCTGCCCAGTATTGCTCACCGCTAACGAGTAACATTAATTTGTGGGGGAAAAACATTTGCTTACAGTCTATAATTATTTTTTTTAATGAATCATTCTTGATAAGAAAGTAATTACCAACCCTTAAACCTATCAAGAACTCGTCAAAGCTCATCTGTCCACTGCCATCTTTATCAAACTGTTGAAAGACCTCTTTTATAACTTGGTCAGAAATGTCAATGCCGTAATCATGAATTCCCTTGGTAAACTCTTCTAGGTTTAGAGATTTGTTGCCGTCATCGTCATAGATACGGAATGTTCTGGAATAAAGTAGTTAAAATGGTAAATTAATAGAGCAATCCAGACATTTTCTGGGATAAGGCCTCTTGTAGAATATAGCATTCTGCATTTTTGTTCAACACTCATCTGATCTCTCACACATTGAATTATGTTTCACCTTCACAAAAGCAGTGATTGCAGGGTTTTATTGAAATTAAAATGATAATAAACCGATACTGTCTTCTGTAACACACTATCCAAAATTAAGACTTTTGAATTGACCACTTTTTCCACTGGGGAAAGCAAATTGCCTGTTTCGGCTTTTAAGATTTGTTCAAGCAAACACAACTCCAGAACTCCCACTGAAAATAAAGTCGAATTAATCAATCAGTTTTCTAGGACACTGGATGTGTTCTCGATGCTTTCACTTTACCCAAGCAGACCTGACTACTTGAAAATGTAAAACTTTGTAATTTTTAAGAGAGAAAAATTATAGTCGCAATGATTAACTTTTATAATCAACAATGTATCCTCACAAGGTGTTACATATTTCAAAATAATGTACTCTTGCATCAATTTCCATTTACAATAGCTAAGTTTTAATGACTTAGAGAGAATTATAAACTTCTGAAATTGGAGCCCAAACTTCGTATTTCTACGAACTTTTTGTAATACCAGGTAGGTCTGTCCAAGTTGCAGTTGTGCCAAAGTAGTAGCACATACCTAATACGATCTGTTCTGGTAAACATTCTTTTCCAAACCTTCCAATAATAACAAGGAAAATATCGTCCTTATTTACTGTGTGATTTTCAGTCCTCGCAGAATGGTAATATAATAATAATAATAATAATAATAATAATAATAATAATAATAATAATAATAATAATAATAATAATAATAATAATAATAATAATAATAATAATAATAATAATAATAATAATAATAATAATAATAATAATAATAATAATAATAATAAAAGAAATATGTGAGCAGAATAAGAATCAGAAAAATCAGAAGTAAAAATAAAATAGCATCCCATTACAAAAAAAAGGTCGATAAATTTGTATATGTGGGTAGCATAGTAAGCAAAGATGGAGGAACAGACGAAGACATGAAAAGCCGGATAAATAAAACACAGTTTGCCTTTAACACTCTTCGACCAATATGGAATTCAAAAGCTCGTACAATGAAAAATAAAATCCGATAATTCAATACACATGTAAGGTCGGTTCTTTTATACGGCTCGGAGACATGGAGAGTGACTAAAACCACAACAAATAAGCTTCAAGCATTCATAAACAGGTGCCTGAGAAATATCCTAAATATCTGGTGGCCGGACATCATCACAAATGGAGAACTGCTCCAAAAACTGAACCAGTCACCTATTGAAACGTAGATAAATAAAAGGAAATGGGGCTGGATTTGCCATACCCTATGGAAGCCTGCAAGCAACATCACCAGGCAGGCTTTGGACTGGAAACCGCAAGGAAAGAGGATTGGTCGACAAAAGCAAACATGGCGACGAAGCATCCAGACCGAGTTGAAGGCAGCCGGACAAACCTGGGTCCGGATAAAGAAGACCTCTAAAAACCGAGTCAGATGGAAGAGTACTGTTGCGGCTTTATGTTCCACAAGGAATAAAGAGGCTTAAGTCCATTTTTTTAATGAGAAGAAATTTCTACGGTTTTCCTCCGTTGTGTACTGGTAGCAAAATGATCTACCAGAAGTATTATAGAAGTATTACAGACAGAAAAGGCCCTATATGCTGACGATTTAGTTATGTGGTATACTACGAAGCACCTACCAATAGCCTCCAATAGAATAAATGAAGATTTAGAAAGCTTAAACACCTTCTGTGATAAATGGAAATTAAAAGTTAATTACAATAAAACATTCTACTCTATATTTACTAAGAGTCATCCTGTTTCCAAGAAAGAAATAACACTCTCCATCCAAGGCCATCGACTCGCGAAAGAAGAAAACCCCACATATTTGGGCATACAGTTAGACAGACAACTATCTCTGAACAAACACACTCAGAATGTAAAAATCAAAGCCACAAAGAGACTCCAGTTACTAAAACGAATAGCCAGTACTAATTGGGGAGCAGACAAAAACTCGCTTCGACAACTCTATTTAGGCTATGTGCGTTCCGTCATGGACTACAATTTAGCCCTCCAAAATGTAGGTAGTAAAAACACACACAAAACCTTGGACAGAGTACAAAACCAAGCCCTTCGCTTCATCTCCGGTGCCCTGAGATCGACACCCACAGCAGCATGTGAAATAATACTAATGTGGAACCACCTGGACTTCGCAGAGAATCAGCAGTGCTTGAAATGGTTGAAAGATACAAACGAAAAGAGGAAAACCATCCAAACAGAATTCTGGCAGAGAAATGGAAACCAAGAACAAGATTAAAACAAAAATCCCTGCTACACATTGCTAACAACTTGAATGAAAGACACAGACTCCCAGAAAACAGAGAAAAATCTATTTTAATCAGTCAAAAACCTCCATACGCCGAACTAAAACTTCCAAAAATAAAGCCTAACCTCATAGAAGAAACAACAAGAAATAAAAACAAATCAGATATACAAACATTAGCAATGAAGACAATACAAGAATACCCAGACAACTGGATACATGTTTACACAGATGGATCTGCCCACAAAGGAACTAAAAATGCTGGGTATGGGTTTGTAGTAGAATACCCAGATAAAACCTGTGATAAAATCCACAATTCTTGCGGAAGCTCCTGCTCAAACTACGAGGCAGAGGCAGTTGCAATAGAAGCCTCACTGCGACACCTCTCTTCTGTTTTCCAGCTAAACCCTTCAAAACTTCAAAACACTGTCATCTTCACAGACTCCAAATCGGTTCTCCAAGCTCTCGATTTAGATAAACTCTCCTCAACGTTCAATAGTTTAAGATCTCAACTAGATGAATTCCTTACAACACACAGAGTAGACTTATCTCTCCAGTGGATACCGGACATTCAAATATACCAGGAAATGACAATGCAGACAGACTAGCCAGACTCGGATCAACACTTTTACAACCATCAATTCCAGTATCCTTAGACACAGCGAAACAAATAATCAAAACAAATAAGAGAGAAGAATGGATGAACAGTTGGGCAATGAGCACCACGGGTAGATGTATGTTTTCCCATATGACCACTCCTGTAAAGACTGATTGCCTAAATAAGCTCAGAAGACACCAGCAAAGCATCATCTTTCAACTAAGAACACAACACATACCGCTCAACAACCATTTAAGCAAAATTACAAAAGACACATCCCCTTCCTGCCCCTATGTCAACACCCCGATGAAACAGTAACACACCACTTGCTTGAATGTCAACCTCTTGAAGACCTGAGATGCACATTCCTCCCACCAAATCCAAGCATCAGTTACACACTTTATAGTCACCTGGAACAACTACAAAAGACATCTAACTTCTACGTCATGGCACAAGACCGAAGGGCCAGAGCTCAGGTGGTCGCTGGTTCGGATAAGTAAGTAAGTAAGTAAGTACTGGTAGCAAGTTGATTGGGTGGGGTCTTTTGACCTCCCCCGATGGGCAAAGAGGTCACTGTTGCTGTGTTTATTATCCCCCTGTCTTGGAATGGAATTACATACCTAGTTCTGCCTGGCCCTGGTCAAATGTATAGTATTATTTTGAGAGATATTTTTTTCTTGTAAAACATCTCTGTTAAGTTGAGTTATATCATTAGTTATGAATACATTTTGTAAATATTTAAGTGGCTGGATCCTGTGCCTGTGCCTTGAGATTTTCAGGTGATCTCAGACTAAGAACATTGACAGACTTCACTTCTGACCCCTTTGTGAACCAGTCCTCTATGCACTACTTTTTCTAGAATTTTTTTGAGAAACCTATTTTCTTCATTATTACCAGCACTACAATGACTTAAAAGTGTTGAAAACGACGTAAAATTATCAAAATCTTTATAAAACTTAAACAGAGCAGTCGGTCCACAATTCTCGTACGATCGATCTGTTTTGTCTATCGCTTTATCAATCATCGAAGCCTTGCATTACCTAAATGTGTCAATGAATAGAATGAATGAATTAAGGAAGAAAAGTTGGATGTCAAAAAAATGGTTTCTATTTCATTGGAAATTATAGTCTGGTCGTCAACAAAGAGAACCCATCCTCGCTCTTTTACGTCTCGTAATCCTAAGAATCTGTCTATACATCATGCTACTGGAATAGTTATGCCACCTTATGATTCAATATTTAACCTAATCGTTATTAAATTAGTACTCCGACTGACTGGTGACATA
Organism: Berghia stephanieae; assembly: GCF_034508935.2. Classification (NCBI taxonomy): domain Eukaryota; kingdom Metazoa; phylum Mollusca; class Gastropoda; order Nudibranchia; family Aeolidiidae; genus Berghia; species Berghia stephanieae. Next base: position 40,252,576 of record NC_088361.1, read on the forward strand.
CACACTTCCAATGATTTAGGAACCCAAAAAATAGAAAGTTTGATGTCACGACCTTTCTTCTCTATTTGCCCCACTCTGCTCGTTGTTATTGTTTTTAGTCAGAATATACAAACGTTTAAGATTAATTACCGTTTTGTGCGACGGCCCGAATGATCTGGCGGGCTGAACTGGTGAGTATTTTACGTAGATGCTTAACATCAATACTCTTTTCCTTGGCCAGACGGCTAGTATCGTTCTTAAGGTAGGTCATCTCAGTGTTAAAACAAAAAAACAGATAGGTTTTGTCATTGTACAGCAACATGATTATCACTCACCTTCCAACTCCCTTGATGCTCATTGGACCTCTCAGGAGACAGGCGTATCTAAATTTCTCTATTGGACTTGAGGTATCATCCATTTTTTTCTTCATCGTCTTCTTCAGCTCTTCTCTGTCCACGGCCATTGTTTTCGTGGGTTTTAAAATATTAAATCTTTAATAATTGGGGAATAAGGGGCCAAGAAAGAAGATGAGTGGAAATAATTTTAGATATAAGTTGGAATAAAGCCTTTGTTATTATTAAATATATTGGCAGTTTTACTTCGACTACAATAAATGAGCTCGGTTTAAATTTATGTTAAACAACGAATGAAGAGTTCTCAAGGCAAAAATTACATAAGCAACCTCTACCCTCAAATATTGTCTTTGAACGAAATAATCACGCGGGGCTAGTTGCCGCTTAGTTGTCATGAGCTGTAAGGGTTTGTTTGGACCATTCTGATTTATGGATGGCACTGGAGGAACACACACCGTGGACTCTGTGCGCTATGTGGTCTAGTGGTATGACACTCGCTTTCAGATCGGAAGGTCTTAGGTTCCAGCCCCCTCGGCGCATAGTTGAGTCCTTGGAAAAGGCTCTTTACTCACATTTTCACTCACCGTATTCAGGTGTAAAATGACTAGGGCCGGCCATTAATAGCGTTGTCTTTGTCCGAAAAAAAAAATGTAATATCGCCTAACAGGCGTCATGTCACGTCTTACATGTTAAGTGTGCTGTTGGCTAGGGACCCCTTGTAACGTGCTTTGAGCACGTTAGTGGATATTGCACCTTATAAAAGCTCAAGACTCTGGGTGTTACACTGTGGTTTTAAATATTTCTGGCGAGTACTGAGAAGGGAAGGTCATGGGGTAACACTGATATGTGTGACAGTTTTGAGGACCCTGTGGACTGTGGAGATGGGAAGAGCAGTGGGACCAGCCATTAAACAAATCTAGCCCACTGTCTACAAATATGTGATGGTTGATTTTCAAGGATGACCGCAAAAGTTCAATGAAGTCAAAGGTGTACATATAGAATATATTTTTTAAGTTGTACTATGCCATCAACATAAATTTGTCGTTATGAAATTTCACTTCTTTAGTTCTACAATTTTTGTCTAAGTGTTCACCCAAAAATTCATTTGGCTACTTTAAAGAAAATGGATGTCAACATTTGTTCTGTTATTTAATCATATTAATAAACGACAATTTAATGTGTAAAATGCCTTTTAACATGATTGCAACTAATCGTACACAATAAAACCAGTAGCTGTAAAAGGAATTAGAAAATATCAAAATTTTGGATGAATACACTCAATGACCTTTCAAAGGCCATATTTTGAGAAAACAACCCTGAAATTTTTTTTTATAACTTGTTTACCTTGATTTGAAAAGGAATTCTTTTTAATTTCATTCAATTGTGAAAACTTCCTGGGTCATGAGGGAGTGTACATTAATTAAACTGCCACGCCTCATTAAGCATCAATTATGCATTTTGAGAAGAACCCCCCCCCCCCCCCCCCCCCCCCCCCGCCGCTAAAATCTGTTTTCTCTTATATTTTTATGCATAATTATAATACTAAAAAAAAAAAAAGAAAATAAATCTAAATAAAACATTTTTAAACGAAGCCGAGGCGTGAAATTGGATAGAATGAGTTTATTAACTTTAATATTTGAAATAAATAAATTTCGGAGAATCTTGACTATTGATAATATTTTTAATCACTTACCTTTCATTCAATGACAATTGCTATTAATGGTGACACTATATTTATCATAACAAGTGGAATTTAAACGAATTAGAATGGACTTTAACCAAGTTTAAGAGTGAAAGACAAAATCCCCACGGGATGGAGGGAGGGAGGGAGGGAGGATTCGTTCATTAGCTCATGCTCGCATAATTCTACACTTCATCACGAAAGGCATTTTGACTTGGTTTGAGAACGTTTTTCCTCCGTTATCTGACATGATAACAAATTGAGTTATCAGACTTGTAAATAAACACATGTAGCACAAGGAGAATTGACATCCAAGTTCAATGACCTACTTTGAGGAGGCAAAACGATAGGGATTATAATTGTTATAAGCCTTTACTACCTAAACCAATCCAAGCAATCATTATTATAATATT
>NC_088361.1:40260001-40327501 GCF_034508935.2 Berghia stephanieae
TGTGTGTTGGTCCGTTATACTTCCGGATGGCAATGTTGTGAGCTTCTTAGCCAAGCGCATACTATCTATAGATAGTTCGAAGTTGACGTCACTCAGGTCAGCGGGTGGTTGGATGGGAGCATCACCCTTGAATCATATACCTATGATGTTCGCATGGGTGCACGATCCGATAGTGATGTCGTTTCTTCTTCTCTTTACTAGCCTATCCTGCTTCTTTGGTTTGTGATTGTATTTTTGACAGGGGATATTTTTTTTTTTTCTGTTTGTTCTTGGTTATTTATAATTTAGCTTATGATATCTTTAGGTTATGATTTTGATTTACATTTGTACTATTTTTGTTAGATTGCTTGTTTTTTTGTTTCAGCGGTCTCTCATATAACCTCAATTGTGTTGGAAGAGACCTAAAGCAACAAACAAACAAACAAAAAATCACTCAGGTCTTTGCTATTGTTTTTTTTGCCATCCGCGTTTATGAATAATTCTCACTAAACCGTATTAACCCGATTATAAACGTTCATGGTTACACACAGATTTGTGTGTTGGTCCGTTATACTTCCAGATGGCAATGTTGTGAGCTTCTTAGCCAAGCACATTTTATCTATAGTAAAATAGAGTTTTTCCTCAAATGAAAGGGGGTAATAACAAAGACCGATAAGCTATTGTTAATATTACACCATTTGTGCATTCGTTAAAGTTTTGATGTCCGTGACTGCTATTTTATAGGTTGTTCTCACTAAATTTTTGGCAATTGGATTCAATAGTCTGATGTCACGTCGCCCAGCAACGGCGACCACCGTGGTTCTAACAAAGATAATCGGTACTTTTTATTCTTCATGCTGGCTAGAACTTTTCATATGTCTTGTGATCAGAATGTGTAAAAGTCAAAACATGATCAGATTTATAATGTTTTTTCCCCTCTGGATACGCTTTTATGCTTGTCAGAGAAATATTGCATACGGGGGTCCGCCATTGTTCCGATAGTTTAGAGCCAGTTACTAAGTTACCATGCGTCATTACGAGGGAAGTGACGTTACGACTGTTGAAGCGTATTGCCAATAGATTGAACGAAGATGACGTTACTCAGGCCTTTGTTACTGTTTTATTTTATTTTATTTATTTATTTATTTTTTTGCTATCCGTCTTTGTGAGTAATTCGCACCAAACTGTATTAACCCAGACTATAAAAGTTCAAGGTTACACATAGTTTTGTGTTGGTCCGTTATACTTCCGGATGGCAATGTTGTGAGCTTAACCAAGCGCATACTGTCTATAGATAGTTCGAAGATGACGTCACTCATGTCTTTGTTATTGTTTTTTGCCATCCACGTTTATGAGTAATGCTCACTGAACTGTATTAATCTGACTATAAACGTTCATGGATACACACAGTTTTGTGTGTTGGTCCGTTATGCTTCCGGATGGCAATGTTATGAGCTTCTTAGCCAAGCGCATACTATCTATACGAAACGTACATTTACTTGGAATTTCCAATCAGTACAGGTAAAATCAATAACTAAGGAAACTGCCAAAATAATTAGATAAATAAATAAATAAAATAGATAAGTATATATATATATATATATATATATATATATATATATATATATATATATAAACCAAGGACTTCAGTATAGTAGTCATGATATAAACAGAAAAAAAATGAATAGATAAATTAATAACCCTTTCTTGATCATATGGGCACCATAATAAATATATAAACACACGCAAATCATTTTTCAGGAAACAACATAAAATAGTAACCATCAATCCAGATTTAATTACATAAATGAATATCATTATTATGCAAAACAAAATTCATCCACATTACAAGAACCAATCCATATACCAATAAATCACCATTTAATCACAATGTAAGTATATAAATGGGTACCAGGCAAAAATGAGATTCATCTATACATTATAGGAACCAATCCATATATCAGCAATCAATCACAATTCAATTCAATATATTCCTCTTAGCGGGTTCCCGTGCTGGTGTCTGGTCGAGGCTTTTAGGTGATGTCAAACTAAGTACACTTATAGTGTGCTCTTGGAATCTATATCTGTTCCCAATTTGGACCAATCCCCTATCTCTTACTTTTCCTTGAGTGCTTTAATTGTAAATCTATAATTTTTGACTATCCCAGTTTCTTCCTTTTTACTGGCGCTGATATGACCTTAATGTATCGAAAGCGCCGTTAAATCATTTTTAAAAGATAAAAAAAAGACATTAACACAAACAAACAAACTAAAAACAACAAAAATAACAAATCTTTAATCTATAATCTTTACGCTCAGTTGCTTTACCAATATTTTCATAAGCCCAAGGTTAAAAAAAGGAGAAAAGAACAATTCAGTTGGTAGAACATTTCAAACACTAAGGGATCGAAATAGATCTTGGGTGATGCCGATAATTTTTTTTCTGACTCTCCTGTCCATCCAGCAGCGATTGGGTAGCTGTGTCTGTTAGATAAGGCAACTTATAATGGTGCTCAAACAACTGTGTTGTGATGATCGACCCAATGAGCAAATTCTTTACCGCACTCGTGCACCGTCGCAAACCCGCCCGGAAGCGTCGTCACAACACACCGTTCAACTAGATGTTCTGCGGTTTCGGACTCGTTACCACAACGGGTACATATTGGGAAGGTGAAAATTCCCCACGTATGAAACGATTTTGCCGATAGGCAGATTCTCGACCGAAGCCGATTCGCTGCCACCCAGTGCCTCATCTTACTGGTGGAGAAACCTGGGAATCTGCTTACCTCTCTGTTTTATCTCATTAAGCCAGCTCTTTGTAATCGTCTCCCTCCGGACATCAAGTGCTGGATTGCTGTCATTATCGGGTCCCATTCTCTAGACGTTGTTGTCAGCGTTCTTGGCACTTTGTGCATCGACTTGCGAAGTTCAACATCTACCTTCTCAGTGGCCACGGTTTTCGAAGTGTTCAACTTCAGGTACCACTAGTCGAAGTAGGCTTTGAGTCTTGTGACGTCCTCGCTGAGTACTCTCTCGAGACGGGTCCACACTTTAATTTGAGTAACGAGTGTCCAGTCGTCCGCGTATCCCAGCCTCAGGGAGGAAGTGTTCGACATGTCGCTAATGTATATTATATTAAACAGCATTGGCGCCAGAACCGAAACCTGGGGGGTCCCCATTCTTCAATTTCCTAACTTTACCCGTAGCGTCTTCCAGTGCGACGTGGAATTGACTTTCCCCTGAGATTGAAGAGTACAGCTTCAAGGTCTTTTTGCACCTTATGATCTTTGCAAGTTTGAACACTGATCCTTCCGTATCGTACGCCGCCGATAGGTCTATGAATACAGCACCAGTGCCTCAATATGCTCCGTAAAGTCAATGACCTATTCCGTGGAGCACTTCCCTTGCCTGAAGCCGCCTATATATATATATATATATATATATATATATATATATATATATATATATATATGTGTGTGTGTGTGTGTGTGTGTGTGTATTGGGGGTAAGCTTTCAACGTAGGATTAGATTAGATATTTTCGATTATAAACAAAATGTCATACTTGTGGTTTAGAATATATATATATATATATATATATATATATATATATATATATATATATATATATATATATATATATATATATATATATATATATATATATAAGATTTGAGTTCAGAAGAAAAATCTATGCTTTTTTCTCATTAAAAAAAACATTTTATAAACATTAAATATGAGCTTTTAAAGTTTCGTGTCGAGTCTTAGTATTGTGCTGTCTTTGATGACACCGAAGGTCACAAGCAACATCGACTTTTTAAAAGCAATATATGACACTTAATCAGATAGGTAATTTGCTGCAGTTGCATTTAAAAGTAACATTTGACTTTATACTATTAGTCAAATTTCAATCATGTGTGCTAAAACATCACATTTAATTTCTACATGCTTTCTAAAAATATGAGTTGACCTCGTTTTAAGCAAATTCTAAACTGCATTCAAATTACATTTTTAAGTTGTTTATTTCATATTCTGCTGAACAGAGTATGTTGAGCTCATTTTATCTCTTCATCATATTATCAATTGATTACAAGCATTAGCCCAATGAAAACAACATGTAATTAAGTTAACATTCAATTTTCCTAACACTTGTATCAGGTGGGCACTTTTTGACCTTGGCCCATATTATATATATATATATATATATATATATATATATATATATATATATATATATGTGTGTGTGTGTGTGTGTGTGTGTGTATATATATATATATATATATATAATATATATATATATATATATATATATATATATATATGTATATATATATGTATATATATATATATATATATATATATATATATATATATATATATATATATATATATTCTATTTTTTTTTTAAATATTTTATTTAATTCATTCATCTTTTATATATCTGATTCTTTCTTCGACAGGAGGTGTGTAGGGTTTCATCTTAACCTCAAAGAATATTATTAAACTTTAAGCCCAGTATGCTTTATGAAACATTCGAGATAATATCGGGGCAGTCGAACGAAAATCAAAGTCTAGTCAATCGATAATGACGTAAAGTAGTCTCAAGGTTTATCATTTCATACCCGAATTTGATATCTCTTTTCCAAACGTTATCATTCGGGAGTAGAACTGACTTCTACAAGGTAAGTGTGTATGTCTGTCTGTCCGTTTGCCTGCTGCATGTTCATGTATGTCTTTCTTTGTGAATAGGGCTTGTTGCCAAATGTCAAGAAAGAAATCTGTCACAAAAATCATCATAATGTGATTAAATTAATTGGATGAACAGTAAGGTAACTGTGATCTGTATTCGAACAAAAGTTGTAAACCAAACCTTAATTTCAAGATGAGTGTAAAACTTCCACTTTATACAAGCTACAAATGAGTTATGGCCTTTGCGTATTTGTTTATTTTGTAGTTGTTTTAGTAAAGACAGAATTATCTATTACTGGCAAATCTAAAAATTCTAAAGCTATTTCTACAGACTGATATGCGAGTCATTTGAAAACCTTTTTAAAATTTCAAATTAATTCTATCACCCGTTGACTCAAATTAATAATAAGAAAATCTGCTAGGTCGTAATACTCTTTTGCCTTTCATTGAGAATATAATTGATTCTACACAATTCTAGCACATCCGCGACAAAACTGATGACGTATTTTAAATCTCTCTTGATACTTTCAAGTAATAATAATCTATCTTTTCTTTTAAGGAATGGGTTCGGGGTCAAATTTGTTCCGTAAAGCCAATGTTAAATTTTTATTATCGAGCACAGAATTACCGGCAAATCTAAAAATTATAAAATCAGTATTTACATATTGATATACGAGCACAACTTGCCAACCCTTCTAAAATTATAGCTATTTCTATTACCCGTTCACTACAAAAAAAAATAAAAATAAATAAAATAAAAAGAAAAGAAAAGATTCGTCTCGTGCTATGTTAATTCCCACAATGCAGGAGTAAGCTTATAAGAATTTAAACAGATGAGTGCCTGCTCTTAATAGCTGTTAATTACCCTAAATATTGCGGGTTCTACAATAGTTTATGATAATAAAAAAAAGTTGTTGTCACGTTTTTTATTACTTTACAGATAGTCATCTAAGTATTGTACATAGATGTGAAACCTTAAGATACATCATGCCCAGTATTTTCACAGTGGGTTAAAGATGAGTCATGGCCCTTTTATATTCTAATTTATGATTCATGGAGATTTCATTCCATAGCACTAATATTTCATTTAATTCTTTACATCACTTATAACAAAAGATGTTCAAATAACCATGATCATCAAAGTGACACATGATAAGTGGTCATTGCATCGATTTTGGATAAGTTTATTTGTCCTTTCTAGGGAAAAATGGCAATTTATAAGGTCTTCCCCCCGAGAATCACTCATAAACGCGGATGGCAAAAAAAAAAAAACAATAACAAAGACCCGAGTGACGTCAACTTCATTCTATCTATAGCCCAATGATCACCCTACCCCCCCCCCCCCTCTCTGGTTTCTATAATTTATAATTCAATGAAGACCACTTTGATTTTGAATTATTTTTTAATATTACAATCATGACTATTTTGGGGGTAAGCTTTCAACGTAGGATTAGATTAAATATTTTAGATTATAAACAAAATGCCATACTTGTGGTTTAGAATATATATATTTAATGTTCGCTTTCCGATAATGACTTGCTGTTAAGTACCCTATCACTTATCATACTGATGCTTAAAAAGAACGTATATAGATAGTATGCGCTTGGCTAAGAAGCTCACAACATTGCCATCCGGAATTATAACGGACCAACACACAAAACTATGTGCAACCATGAACTTTTATAGTCTAGTTAATACAGTTTAGTGACAAGTACCCATAAACGTAGATGGCAAAAAAAAAAAAAAAACAATAGCAAAGACTTGAGTGACGTTATCTTCGTTCTATCTATATTGTGAGTGAGATAGAAACACACACACACACACACACACACACACAGAGAGAGAGAGAGAGAGAGAGAGAGAGAGAAAGAGAGAGAGAGAGAGAGAGAGAGAGAGAGAGAGAGAGAGAGAGAGAGAGAGAGAGAGAGAGAGAGATCCTTACAATGACATGTAGCCTTGTTTGACAGCCCACAATATAATACAATATTATTTGCATTTATCAGATTTGTCAATCCAGCGTGAGTCCGCTTTCACGGTTTACTATGAGGCAACCATTTAAAACCCGTAACTCATGGAAGTCGCATGACAATGCTCTCCGTTGTAAAGTGTGTGAACTAACATATCATTAGTAGCTAATATTTTTGTCATCACGGCTTTGATAGTCCACCCACTAATAAATGAAATATTTTCTGTATTTTCAGATTTCAATAAACAGCGAAAGATTGAGTAAATCTAAAGATGTTAGATTTCATTATATTTGCAGTCACATTCCTTGCTGTTCTGATCATAGCCATTATTTGGTTGTACCCCGTAAGCATATGTCTTTCCTCTTGTTCAAATGAGTTATTATCATTAGTATAGTTGCACAAGTATTGCTGTGTGTCACATTTCAATAGATTTTAAAAATTATGACTGTGAGTTCATTTCCTATTTTATTCATTAAAAAAAATGTCCTTTCTGTCATTTGTTTGTCTTCCTAAGATGGTAATAAGTGAGCAGTTTTATTATGGAATAATTTAGTTTCTCAGAAGTTGCCTATACCTAGGCTCCTAGCATAATTAGTATTTTGTTTTTATTTCTCTGTTTTTTTTGTTTTTTTTGGTGGGGGAGGGATGGCTATATTTTAAATAACACCTTTGTGCAATGTTATCCTAATATTATATATATATATATTTGTTTTTCAACAGAGCTCAAAGGCTGTGACAACTGTTCCTGGATTGTCTCCATCTACCAACGAGTAAGTATTGGTTAAGGTATTGCACTGACTTGGGAGGTCCAGAGTCCAAGGCCCACTCCCAACACCTTCCGTTTTTTCCATCTTCAACCTCCAATTTCCTCTCTTGGACAACATAGGTGATTCCTGTTGACATCAAACAACTTTTTGATGGATAATATATGATATTCCTTCATTGAATCCCTTAAAGACGGCTTTTGAAGATACTACGAAGGGTGTAGTAATTATACTATATTCATGTCCATTATCCATTCATGTAACACATTGCAATTATATTCAAGGTTCAATAATTCTCAGATGTTTAAACAGTTTGATGTATTATGATATTATACAAAGTTGTTCACACATCTCATTTTAGAATTCATTGATGCTTGAACTCATGAGCTTGCTTGGGTTTATTCCATTGTGGCTGTTAGAAAATAATTCATATTTTAAACCACAATTATCCACGGTCAGGGGCTATAGTGGTCTCTTGAAGTTATTGTGGAATGAAGAGAGGATATCAAACAATTGCCATTTAACTACATAATTCTATATTAACTACCATTCAATCAATAGCTGTTGGATATCTCTCTAAAAGGCAGCACTATGAAAAGCAGACTATAGTGATACATTTTACAATCATTACAAGCATGGATAAATAGAATGAGAATGTAACACTACTATCAAGTCTCAAAATCGACGAAATAATTTTTAAAAATATACTTTACCTAAGATAAGGTGTGGATGCATTTATCTGAAAAAATACAAAGCAAGACCGGCTTAAAAGCAGCAGCAAATAAAGAATAAAACACAAAAAAGCTACAGAAAGTGGTTGTTTTGAGGTGTGTGAGACTGGTAGGAGTGATTGTTAAATTTTTCTATATATTGATATAAAATATGGTTTGGTAAAGCATTTGATGGTATCCCTTATGGTGAAAGTGGTGTTCTCATTTTTGGGTAAATCTTTAGATGGTCTCAGGCTAGACACACGGAGTTTATTATATGTATCTACTTTTCAATGATTAGGCTAGTCTCTTGTTAAAACTTTTTTCTTCGACCCAGTAGAAATGCATCTAAACCCTAATCTTATATGTTTTGACTATCCAACCATGTCCTTTTTCTGGCGCTGAAATAACACTAAACCTTATAACGTTTGCTTAAAAAAAATGAATCGAAACATGTTATCAAAATTCAGATTCTGAACAACAAATAGATATTTAAACATATTATTAATTTTACACTCTAAAAAGATTTTCTCATATCCCGAAAAATGTAATAAAAAATTCATACCTCACTCCAGATTTTTTTATTATATTCATTATTCATATTTTACATATAATGACCACTGAGTGACCAATCACCTACTTCAAATGACCTGACATGGTGTAGATTGAATTCCCTCTTGATCTCATTGAAGATCAATCGAACTATATATATATATATATATATATATATATATATATATATATATATATATATATATATATATATATATATATATATATATATATATAACACACTATTGCTGTGACCATTTTGTTTGGTTTCTCAGTAAATTCCTTTGTCATGCTAAAACCTCGAGTAGAGCCACTTTCTTTACAAACAGGTCAGTTGGCCATTGTCATTTAACATTTCCAAGAAATGACAATAAAACCAGTTCAAAGAATAGAAGCATGTAGCTTAGTGTGCCATAATATTTTGCATCTAAAACCAACTTAAATAAAAATTTAGTTTGTTTGGACCATGTCTTCTTGGTAAATCAAGGAAGTTCCTGCTTTGTAGTGTTCGTTAAGAGGTTTAACATATTGCAAGTGCTTAAAAATGTTGTAATAAAATGATACTAGTAATATAAATGAGAATCATGGCCAATAATATTTGTTTAAGAAAACAGGGACTTAATTTCTTTCTCTTGTTTTGATTTAATTTCTTTTTGAATGTAAGATCTGTGCATTTTTATGGGTTTCTTCTAATTTTGAAAAACACCACAGAGATGGAAACTTGGGGGACATTGCAAGGGCTGGAAGTCTGCATGAATTTTTAATGGATCTTCATTCAAGATTTGGACCGATATCTGGTTTCTGGTGGGGACAGACCTATGTTGTCAGTATTGCTTCACCAGAATTGATGAATGAACATAGCAACGTTTTTGATAGACCACGTATGTTAAGTTTTCTCCTTATACCTGAAAACTCTCTCTCTCTGACCATGTCTTTAACGTTTTTCGTCTCTGTTGATTTTTTTGTTTCACGCACGTAATTTTCGGGATAGTTGTCAAAATTCGAGTTTTCATACAAAACAACTCAGTGAAATCACATCAAGACATAATGAAAAGGCGACTGGAGGAAGTAGAAGCGCTACTTTTCTCCCTCACATGATTTGGTTCTGATTCATCACTTTATTGTTTTGCATGAAGCAATTAATTTCGCATGTCAACCACCAATGTCAACTCAACATTGAAAACCCTACCACCACAAAAGTATCATCACAAATACCGACCACCACCGGCACAAGAACCACAGAAATATTCTTATTTTGGCTTTGAAATTCCTTTGCCTGATATTTGAATTCCTTGATATTTTGTGGTGGCTCCCTAACCCATAATTGTTGCCATTTTCAGGATGCAAATCAAACCGTAACCAGGTGGTTATCAAAAGGGGAAGACGATCACATTGCATTATCAGAAGAATGTTTTAATTATGTCATTCGTTGCGCCACCCTGTCAATCTTAGGCGATTACTACAAAGATGAAAAAGCATTTAAAGAGTTCATGGATAGTTATTGGCTGGTATGTATGATAAAAACATATAATGTGGTAAACAGGTAAATGTCATCGTTGTTGAACTAATTATAATGATTGTAAAATATGGTTTAAAAAATAAGCCATTACGTTTAAAGAATAGTGTAAATAACAGGTAAGCAGACCTAAGATATAGTAAAGTAATTTTTGCAGATTTTCAACAAAATTAATTGAATATTTTTAAAAAATCAACTCTTGGTTATGACGGTAAAGTGAAGTAGTAGATATGAATTGAATTAAATTACACAAATGCCTTGATTACATTTTAACTGAGTCATCAGATTACATTTAAAATATATATCAAATCTCACTGTTCTAGATGCAAGATAGTGCAGGTTTTTGAGCACTTTGAGCTTCAATTTTCTGTCATGTTAAATTTGATAGATCTCTCTAACCCATCTGTCCAGCGAGCAGTGAATGGGATGTCAGGTCTGGTTGAAAAAACTTTTAAGTTTAAGTAGTTATTATTACTATTATTTCTTTGTTATTGCTACTGCTTCTGTTGTTTATAGTATTGCTGTTACTTGTCCTTTTGCTGCTGCTACTATTACTATTACTACAACAACTACTACTACCACTACTACGACTACTACTACTTCTAGTAATGAAATTAGGAGTAGGAGTAGTAGTGGTAGTAGTGGTAGTCGTAGTAGTAGTAGTGGTAGTGGTAGTAGTGGTAGTGGTTGTGGTAGTAGTGGTAGTGGTAGTAGTGGTAGTAGTAGTAGTAGTAGTAGTAGTAGTAGTAGTAGTAGTAGTAGTAGTAGTAGTAGTAGTAGTAGTAGTGGTGGTGGTGGTAGTGGTGGTGGTAGTAGTAGTAGTAGTAGTAGTAGTAGTAGTAGTAGTAGTAGTAGTAGTAGTAGTAGTAGTAGTAGTAGTTGTTGTTGTTGTAGTAGTAGTAGTAGTTGTAGTAGTAGTAGTAGTAGTAGTAGTAGTAGTAGTAGTAGTAGTAGTAGTAGGAGGAGGAGGAGGAGGAGGAGGAGGAGGAGGAGGAGTACAGTGGTGGTCGCATAGCTTAGTGCCTGCTTTGCCTAAATGCCCGCTAAGTCGAAACGGAATAATTTCTCTTTAAATAAAACGTAACTCTAATAAAGGATGCTATTCAAATTGGAAATCGCCGAAGTGCCCGCTCTAAAAAAAAAAAAAAGAAAGAAAGAAAGAAAGAGATAATTTTTTTCCGTACCATTAATGGACAAAAGCAAAAAGGATTGATTAATCTCCTGTTTGTGAGAGCATTATTTGACATCTAATAACACCACCTCAAATTGCTGTCAATTCATTTCACATTTACTCCACCCTCATTGTCTCCAGGGTCTCTTTCTATGTCCCCCATATTGCTTTCTCTCCATGTAGCGCCCAATCAATTTCTTGGAGCCGGCGTTTGTCCCGGTCTCTATAGCGCGATACAGACAACAAAAGCAATAGCTTGCTTACCTTTGTATAGGATGCTAATCTATAGCAATGTACTTTTCAGACCTAACAGACCTAGCAACCAATCACTGGTGGGTGGACAGTAAGTTTAGAACAAAAAAAAAACAACAAAAAAAAAACAACTGATCCTCACCTGTAATCGCTTCCACCCTCTTTGGGTGTGAGGCAAGTACTCTACCAACTGAGGGTTCGGGATCCTCCCCATTTTTATGAGTGTTTGCGTTCGTATAAATGAAGTTGACGGCACTTAGTTATCTGTTGTTGTTTTTAGCCAGCCATTTTATAAGTATTCTCACTGAATTCTATCAGACTATAAACGTTCAAGGTTACACATAGTTTTGTGTGTTGGTACATTATATCCGGATGGCAATGTTGTAAATTTTTTGGCTTAACGCACAGCATCAATATTGCAAACGTCTTAAATCTTGTGCTGACCGCACCACCATATAAATGTCGGTGGTTGATCGATACACAATATTATCCAGTAACAAAGGCAAGTGATGTTGAGCGTAGTCAATGGCGGAGTGGGTAACAGGGATCGAAAACCTCTGGCCCTTGCGTTATGACCGTGGATATGACATTTAAAACACATTGAACCTAATGACAGGAGATGTGAATGAGAAGTACCTCGCTTTAGACAGTGACATATTATATTTTTCAGTGCTGCGACAATAAAGGATGCCTAGCAGACAATTTGTACTGTTTGAAATGGAATTTTAGTTTTAAAATGCCTACTTGTGGAACTAATAAACCAATATGGAGCGCATTAATCATTGCGAATCGATTGTAGTGGGTGATGTGAATACATATTATCATGTATTTATCATGCTCTTGATCAAATTCGTCTAATGTCAGTTCCGCCGAAATGCCTTTTTTTCTGCTTCAAACCACATGGAATTTAGGCGATCACCACTGTACTACTACTACTACTACTACTACTACTACTACTACTACTACTACTACTACTACTACTACTACTACTACTACTACTACTACTACTACTACTACTACTACTACTACTACTACTACTACTACTACTACTACTACTACTACTGCGACTACTACTACTACTACTACTACTACTACTACTACTACTACTACTACTACTACTACTACTACTACTACTACTACTACTACAAACACTACGGTTGTAGATGAGGACTTTAACTTGTTACAAATGAATCGACTACTATTAGCTGTTTTGTATAAAATTGCATATTTGTTATGTCATTTTTTTTTTCAGGTATGGAAAGCGCTTGAGATGGCAGTTTTGAATCCAGATGAAGCAAAAGACGACGACTTTCACAACCAATTTGAAAAAGGTTGCATAAGTTTACTTATAAATAAATTCTTTAAAAAACCAAATTAAAAAAAAAGAACACGGATAATGATCAATACACGCCCTTGGGAATTTTTCTACACAAGGGAGAAGGGGGGATAACATCGTTAGAATTAAAACAAAAACTGGAATAATATATTGAATGAGGGGTTACATCTTATCATTTAATTTAAAGATTAATTATCTCTTAATCTATGGGAGTGAAGAGGTTGACAATTTAGTGAAGTAGTTTAGAGAGATTACTTACCAGAGACAATAACAGATTCTCATCATTCCGCTACGAGTCGACTTTGACAAACAAAACACATTTCTTTGCAATTCTACTTATTTTTATTTAAATAAAAAGTATCCTCTTTCAAAATATCTTTGTGCAAAGTCTTTCATATTTGTCATAGATTGATTGACTTTACGCAGTCTGATTAGAATCGAGTATAGCCTCCAGAGGAAAAATATGAAGGGTTAAATATATTCATTATTGTCTGAGCTACTATGGCAGGTTGAATATCCAGAAAAAGACAAACATATCTCTCGTCTTCACCGACTCCCCTTCACTTTTCATTCTACTGTAATTCTCATTTCTATGGTTTGCATACACATTTGCTTACACAGAAATACATTGTTTGCTGAGTTATCACGAAAAATTCATCTTGTTTACTCAAAGCACGGCAACAGCTTTATTCAACTTTATAATCAATGTATTAATTTATTCTTTTAAATTTCAGCCATGGAATACTTAAAATCCTCAATAAGGAAAGCAATTTCATATCGGAGAGAAAATGAGCTCCATCTAAAAAACAATTTGCTGGTTGATGTCCTTATTTCTGAGTGTCAAGACGAAGAAGTCATGAATTGTGACATCCTCACATTTTTACTTGGAAGCCTCCACACTACAGGCAACAGTGAGTGTCTTTAGACAATATAGAATTATAATTTTTTTTTTTTTTGTGAAAGGATATTTTTTCAGATGATTATTTATTATGAGTCATTATGAATCGGAGATACCTCTAAAATCTAAAGCTATTGTCTTTTTACAGACTGTAAATTCAGTTGTGGCTTATGAGAAATCCATGTGCCTTCTTTTTGATGATGGATCTTTTTCAAATAGCTAGCATTTTCTTATTTCTTTCAATAATTACAAACTGTCTTCAGCTTTTAGAAGACACAGATTCCATATTTGCCCTCGTGTCATTTTTTTCTTGTTTTTAGTTTAAACCAGTGACATACTTTGCCTCATAGAGCAATAATGTTTTCAACAAAGTCATGGCATCATGGTAATAGAGAAATATAATCATCCTGCATTGTTTGCTTCATTTCACTGGAAGGGAGAGGTTTGGAAAAAAAAAAAAATTTTCACTTTGATTGACTTGATTCAGTATGTTTTCTTAAAATTGGTGGGACCCACTTTGGATTATTTGATTTATTTGACTAAGCATCTTTGTTGGGCTGTATGCATGACTCAAAATTGTCTGTTAGTTATGGGAAGATGAAGATGTGCATTATATTCTTACAATGTTTAGTGACAATATTCTCATTTATTTTATATCTTAAAACAACAATTTTCAGTGATGACCTGGGCTTTTTATTTCCTGGCAACTCACAAAGATGTTCAAGACAAGCTTTACAAGGAAATAATCAGTGTGACCGGAGAGAAGGGGTCTGTCGACAAAGATAATTTCTCTGAATTTGTGTAAGTCATCAGAAAAGTAATTATGAAAAATTGGAAAGCATTTTTCCGAATTATAGTAGTCCACTCATTCTAGAATAAATGAATTTATTCCCATGAGTAATAATCTTTGTCAAAGTTTTTAATTCATTACGTCATACATTTTTACACCACAATTTTCCATCTTTTCAAAATACTTCACCCTTTTAAAGTATCGCCTTTAAACTTTGATCTGGACTAGCTCTCTTTTTATATTTTACATCATTCTTTTTTTTTTTAATTTGGTTAAGCATTCAGATTTTTTTTTTCATAATTGGGTACAAGAAGCTAAGATCCAATGAGAATTGAGTCCAGTCGTGAAAGTCAATTCCCCAATATTTTTGCTTTTAAAATAATCATGCCACTTTGCATTAAATGAGGGTCATATTTGTAAATATTGGCTATCAGGGCAAAAGTGATGCAAGCAGATTTGCTTTTCTTTGGTTTTCTTGAATAAGTTAAAAGAGTCTTATCTTCATTTCTTTTCAGCTACCTTATCCAAGTGATTGATGAGACTTTGAGATGTTCTGTTGTTGCTCCCTGGGCTGCTCGTTTCCAAGATTTTGACTCTGAACTTGGAGGTCACAGAATTCCAAAGAATGTAAGTTGATTTCACTTCTAGTTCTCACCCAAACCTGGGTGAAGTGACTGCCCTATCGTTTTCAATGCCTTGAAGTTTGCAATCCTTTATCCATCATAATATACTGGGCTGATTGATCTCAACATGCAACGGCAGTAGTCTCTGTGAATAATGATGATGATAATAATAATAATAATAATAATAATAATAATAATAATAATGATGATGATGATGATGATGATGATGATGATGATGATGATGATGATGATGATGATGATGATGATGATGATGATAATGATAATGATAATAATAATGATCATGATAATGACAATACTACTACTACTACTACTACTACTACTACTACTACTACTACTACTAATAATAATAATAATAATAATAATAATGATAATAATGATAATAATAATAATAATAATAATAATAATAATAATAATAATAATAATAATAATAATAATAATAATAATAATAATATTAATAATAATTTTTTTAAAAATAAATAATAATAATAATAATAATAATAAATAAAAATAAAAATAATAATAATAATAATAATAATAATAATAATAATAATAATAATAATAATAATAATAATAATGATAATAATAATAATAATAATAATAATAATAATAATAATAATAATAATAATAATATAATAATAATAATATTAATAATAATTATAATTATAATAATAATAATAATCATAGTAATAATCATCATAATGATAATAATAATAATAATAATTATTGTTATTGTTATTATTATTATTATTATTATTATTATTATTATTATTATTATTATTATTATTATTATTATTATTATTATTATTATTATTATTATTATGTAAACAATTTAAAGTGGTTATATTGTAAAACAAATCAATTTTAGAGTGAAAATTCATATCCAATCTCAAGTAGAAACCCAAAATAACTATCCTGTATATAATACACATTTAAAAAGTCACTTGAATTTGAGGATTGATTTGTAAACAATAGAGGGAAATATATATTGAAAGCAAATAAGTTCATCAACCTGCTATTTATATCCTTGATGCTTCTCTTTAAAAAATTGTTACAGTATATGTTTATGTCAAAGCTAATAATATTTTTGCTCTTTGTTTATGTTTGTTGTGTAGACTCCAGTGATCCATGCGTTGGGAGTGTCATTGAAAGATGAAAAACGGTGGCCTCTGCCAAACAAGTAGGTGATTCATTCCATTGGCTGCTATTTGATTATATTTGGCAAATATTAAACCAGTAAGGAACAAACGTTTTAAATCAATAATAATCATAAATAGTTGATGAATTATTCAAAATTGATTATTATAGAAGAATGGTTAACTGGAATTTTGGTATTTGTTTGGTCCTTTTACATGGATTGAAAGTGTGTTCTTCAACTAATGTTATTTTTTTTCATTTTAATCATACCATCGTTGATTTCGTGTATTACTGTAAACGACAACTTTGCTGATGACCGGCTGCTGGCCAATGAAAATAATTGTCTTTTTTCAGCAGCCAATTGGAAGGCGGAAATTACAAGGAGCTGATTGGATGCTACATGTAGAGAAAGCAGTTTGAAGATAGTGAGGGTGGAGCAATTGTGAAATGAATTGGTAGTAATTTGGGGCGGTGTTATTAGATGTCAAGTAAAACTCTTACAAGTTTGGGGATAAATCAATTCTTTTGACTGTAAATGGGACAGTAAATTTCTTTCTATATTATAGGTTTGGTTTTATTTTTATTATCGCCAAAATTTTCATCAGAATATGCATTTAGGTTAAATGTTTGTAGATAGACAATTATTATTATCAATTTCATCCTCATCACATTTGATTTTTTGGTAGACTCCTGTAATCTTTGGTAAGTTGAAATTTGCTATGATAAAGAATTAATTTCGAATTATACGGTGAGCATATAAGAACTGTATGTACTTTGAAATACAGGTCAATCATAGATAATGAGAAACATTGAAATAGATATTGATATTCCTTTTGACAGATTTGACCCTGATAGATTCAGTCCTGAAAACAGAAAGAAATTTGGTGCCTGTTCTTTTGTGCCTTTTGGATTTGCAGGAAAACGTAAATGCCCTGGATATCGACTTGCCTATTGGGGTGCAGGCATATTCCTTGCTACAATTATCCGCAGGTATTTCTGACATTTTATAGCTCAGTTATTCTACATAATAGGATTGATCTAATATCAGAACTTCAAATGTGATTGAATTATGAAGTTGACATTATCAGTTTTCTGATATAAATTAATTTGAGGGCTATTGAATATGGGAAGTACTGTTGTAGTTTCACAGTAAACGACAACCGACCCAGCAAATTGTTTTTGAAATAAGAAAAATCGTACAACTTATAAAAATGAAATTTATCTTAAATAGTAATATTTATTGGACATTGCAACTAATTGAAAGTCCATAATGGCTAAAATATTAAGTGATAATATAATACAAATGCTGTGGAACTACGGAAGTCCTCCTGAAATATGTGTGTGTATTGATGGTTGAAGGACTTTCTCCCATCTTCATAGCTGTCTCTTTATGTGATTTGTATGATGTGTGATCTACGTTCAACTCTATTATCACTTGGGCTTTTATCACCGTCAGTCATGTAACAACGAATTTAAATTTAAAAAATAAATAAAATTAAATTCCCTTTATTCATCCCATAGGGGAAATTTGTCTCTAGGGTCTATTCCAAGGGAAGACTTGAGTAACCCAAGTGTCAACCGCAGTGCAGCGCCGCAAATTGAGCTAGGTCGAGGTGACTTGCTCAAGGCCACACAACGCAGCGGTGGTGATCGAACTCGCTACCTTTCGGGTACAATGCAAAGACCATACAGCTGAGCCACGCTGTCCCTACTGAGATTGTTGTCAGAAATTTAATACTGAACTTTTAAATTCTTTAAGCAAGCTAATTTGTTGTAGACATCATCATATAATTTTTTAAAATGTTGTTGTGTTCAAACATTATGCTAACTTTATGATACAGAATTACAACCCGTTTTCCAATTGTTTCCTGTCGTTGTCTTGGAATGAGATTACTTGGTTTTGTCCTGGCCCTGGTCGGAGTTCCTTGGCTGGGAGGGAAACAGTCGAATGTATAGTTATAGTTTTGGAAGATGATATTTTTTTCCTTGTAAACCATCTCTCTGTTATGCATTGTATTATGTTTAGTTTACATATTATATTATATGATTTGTAAACATTTGAGTTTGAGTGTATTCCTCTTAGTTGGGACCTGTCCTTGTGTCTGGATGAGACTTTTAGGTGATCTCAAACTAAGTACTTTGACGGTGTGCTCTTGGAATCTACATCTGTTCCCTATTTGAACCAATTCCTCTTTGTCTCACCTTTTCTTTTTTGCTTTAATTGTAATTCTAGAACTTTTTACTATCCTATTTTCTTCCTTTTTACTGGTGCTGATATGACCTTAATGTGTTGCAAGCGCCGTAAAACCCTTAAAAACATAAAAACATAAAACAGAATTACATAATAGGCCCCTCGAGGAAAGTGATTTTCGTAACTGAAACGTCAAGAAACAGAAATTTCCTAATTATAATCATACAGACTCATCTAGTTCAATTTTACATAATGCCAGATTGATTTAGTTGGTCACAAATAAGATGAGTAAATTTATATTGCGTCTTATCTGTTTGCCGCATAAAAACAAAATGTCAAATCAAGGAATTTAACTCCATTGTTTAAAGTATATTGTGAGCAGTGGCGGTTCTAGCCTATTTACAGTGGTGGGGCAAAGAGGATTCGGTCATATATATATATATATATATATATATATATATATATATATATATATATATATATATATATATATATATATATATATATATATATATATATATATGATATATATTTTTTATTTTTTATTTTTTTGTTTTTTTTTTAATAAAAATTTTTTTTGATTTTTTTTTTTCGCCTTTAAACAAAAAATATTTCAACCACCAATAATCACATTCACAATGAAATGACAATACCAGTAGATTTTAATTCTTCCAAACGTAATCAAAAATGAATCACGAAAGAGAATACAACTAAAAAATAAAGCGACGAGACATAATGCGACAACACCTTGACAATACAAGTCCATTTCCTTCACTCGAAAAATTAAAGAGATGCTTTAATCCCTCAACGGCGATATTAATATTGCTTTTACATATTTCTGGTTTTCAGTAGTACGTAGTAACCTTAAAGTTTTCATGGAGAAGCAACAACAGCGATATGACTCGAGTTTCATTCAGAGCTCAAATTGCATAATTTTTACTGCTGTCTTGGTGGTCAGAATGATTGTGCCGGTGGTGGTAGTGGTTGGAATAGTGGTAGCGGTGATGATGGTGGTGGAGGAGGAGGAGGAAGACGAGGCGGTGAGGGGTAATTATGGTAGTGGTTTTGGTGGTGCTGTTGGTTAGAATGATAGTTGTGGAGACGATGACGGAAATTGTATGATGATGTTGATATTGTTTTTATTGCTATTGTTGTACTTGTTGTTAATATTGTTGTTGTTGTTGTTGTTGTTAATGATGATGATGATGATGATGATGATGATTATGATGACAACGACGATGTCGTCGACAATGATGGTTACCATACGATATTACAAAATTTATTCAATCTTAGGCTTTCGCCAATTAATCATACAATTTGATGACCACATACATGAAAGTGGAAAATAATGGCAAATGGGACCAAACAATAAACTGATACCATTAATAACCACCAAAAAAAAATACAACAATAGTAATACCACCAATACGTACAATAATAATAACAATGATAATAATAATAATAATAATAATAATAATAATAATAACAATAATAATAATAATAATAATAATAATAATAATAATAATAATAATAATAATAATATTAATAATAATAATAATAATAATAATAATAATAATAATAATAATAATAATAAAAATAATAATAATAATAATAATAATAATAATAATAATAATAATAATAATAATAATAATAATAATAATAATAATAATAATAATAATAATAATAATATTACCATCATCATTACTACTACCACCACCGCTACCACTATACCACCATCACCATCATTATTACGTTTCCAATTATTTTTTCTCGTTTTTTAAAATTTGATATCTATCAAAACAGACGAAAATTCCGGTGATTTTTTTAAAGGGTAGTTAAAATATCTACGATTTTATTAGCCCTGAAAACTACGATTTTTATTTTCCTATCTAAAGTAGGCAGGTCTGCTATGACAAGTATCAGTATCAGTTCCATAGTCAAAATAAGACAAACAAAAACAACGTTTATTTAATATTAGGCTTTCGCCAATACTTCATACAATATAATTAAGACAAAATAATGTTACCAATCTCTCCTCATGTATTCGTTTGACTATCGTCACAATAATTACCGTGTTATCTTTGCTCCTTACCCAACCAATCCCTTGCTTCCCGCCTCTTCATCGCGAACCATCTTATGTGTGTATTAGCTTCAGGACGGGCAAGTACGGAATCTGTCCACCCTTCCTTTAAAGGTATTTATTTCCTCTATAACTTAGAATTCAACTATCTCCTTACTCAGAAGAGTATTTCTCGTATACTAATTCAATTGTTGAGAAAACCAAAATGGTGGTTGTATTTTATATATTTATTTAGTCGTGACTTTTGAATAAAAGTGTTTTGTTTTATTAGAGGGAAAACAATAGAAAATACATTGTTTTGCAAAATTATTTCGTCTGGCAATAAAAATACTGCGGTAATTACTTTAAGAATTAAAAAAAAAAAAGAATTAACAAATTAATTTGTTAAAAAACAAAACAAAAAACAACAACAAAAAACAACAACAACAACAAACAAATAAGAAAACAATTTAAATAAATGAGTTTTGAGAAACACTAAAGAAAACGAGGGGAAAAAAAAAGAAATAATTTAAATGGATAAACAAATATATTAAAACAACACAAACTAATACTAAATTGATATAATATTAGTAAATTAATAAATTTAATTCAATACTGGAACCTTCCCAGCACAAGTAAGGCAATAAATAAGAAAAAAGTTCGTTTGCCAAAATCTCTATTTAGTGTACACTGGTTAATAAGGTGGGCTCATTTGAATTAGCCCGACCTAGTACTAGAGAGGCCAGACAGCAAAATCACCGTCAGGCGACGTGACGATGAGATGACGATGTGGGCGGAGTGGAGTGGAGTGGTTGGGGGGGGGGGGGGTGATAAAAAGAACAGGGGCGCATCCTGGTTTATGCATTACGGGGTGCATGGGGATTCGCAATCTATCAAAGATACACACAAATTGATTTCAGTACGAAGTATCAAGTTTAAGTAGTAACTTTTGAAATTATCTAATTTAAATTTGATTATTTCGGACCTGGTAATACAGCATATAACTTGAAAAAACAGGCTGGTATTTGCCCACCCTGCCCATTATTACCAGCCGTCCCTGATTGTGAGTTACAATGTCCTGTTTGATTACTTGTGTCCACCTGCTCTTGCTAACATAATAGACTTGTCGATCTTCAGTCATTTGACTGAAATCAGACAATTTCTCATATCAGAAAAAGAAAAAGAAGGAAAGAAAAGTAAAGCAAAACACGAACGTTGTTGGATGAATAAATAGATTTCAAGTATGAGGCTTTTAAACAATAATCTGGAATATTCCACAGTGCACACGTGGCGCTTATGTTATCGAGGACTAACTTTTAGTGACTATGGCTAAGTGATGCTCTTATAGACTTTTGGTGTCTGAACACATCCCCGTTTAACTATTTTCACACAGCCTTCGTGTAATTATATTTATTTTCTCTTTCCCAATCTGTCGTGCTCACAATGTAGCCAATCATGACTGACTGACTGAGCGATAAATGTCAATGTTTCGTCTAAGCCAATTTTGGCTTCTTTGTATTGGCAGACTTTAGTTTTATGCCATTTATGTTGTACAGATTTATAAAGAAAACTCAGGATGATTAACATTCACACTTAACTAATTATTAAAGAGGATTTCATAAAAGTGGAGTGAACATTTTCTTACATTGTATTTGTTTAGTGAGACCTGTAGTATTCATTAAAAAGCCCTTCTTTTAGCATTTATAAGTGGCACAGTACTGCTCTCTGTTTACAGAAGAATATTTAAAAGGCCAAATATTTTTGGTAGTAATCGCAAATTTGTATTTTTGTCCGGTTCGGACCCATGTAGTCCTACAGATCCAGAAGGATTTTTATCAAAACTGCCAGGATTTAGGAGTGGTGGATAGCTCATACAGTAGAGCCATGCTCTCCCCAGCCAGGCGGAGTTGTCGTACCAGTAAGGTTCGAGCTCCCATCGCCGCCGCGAAAACTCTTTATTCTCTATTGTATTCTGGCACTTTCCTACTCACTTCATTTCCAGGATTATCCACTGAGGTCTCTTTTTAAACATTGCTGCATTATAGAAAATTTATGATTCACATCACGTTTTTATTCCAAATTTGAGGATGTATCTTATACACTGCCGTATCCTGTGTGGATATACAGGTCAGTAAATATCATCTTAAATTCCTTCCCCTGAAATACAGGTGGGCGATCATAATAACATAGAATTTTAGAAACAATTAGAAATCAATTCTCATATGAGTCTTAACTAAAATGAAAAGCAAAAAAATCATAACCTCAGTCCTCAGTAACTACATTGGCTTCCCAGTAAAGCATAGAATTGTCTGTAAAATGCTGTGCAGTGATTTTGTATTCATAAATGACTCGGACGTTCCATGCTACGTTATTTATGATCACCATAAGACTTTTCAAATATTCCAATCCTAGATCTACAATGTGTAATATGGCATTCTTCAGTGCTGTGCCATGCTTCATGGAATGTTATTTAGTGTCTGAAAATATAAAATATTGATAGCTGATTTATGTGTTAAAAGTACGATACCAGGAAATTAATTTTTGTCATTGTGTTTTAACGCGCTGATACAATTGAAAGCACCCCTAGCTCATTAACTCAGGTTTCACATGAACTAGGTAAATGAATTTACAGGTACAGGTTGTGACGAACGATTTTTTTTCACTGCGTGATTTCATTATCATTCGTCAGCGTCTCATTCAAAACCACTTCAAATTTAGTGGACAACGTAAATGTTTGTAATAGGAAATTAACACGTTGAGTTTAAACACTCAGAAGATGGACAGTTCTATTATACAGTTAAGCCTATGTGCATATACACTCTTCAACCCATTGTATAACGGGACGCTAAATCTCACCACTCACTTTCCGCTTGGGAACAGCTTATCGTTTGGACGAACCCACAAAAATAACATACAAACCCGCCACACAGGTGAACAAAGAAAAAATAAAAAGCATATTAAAAATGCAAGTATATATGGTGGGAAGTAGAGAAGCTTGTACCTTCTCAAGCTAATGTAGACGGGATACTTAAAACGTCTGTCTAGTTAAAATGGACAACCCAAATCATACACCTGAGCAGATCTTACTTCCTTAAATTTAGTTTAATATTCACAAATATGTTTCATTTCTCTTCTCTCGTGTCCCAGATTTGAGGTCAGTATGTGTCCTGACCAAGTGGTGACCCCAGTTTATGGACTTGTGACTCACACAAAGGATGAAGTCTGGGTCAAGGTTGCCAAACGACAGTAAATCATGAAAATTATTGTCAGTGATACACCGAGATTATGTTGCATCATCTTGTTTGTGAATTTTGGTGCTGGTTGTTGTGGTTCTCGATTCATCTATACAGTATTTTAATTTTATTCCCTTTTTTTTCAGACAAACAATGAAAAGAATGGGAGAGGTATGGACTTCCAATTTTGGTTCTTTTTTATATGTACAAAGATATTCTTCATTTATTGGGGCCTTAATAAGAACCAAATGAATTTGTGTGAAATATGATCATCATTGACTTGATGAAATTGTTCAGATTAAATGGAAGTCCTATCAGAATGTAAAGTTGGTCTTGTTCCAATTTTTATTCTGCAGCACATGCATGGTATTCATAGGTGTTATGGAACAATTGGTTTTTAGGTAGGATTCCTTGATCATCCCTCCTTTTTTTTGCCAGGGAGGTCACCCTTGTTATCACTTCTAATTGAATTTGCTATTCATTTTACAGTAAGAATGATTTCATATATGGAAGGCTCGTGAAGTCATGAATGCTCAGAAAGAAAATACCCGCTTATTATATTTCATTTTCCCTCGTTCCTCTTCTCCTTTCACGTTCCCTCCAACAAACCTTTTATTGTATAAAGTTGTATTTATGTTGAGAGGCCTCTGGGAGGGGTTCCTGGCCTCCCATAGTGGGCAGGGAGGCACTTACTATGTCTTCTATCCCCTTATAGCCGTTTTCCAACATGCTTTCTGCCTTTTTCTTTGGATGAGATTACATGGTTTTGTCCTAGCCCTGGCCGGATACCCTAGCTGGGAGGGAAACAGTCAAATTTATAGTTAGGGTTTTGGAGATATTTTTTTTCTTGTAAATCATCTCTCTGATATGCATGTATTATTTTTGTTTTACATATGATTTGTAAACATTTGAGTATGTTTCTCTTAGTGGGGACCTGTGCTTGTGTCTGGATGAAACTTTTAGGTGATCTCAAACTAAGTACATTGATAGTGAGCTCTTGGAATCTTCATCTGTTCCCTATTTGAACCAATTCCCATCTGTCTTCCTTTTTCTTGGCTACTTTAATTGTATTTCTATAATTTTTTACTATCCCATATTCTTCCTTTTTACTGGCGCTGATATGACCTTAATGTGTTGCAAGCGCCGTAAAACCCTTAAAAACACAAAAAAGCATTAGAGTGGCCTCTAAAACACATTTTGAATGGTTCACTTGAAGAGAATTTTGAGCAGTCTGATTTGACATACTGGACTAATACTAGGAGATACTGGCAGTCTTCTTCTGATTTCTAAGGACTACCTGTCGACTTTCCTGAATATCCATGAGTTGTGTCTGGTATTGCTCCATTTACAGTACAGCAAGCTGTTTTTAATTGAATAGAAAAATAGAAAATAGGTAGATGTAATCTGCACCTGTTCTATGGCAGGAGTCTGGGTTTAGTGGTGCGATGGATTATATCAGTTTGGGCTTTGCTAGAGTACTGGATTGTATGGAAAGACCATATTGGTTTGTGAGGGGTTCTGATGAATATATTTTTAACATCCAAGAATGACATCCTAGCTGCCTAATTCAAGGAAAGCAGCATAAACACAACTGACCACATACAGGAATTTAACCACAATTTGTATAACCTCAGCCTTGTAGGGGATGCCTGGACCATTTTAAAAATATATTTTCTATCATTGAAGATTATTTTATTTACGCATTTGCTCTGCTAGTCTATTAACTTTGTTTATCACATAACCCGTTAGCTTTGAAACGTTTAAGGGTATTTTAAATTTCGATTCTCATTTGGTAGGTCCACATCATTGGGCTGAATGAGGCATTAAATAATAACGTGAAGTTGAATGTAAGCTTCAATTCAATTACAAAAACAGATCAAATGAACGTTTCGCGTTTCCCCTTTATCAACAAAACAGTATGAATGAGGCATAGAATCAAGTCTCCGTTAATTCACAAAAGCAGTCTGGGAGAGTAAGTTTAAGATAGACACTTTATGAAGCCACAGAAAGAATATTATGGTGGAGAACTGAGTGGTTGCATTGTTTTAATGTGTAAATTTATACATCTTTTAGTTAAAACAATGATAGTCTAACAATGAAAATTAGATTAAAATCTGGATTTTCACATATCCGTCTCCTACTCAGAAAATGGTTAACTGAGAAGTATTTAATCCAATGGAAGCTCATTATGTGTTGAAGGTTGTGCATACTTCTATTCTGATAACTTTCTGTTCTGTATAAAGGGGTACCCAGAGAAGAGGAAACCAGATTTTTCGCAACTCTTTGTTGGCCTTGATTTTTGCTTGATGCAATCACTCTGCTCATGGGGACTATCTTGCAAGCTTATTTCGTTCATTCGTGTCTGCTCGCAAACTGACAGTATTGATGCCTGATTTGCAGACTGTGGGCTTGGTTGCAATATTAATCATTATTATTATTTTTATTCTGGGTGCCAGTGAGGAGAATGTTGTATTGTGGTCAATGAGATGTAAGAACACCAGTTTCCTTTATTCATGACCTGTCCATTCCCAATTGTTTATATCACCCAGTTTGGATTATGGGCCATTTATATTATTGATGTATGATCTACAGCTATAGATCATTTCCTTTACTTGTTCATCTGTTAATCACTTAATTCAATGTTAGTTAGAGGATATCATTTATTAGTATGATCTTTTCCTTCATAGAGCACAATAACTGTTACTGATTTGCAATGTTGTGGTTTTTATTTCTCAATGACTTGGTGGGGTTCCTGACCTTCCTTAGTGGGCAGGGAGGTCACTTACCGTCTTCTATACTCCTATATCTCCCATTTGCTTTTTGTATTTGTCTTGTTATGAGATTGCTTGTCGGAGTCCTTGGCTGGGAAGGAAACAGTCGTGTACAGTTAAAATTTAGGGAAATTATCTTTTTTTTTCCTATGTAGATCATCTCTCTCCTATGTATTATTATATTTGTTGTTTTGAGTGTATAATATAAGAAATTGAGTGTGTTCCTATTAGTGGGATCATGTGACCTCAAACTATGCACAATGACAGTATGCTTTTGGAATCTACATCTGTTTCCTATTTGTACCACTCCCCTTTGTCTTGCTTGTCTTGTGTGCTTGTAGTTGTAAATCTAGATATTTTTTTTACTATTCCATTCTCTTCCTTTTATTAACTGGTGTTGAAATGGCCTTAATGTAGCAAGCGCTATAGAACAAATACATGTATTTTCCAATGAACTGCTCTAAATACATAGTATAATACAATTATTAGAATGTACAAGTCATTACTATTCTACAATACATGACATTTAAAGATATGGCCTCAATTTTGAAACATTCATCCACTGTCTTACTGCTGCAACTTGATGATAAACAGATAAATTCTGGGTGGGGATCCTGACCTTCCATAGCGGGCAGGGGGGTCCATACTGTGTCTTTTATCCCCTATGTCTGTTTTCCAACATGCTTTCTGTCTTTGTCTTGAAATGAGATTAGGTTTTGTCCTGGTCCTGGCCGGAGTCCTGACGAGGAGGGAAACAGTCAAATGCATAGTTATTGTTTTGAGAGATGATATTTTTTCCCTTGTAAATCATCTTTCTGTTATGCAATGTATTATGTTTAGTTTGCATATTATATTATATGATTTGTAAACATTTGAGTTTGGCTGTATTCCTCTTAGTTGGGACCTGTACTTGTGTCTGGATGAGACTTTTAGGTGATCTCAAACATGGTTTCTTTGACGGTGTGCTCTTGGAATCTACATCTGTTCCCTATTTGAACCAATTCCCCTTTGTCTCACCTTTTCTTTTGTGCTTTGATTGGAATTCTAGAACATTTTACTATCCCATTTTCTTCCTTTTTACTGGCGCTGATATGACCTTAATGTGTTGCAAACGCGTAAAACCCCTAAAAACAAAACAAGCAGTTAAATTTATTATTATTATTATTATTATTATTATTATTATTATTATTATTATTATTATTATTATTATTATTATTATTATTATTATTATTATTATATTTGATTTATTTATTTGATTTATGTTTTTAAATATTTGTTTAGCATTCATTTTGTAAACGATTGGCTTTGTAGTTTGTAGTTTCATGAAATGTAAATCATCTTTCCATATTATGATTATAATCCTTACAATAAACACTTCATTTTGAATACAATTGTTGATTGTAGGAGTGAAATATCTGTTCAATGTTACAGTTATCGTTTAACGTTATAACAAGTGTAACTAAATGACAAATTGCCATATTTATGGACAATAAAGATCTATTATTATTATTATTATTATTATTATTATTATTATTATTATTATTATTATTATTATTATTATTATTTTTATTATTATTATTATTATTATTATTATTATTATTATATTATTATTATTATTATATTATTATTATTATTATTATTATTATTATTATTATTATTATTACACTTGTGGAAATGATTTTTTTGTTATTGTAATAATGCCTCTTGTAGTCTCATAAAAAGCCGGTTAGTCAAGAATCCCTGTGGATGAGAGACAGTTTCTGTCTCATAAAAAGCCGGTTAGTCAAGAATCCCTGTGGATGAGAGACAGTTTCTGCCCTGGCTCACTGGAATTGTCGGTCTACCTCTGCCTACTATCATCTATTGCCCTAATTTATTGACATGTTGCTTATGAATAAATAAAAAGTAATAAAATAAAAATAAGTCCAAATTGGGGAAATTTGTCTCTATCTAGGATCTATTCCAAGGAAGACTGGAATAACCAGGCGTCAGCCGCAGTGCAGCGCCTCAAATTGAGCTAGGGCGAAGTGACTTGCTCAAGGCCACACAACGCAGCAGCAGGTGGTCGAACTCAGTAACTCAGTACCTACCTTTCGGGTACGAAGTAAAGACCGTGCAGCTGAACCAAGCTGACCCTGACAGAGTAGAATGAAACCATTTAATTTTGACTGTTTTCCTCTCAGCAAGGGCATCCGGCCGGGGCCAGGACAAATCCAAGTAATCTCATTCCAAGACAAAGACAGAAAGCAAGTTGGAAAACAGATAAAGGGAGATAGAAGACACAGTAAGTACCTCCCTGCCCACTTATGCATCTACCGATCACCCTCTCAGCAAAAGTTTCCAGACAGTAGGTACCCTGGAGAGTGAGTGAGAAGAGTAAGGAGGGGAAGAAGCAAAAAGGATAGGAAAAGGACATGCATATGTAATACTGTAATACTTTACAATTCGACGAATGATACATTCTTTGGAATTTTGTGGTCTCCTAGCTCAGAATCATCTTCGAAGCGGGCAGCCTGTGTAACATAATTAATAGTGCATCTCAGTCTCATCAATCACTTGAATAAGATACTTGAAGGCAAAACATTTTTTTTTAAATCTCTCTCTCTCTCTCTCTCTCTCTCTCTCTCTCTCTCTCTCTCTCTCTCTCTCTCTCTCTCTCTCTCTCTCTGTGTGTGTGTGTGTGTGTGTATGTGTGTGTGTGTGTGTACGTGATAGTATGTGAACTCTGTGTGTACTGTTTTTTGTTTGTTTAATGAAGTCTTGATTTCATTTTAAATGATCGATGGTCGTTAGAATTGAAGACTTATTGTTTTAATATTAATTGTGGGACATGTGGATAGTGAATGTTATATTAGACAAGCCTTACTTTATGATTTGTTGATAATGGGAAGAACTAAATATGCGGGTCCAGGGAAAATGCTCATTGCACGTGCCTGGCTTATACCGTTCTTAAATTAATTAACTACACAGTGACAGGTATGATTAAAATTAAATAAATAAATAAATAAATAAAATAGATCCACTCAATTAGAGCCATTCTTCCCGCGATCAAATAAATACTGGCTTAATCGATAAAAAAGGATAATAAAAAAATAAGCCATAATCTTCATAATAAATAAATTAATAAATATATAAATAAATAAATTAGATCCACTCAATTAGAACCATTCCTCCTGCGATCAAATAAATACTGGATTAATAGATAATCATCCATAATCTTCACATTTTACCTTCCACTTACTCTATTTTATCCTGTAACATCTAATTAAATGTCTGTATAAAATTATTGTTGTAAAATAAATAAATAAAATTCCCTTTATTCATCCCCAAGGGGAAATTTGTCTTTAGGGTCCATCCCAAGGGAAGACTGGAATAACCCAGGCGTTAGCCGCAGAGCAGCGCCGCAAAGTGAGCTAGGGCGAGGTGACTTGCTCAAGGCCACACAACACAGCGGCGGGTGATTGAATTCGGTACCTTTCGGGTAGGAAGCAAAGACCGTACCACTGAGCCACGCTGCCCCTACAATTGGGTGTTACTATTGTCTTGACTCAATTGTTATTAATACAATTAGTTATAAGGGACCTTAAGGTCATTCTTAATCACCCCAGATTAAACCCGAGTCATTTGTGGTGTAGGTTGAGTGGCGCAGCTGGCAACGATAGCCATGCTAGGTTCGAACCCAGGCCATTGAGCTTATCAATTTGGACTCGAACCCACTTCTATTATTGTTTTTATTTTGAATGTATAATGTAAGCATTTGAGTGTGTTCCTCTTTGTTGGATTTTGTGCTTGTGTCCGGATGAGACTTATAGGTGATCTCAGACTAAGTACATGGGCGGTGTGTTCTTGGAATCTACATCTGATCCCTATTTGAACCAATTCCTCTTTGTCTTTCCTTTTCTTGGATGCTTTATTGTAATTCTAGAACTTTTTACTATCCCATTATCTTCCTTTTTACTGGCGCTGATATAACCTAAATGTGTTGCAAGCGCCGTAAAACCCTTAAAAATAAATAAATAATAAATAAAATAATCGAACCCACTTCAATCATAAAAACCGCGCCACAAAGATCAACTATCATTCACGGTTCACGATCCCAATATGAATGGGGAGAGGTTAGAGAGGCGCCCAAAAGTTACCTTCTATTCACATCATTGGACATTAAAGACATTTTAAAGGACTCATTTCTTCTCACACCACTCTCTTTGTCTTGAGCCAGTTTGTTATCCACCTAACCCTTGTTATGGTCTCATTTTTGTAATGGAAAAATTCTAAACCAACGCAAAAGATACTCCATCCATTCCAAAGTAAAAGAAAAGGAAAAAGATGAAGAGTGTGTGTGTGTGTGTGTGTGTGTGTGTGTGTGTGTATTATGCTTACCTTCTGCTTCGGATGGGTTATAGCAACGAATATGATATATTGGTGTAAGAATTTAAAACCAATTCAGTGGTGGCGGGTTGGAGGAGTGTGTTGCGGGCATTGACCTAACTAAAGCTTTTATTCGTTATTACCCAGCCGTGTTTGAACAACTATTCACCCGAACACATAGGCTATTATAATTCCAATATTTAATGCCATTTCCTTACTTTTCAATTCACTGAACAAACCTAGTTGAAAAGGGAATTATGACAAATGCTCTCTCTCTCTCTCTCTCTCTCTCTCTCTCTCTCTCTCTCTCTCTCTCTCTCTATCACACACAGTAACACATTATATATATACAGAGAAACAACTTTAGTTTGGTACACAGAGAAACAACTTTAGTTTGGTACACAGAGAAACAACTTTAGTTTGGAGTTTTCTACGGACATGACAGAATGGATTATGCCGACTGAAGAAGTGTGAATTAAAGGAAAAACACAGAAACGAGTCGTCTCGGCAAAAAATCTGAGTGAAAATTTACATTATATATATATATATATATATATATATATATATATATATATATATATATATAATACTAGTAAAAAGCCCACAATTTCGCGGGGAAAGAACTATTTTCATTCGATATTGCCTGAATCATTTTCTTGATTAGCTTGATTACGATTAGATGCACACTTTAATCGATGTGCTTGTCGTCGCTGCCATGCTTTATTCGGCATGATTTTAGTTTATCAGTCAGTAGATATCAATATCAATAAGTCACAAGTCTTTACCACGCTTGACTTGGGAGGCCTTCCGACAGCTCCTACAAAGGGAAACAACTTAAATAATATTCCCTCAACTAACCCCAAGAAAAAGTAAAACCTAGACTACCTTTTACTAACCCTAATAGAAAAATAAACACCCTAGCATTATGACTAACCCTAATAGAAAAAAAAACCCATCGGACTGCTTTTCACTACCTTTCAATACTTCACAAATTAAAATGGCGGCCGAGAATCAAAACAATGGTCAAATTAGGAAATTTTAAACTTTCACAAATCTATCAAGGTTTGTTCTAGAGTCTTTAAAATGCTTCTTTATGATGACAAATTAAATAAATAAACGCCTGACAAAAGATCTGCGGTGAAAATACAAATTGAAAGAATACTGGGGATGTAGGAGCTTTCGGAATGTCTCCCCCCTAGCACCTTTACTAAGACTTATGACTAACCCTAATAGAAAAAAAAAAATCCTCACAAATCTATATGATGACAAATTGAATAAATAAACGCCTGACAAAAGATCAACGGTGAAAATACAAATTGAAAGAATACTGGGGATGTAGGAGCTTTCGGAATATCTCCCCTTTACCTAACTTATGTGAGGTCAAATGAAAATCTGAAGCAGACGCGAAAAATATCAAGTTTGTTCGGGCTAGAAGCTAGACAGATACAATTGACAGTTTGCCGACAACGTTTAATTAAATATTTTCCAGAGCAATAATTATCACATCGATGGCATAAAAACGACCTTAATATCAGCAGTAATATTAGTTGACGTTGTTAATCCGTGAAACTTGTTTAAACTTTTTGTAAATCCGAATACCTTCATGTGATCAAGTGAATAATATCACTATGAATGCCACGATTTGCTGAAAAATGCCAACACACACACACATGTATACACCACACACAACACACACACACAAACATACACGCAATTAGAACATACTACTACATAACAACACTGATCACCGCTAAATCAACAACACAACGGAAGTAATAATAATACTTGATGTCATAAATAGATGACGCAAATTGACAACTTTTTACAGTGACGAAATTGGTTGATTTTGAGAGTGTTTGTGTCGTCGGTACGTATTTTATGATATCTGTGTGACTCAACGAACTTTCAAACTGACTTTAAATTATAAAAGGAAATCAAGTTATCTGTTAATCTATCTGTAAAATATACATTTCTAATTTTCAAATCTTTCAGTAGAGTTGTGAGCCGTATCATTTTTTTATTGACTCAAATAAGCACAATGTTCTCCACAATGCTATCTTTTTTAAAGAAAGGATATATATATATATATATATATATATATATATATATATATATATATATATATATATATATATATATATATATATATATGCCAAGATGAGGGTTATTTGAATCGATCGATATTTGAAGCACGAGTATTCTGGCCAAATTTTTAATGTTTTCACCACAGATCTCACCTCATTGAAGTCCAAATCAAGTCGCCCTCCTGCTCTCGCGGTGAAACGGGTTGGCTAGAGTCAACTTCTACCCAGACAAATGTTAAAAATTATGATTTGCTAAAAATCCAGTCTCGGCGTTTAATGGTTAATCATAATATTGTTCCATCAGCAGTTTACTGATTAATGTTTACAATCATCTTAAATAAATACGTAATGTGTCCTATAGATAGTATGCGATTGGCTAAGAAGCTCATAACATTGCCATCCGGAAGTATAACGGACCAACACACAAAACTGTGTGTATCCATGAACGTTTATAGTCAGGTTA
Source organism: Berghia stephanieae (assembly GCF_034508935.2). Lineage (NCBI taxonomy): Eukaryota > Metazoa > Mollusca > Gastropoda > Nudibranchia > Aeolidiidae > Berghia > Berghia stephanieae. The sequence goes on from NC_088361.1 coordinate 40,293,571, forward strand.
ATACAGTTCAGTGGGCATAACTCATAAACGCGGATGGCAAAAAACAATAACAAAGACCTGAGTGACGTCATCTTCGAACTATCTATATGAGGGAAACATTTTGTTGGTGGGAACACAATGTGAAACATAAGCACACAGCTCGAAAGCTAATGACGGACTTCGTACGATCCAAATGTCTCTTTAGTTTTTCTCGCTAAGCCCTTAAATTTGAATGTACTGAGGGGGATGATGACCACTCTCTATCCACAGCCCACCGTTAGGGGCGAACAAAAATCACATTTTACATATTGCCTGACAATGCCCTCAAAATAATATAATTCAAACCGACAATCACCAAAACAAAGTACAGTATCGTGAGTCGCTGTTATTAGAACTCAAGGAAACAAATAATCCCATTGTTTGTACTATTGCATACAACAAACTTTTCACTTTGTTGATGATTGTTGCCTTGTGACGTAATTTTGGGGCAATGCCAAGAATAGCTAAGGTATTTTAAAGCTCTCTTAGTATTAGGAGTTACTCTTCAGAACCTCAAATCATGTTAGTCTGAACAGTAATCAACCATAAGCGCTTAGAGTCTGGTGTCTCGGAGTTATAGCGCTATATAAGTTTTCAGCATTATTATTATTATAAGACAGTGAGTGTTTGTGGTGACAAACATCCTCTGAAATTTAAAAAGAAAGTCCTCACCTTACCTCCAAGATAAAGGAAACACGACAATATGATTACCAAGGTCAGGGTTTCTACAGCAAATCCATTTTTAAAATCAAGGAGTTTTCAAGGTTTTTTTTTTTTAATTCAAGGACTAAAACGACAACACATAGACTCTCCACTAGTAGAGGGTACTAAACTCCTTAACTGCTGCTTCCACAGAAGTGTAAGGGCCTCAAGTTCACTTTTCTTCAACATAGCTGACGATATCAATGCCTTTGATTGAACAATAAACTTCATGGTATTCAAATACTGCCTTTTCTGCTTGTTTTGTCAGGTGTTTTATTTTTCTTTCCCCGCTCTCTTCACTTTCACTCTTACTAGATGGTGATGGGACGGTTGCGGTATTGGCCGTAGTGATAGTGATGTAATGGTGATGGTTGTAGTAGTGATGATAATGCCCTCGTGATGAGTGTAGTAGTAGAGGGTAGTGATCATGATGTGATGGTAGTGGCTGTAGCTGAAGTGGTACTGATGATGTGGTGGTGATGGTGGTTGTAGATTTGTAGAAGTAATGATCATGATGATGCGATGGTTGTAGAGAGGTAGTAATGATAACGTAGTGGTGGGATTGAATATGTGGTGGTTGTAGCAGAGGTACTGGTGGTAATGACATGATTTCGGTGGTTGTAGTAGTTGTAGTTGGGATTTTTAGGTCATTTGTTTGTTTGTTTTTAAGGGTTTTACTGCGCTTGCAACACATTTTGGTCATATCAGCGCCAGTCAAAAGGAAGAAAATTGGATAGTAAAAACATTCTAGATGTACAATTAAAGGGACTTGAGGAAAAAGTAAGACGAGGGGAAAAGGTTCAAATAGGAAACCGATTTAGATTCCAAGAGCAGACTATCAGTGTATGTACTTAGTTTGCGATCACCTAAAAGTCTCACCCAGACACCAGCACAAAGCCCCACTAAGAGGAATACACTCAAATGTTTAAGAATAAAACAAAATAACAGTACATGACAGAGAGATTATTTACAAGGAAAAAAAATATCATCTCCCAAAACTAACAACACATTTGACTGTTTCCCTATCAGCCAGAGCCGGGACAAAACCAAGTAATCTCATTCCAAGACAAAGACAGAAAGCAAGTTGGAAAACAGATATAGGGGGATAAGTACCTCCCTACCCACAATGGGAGGTCAGGAACCCCACCCATTAGGTCATTTCAGTGACAGTAAAATGAGTGAGACACAAGTCCAACCCTGACAGAAGCACATGCTCTTTGTTTGGTTGCTTATTTTTAAGAGTTTAATACGGGGCCTACAATGCTTTTATGTCATTTCAGCTCCAGTAAAAAGGAAGAAGGAAGATAACTGAAAAGTCCAATGATTTAGATCGAGCTTGTTACCACCTGAGCAAGACAAAAAAAAGGTAAGACAGTGGGGTTAAATAGAGATCAGAAGTAGGTTCAAGAGCAATATAATTGTTTTTTTTTGGTTTTAAGGGTTTTACGGCGCTTACAACACATTAAGGTCATATCAACGCCAGTAAAAATGAAGAAAATGGGATAGTAAAAAGTTCTAGAATTTCAGTTAAAGCACCCAAGAGAAGGTAAGACAAAGGGGAATTGGTTCAAATAGGAAACAGATGTAGTTTCCAAAAGCACACTATTAAAGTACTTAGCTTGAGATCAACTAAAAGTCTCACTCAGACACCAGCACAAGATCCCACTAAGAGGAATACAAATATATGTTAAAAATTTTAAAAATAACAATACATAACAGAGAGATGATTTACAAGGAAAAAAATATCATCTCCAAAAACTATAACTATACATTCGACTGTTTCCCTCCCAGCAAAGGACTCTGCCAGGGTCAGGACAAAACTAAGTAATCTCATTCCAAGACAAAGACAGAAAGCAATTGGAAAACAGATACAGGGGGATAGAAGACAAGTACCTCCCTGCCCACTATGGGAGGTCAGAAGAGCAATATAAAATCGTTACAACTAGTCTGAAAAAGTCTTATACTCACACTGCCAAGGAAAATCCGCTAAAAGGGATGATTACACAAGAAATATACCAAAAGCCCAATAATGCACAAAAGGTATAGTGGGAAGATGATTTACTTAAAAAAATTAATTCACAACAAAATCTACCCGCCTGTAGTAGTATTCATAGTTCTTCAGGTCCATATGGTCAATAGAGCTGGAGTTTTGGTAGCCTTTGGGTAGGATGCAAGTGTATTACAGTGTACTTTCTGCCAGATCTAAGGACCCAGAGACCCAATCAATGTTAGGTGGACAAGGGAGTCAGAAATAATCTTAAATGTACTCAGGATCTAAACCCGTACTATTAGCAACATATCAATAAATATTAGGGCAATAGATGATGGTAGGCAGCGGTAGGCGACAATTCCAGTGAGCCAGGGCACAATCTGTTTGTTTTGTTTTGTTTTTAAGGGTTTTACGGCGCTTGCAACACATTAAGGTCATATCAGCGCCAGTAAAACGGAAGAAAATGGGATAGTAAAAAGTTCTAGAATTACAATTAAAGCACAAAAGAAAAGGTAAGACAAGGGGAATTGGTTCAAATAGGGAACAGGCGTAGATTCCAAGAGCACACCGTCAAAGTACTTAGTTTGAGATCACCTAAAAGTCTCATCCAGACACAAGCACAGGTCCCAACTAAGAGGAATACACTCAAATGTTTACCAATCCTATAATATAATATGTAAACTAAACATAATACAATGCAGCTAAGGAACTCTGGCAAGGATCAGGACAAAACCAAGTAATCTCATTCCAAGACAATGACGGGAAACAATTGAAAAGCAGGTACAGGGGGATAGAAGACACAGTAAGTACCTCCCTGCCCACTATGGGAGGCACAATCTGTCTCTCATCCACAGGGATTCTTGACTAATAACTAGAGGTGCTTAAATGAGTCAATAAAATGGGAGATAAAGATAAAGGGAGTAAATCTGACTCATGAATAAGGGAACAAACAAAACAAACGACGTTTCAGCCTTTGGCCTTTTTCAAGTATATATATTTATATCCCACTTTCATTCTGTCACTCTCTCTCTTTGTGTCTGTCTCTCTCCACCCCCCCCCCCCCCCCCCCTCTTTAAAAAAAAAAAATCTTAATAGGGGAGGTAGGGGACCACAAACAACACTATCGCCGTCTAGTATTCCTCAATAATCCCCCTCCCTCCCCCAGTCCCCCTACCTTATTAACACACATACACATTTTCACCTATATTATTATGACAATCTAATATACATATATATATATATATATATATATATATATATGTATATATATATATATATATATATATATCTGTGTTTACTTGAAAAGGCCAAAGGCCGAAACGTCGTTTGTTTCGTGTTGTTCCCTTATTCATGAGTCAGATTTACTCCCTTTATCTTTTTTTTTTTTTTTTTTGTTTGTTGCTTTAGGTCTCTTCCAACACAATTGAGGTTATATGAGAGACTGCTGAAACAAAAAAACAAGCAATCTAACAAAATAGTACAAATGTAAATCAAAATCATAACCTAAAGATATCATAAGCTAAACTATAAATAACCAAGAACAAACAGGCAGAAGATTTACAGAAAAAAAAATATCCCCTGTCAAAAATACAATCACAAACCAAAGAAGCAGGATAGGCTAGTAAAGAGAAGAAGAAACGACATCACTATCAGATCGTACACCCATGCGAACATCATAGGTATATGATTCAAGGGTGATGCTCCCATCCAACCACCCGCTCCCTTTATCTTTATCTCGATTCTTGACTAACCGGCTTTTATTTTACGAGAGCACACGAAGCATTATTACAACAACAAAAAATCATTTCGACAAGTATAATCAAAAATTGTATTGAAATGAAGTGTTTATTGTAAGCATCATAATCATAAATTAGAAAGATGATTTCAATTTCATGCAACTACAAACTATAAAGCCAATCGTTTATAATATGAATGTAACAAATATTTTTTTAAATAAACATAAAATTATTAATTAAAATAATAATAATAATAATAATAATGATAAAAATAATATCAAAAAATTATCTGTTTATCATCAATTTACAGCAGTGAGACGAATGTGTCAAAATTGAGGCCATATCTTTAAATAGCATGTACCTTAGAGTAGTAATAACTTGTACATTCTAATAATTGTATTATACTTTGTATTTAAAGCAGTTCATTGAAAAAATATTTGTCTGTTTGTTTGTTTGTTGCTTTAGGTCTCTTCCAACACAATTGAGGTTATATGAGAGACCGCTGAAACAAAAAAACAAGCAATCTAACAAAATAGTACAAATGTAAATCAAAATCATAACCTAAAGATATCATAAGCTAAACTATAAATAACCAAGAACAAACAGGCAGAAGATTTACAGAAAAAAAAAAATATCCCCTGTCAAAAATACAATCACAAACCAAAGAAGCAGGATAGGCTAGTAAAGAGAAGAAGAAACGACATCACTATCGGATCGTACACCCATGCAAACATCATAGGTATATGATTCAAGGGTGATGCTCCCATCCAACCACCCGCTATTTGTCTGTTTTTACGACACATTTAGGCCTTTCGACACCAGTAAAAAAAAAGAAGAAAATGGATTAGTGAAAAAAAAATTATAGATCTACAACTACAAGCATAAAAGTAAGACAAAGGGGAATGACACAAACAGGGAACTGTTATTGTGTATAATTTGTGATCACCTAAAAGTCTCATCCAGTCACAAGCACAGGATCACACTAATAGGAATGCACTCAAATGCTTACTTTATACACTCGAAACAACAAATATAACAATACACAACAGAGAGATGATTTACACGGAACAAAAAAAATATCTTTTCCCAAAATGTTAACTGTACATTTGTACATTTTCCTCCCAGCCAAGGACTCCGACAAGGGAAAAGACAAAACCAAGTGGTCGCCTTCCAAGTCAAAGATGAAAAGCGAGTTGGAAAACAGATACAGGGGTATAGAAGACGGCAAGTGACCTCTGCCCACTATGGGAGGTCAGGAACCCCACGAAGTCATTGAAAAATAAAAAACACACAACAATGCAAATCAGTAACAGTTAATGTGCTCTAAGCAAGGAAAACATCCTACTAATATATGATATCTTCTTTCCAACAATGAATAAAGTGATTAACAGGTGTGTAGCATGTGGTAGGGTAGCCAACAAGTAAAGAAAATGATGAACAACTGTAGATCAGACATTAATAATATAAATGGACCATAATCCATATTGGGGGATATAAACAATTGGGAATTGACAGGTTCTGAATTAAAGTAAACTGGTGTTCTAACACCTCAATGACCAGCATAATAATAATAATGGTCAATATAGCAGCAAAGACCACAGTCTGCAAATCAGGCATCAACACTGTGCAAGACTGCACGGCAGACATGAATTACAAAAGAAAATTGCAAGATGAGCAGACTGATTACATTAAGCAAAATCAAGGCCAACAAGGAGTTGCAAAAAATCTGGTTTCCTCTTCTCCAGGTACCCCTTTATACAGAAAAGAAAGTTATCAGAATAGAAGTAAGCACGAGGTCCACAACCTGCAACACATAATGAGCTTCCATTGGATTAAATACTTCTGAGTTAACCATTTTCTGAGTAGGAGACGGATATGTGAAAACCCAGATTTTACTCTAATTTTCATTGTTAGACTATCATTATTTTAACTAAAAGATGTATAAGTTTAAACTGATTAAACAATACAATCACTCAGTTCTCCAACATAATATTCTTTCTGTGACTTTATAAAGTGTCTATCTTAAACTTACTCTCCCAGACTGCCTTTGTGAATTAACTGAGACTTGATTCTATGCCTCATTCAGCCCAAGGATGTGGACCTACCAAATGAGAATCGAAATTTAAAATACCATTAAACGTTTCAAAGCTAACGGGTCATGTGATAAACAAAGTTAATAAACTAGCAGAACAAATGCGTAAATAAAATAATCTTCAATGATAGAAAAGATATTTTTAAAATGGTCCAGGCATCCCCTACAAGGCTGAGGTTATACAAATTGTGGTTAAATTCCTGTATGAGGTCAGTTTTATTTAGGTTGCTATCCTTGAATTATGCAGCTAGGATGTCATTCTTGGATGTTAAAAATATATTCATCAGAACCCCTCACAATATGGTTTGTTCCATACAATCCAGTACTCTAGCAAAGCCCAAACTGATATAATCCATCGCACCACTAAACCCAGACTCCTGCCACAGAACAGGTGCAGATTACATCTACCTATTTATTTTTTTTCTATTTTTCTATTCAATTAAAAACAGCTTGCTGTACTGTAAATGGAGCAATACCAGACACAACTCATGGATATTCAGGAAAGTCGACAGGGAGTCCTTAGAAATCAGAAGAAGACTGCCAGTATCTCCTAGTATTAGTCCATTATGTCAAATCAGACTGCTCAAAATTCTCTTTAAGTGAACCATTCAGAAATGTGTATTTGAGGTCACTCTTAAAGTCAACATAAATACAACTGTATACAATAAAAGGTTTGTTGGATGGCACATAAGAGGAAAGAAGGAAAATGAAATATAATAAATTTAGCAGGTAACTTCTTTTTGAGCTTTCATGACTTCATGAGCCTTCCATATATGAAATCATTCATACTGTCAAATGAATAGAAAATTCAATTAGAAGCGACAACAAGAGTGACCTCCCCGGCAAAAAAAACGAGGAATGATCAAGGAATCTTACCCAAAAAGTAATTGTTCCATAACACCTATGAACACCATGTACATACCTACCAACCCTTCATATTCCAAAAGTGGAATCAGAATGTCAGAAAAAAAGATATTTAAGACAAAAAATAGGAATCTTTTAACAATGGATAATCCCGTCTCAAAATCACCACCAACTTTGCCACCAAACACATAAAGACAATATTCAGACACAGCTGGCAAAACTACATATCACATGTATAATGAAAAGGAATGGGGAAGGGGGAAAGGAATGCAATTAATTTTCCTACTTATCTCCTTTTTGGCAATCATTTTTTTTTTAATTCACCTTTTTTACGCCCCATTTTTTTTCTTTTTACCATTATCATCATTGTTGAAAATCGGAATTTAAGAGACAATGGCGGAAAAGTGGAAAAGGAAAAATGAAAATAGGAATGATTCCGCCAAAAGTGGAAGGGTTGGCAGGTATGCCATGCATGTGCTGCAGAATAAAAATTGGAACAAGACCCACTTTACATTCTGATGGGACTTCCATTATATCGGAACAATTTCATCAAGTCAATGATGATCATATTTCACACACATTCATTTGGTTCTTATTAAGGCCCCAATAAATGAAGAATATATTTGTACATATCAAAAAGAATCAACATTAGAAGTCCATACCTCTCCCATTTTTTACACGTTTATTTGAAAAAAAAAAAGGGAATAAAATGAAAGTACTGTATAGATGAATCAACAACCGAAACAACCCAGCACCAAAATCGCAAACAAGATGATGCAACATAATCTCAGTGTATCACTGACAATACTTTTCACGATTTACTGTCGTTTGGCAACCTTGACCCAGACTTCATCCTCTGTGTGAGTCACAAGTCCATAAACTGGGGTCACCACTTGGTCTGGACACATACTGACCTCAAATCTGAGACATGAGAGAAAATAAATGAAAAAGGCCTGTGAAGATTACACTAAATTTAAGGAAGTAAGATCTGTTCAGGTGTATGTGTTGGGTTGTCCATTTTTAACTAGGCAAAAGCTTTAATCAATTGCCCATCATATATGTTTGAATTAAAAAATTTTAATATGGTTTTTTATTTTGTTGCTTTTTTTACCTGTACCTGTAAATGGGCATGATGGGTTTGGAAAGAGAAAATATAATTACACGAAGGCTGAACGAAAATAGTTCAGACACCAAAAGTCTATAAAAAGCATCACTTAGCCATAGTTACTAAAAGTTAGCCATCGATACCCGATTACATTTTAAAAGCCTCGTACTTGTAATCTTTTCATTCAACCAATAACATTCATGTTTTGTTTTATTTTTCTTTCCTTCTTTTCCTTTTTCAATATGAGAAATTAGCTGATTTCAGTCAAATAACTGAAGATCTACAAGTATATTAATAAATTTCAACATGAGCAGGTGGACACAAGTAATCACACAGGACATTGAACAATACTTTAAACTATGGAGTTAAATTCCTTGATTTGACATCTTGTTTTTACGCAGCCGGCAGATAAGACGCAAGATAAATTCACTCACCTTACTAGTGACGAACTAAGTCAATCTGGTTTTATGTAAAAATGAACTAGAAGAGGAGAACTGAGTTAAAAGTCTGAATGATCATAAATTAGGAAATTTCTTGGCATTTCAGTTACGAAAATCAGTCCTTGAGGGGACAATTGTGTTGGCACGATAATGTTTAAACATAACATTTTTTTTCTAAATGGTACTATCAATGACAAATTAGCTTGCTTAAAGTCAGCACTCAGCAGTTGTCCAGTATTAAATTTCTGACAACAATTTCAGTAAAAATTCAACAATACAAGACTGAAGGTGAAAAAAGACCATCTTCAACCCAAGTGATAAAATGGTTGTACTTAGATCAGACCTCATGCATAAAGAGACAGTTATGAAGATGGGAGAAAGTCCTTCAACAATCAATACACACACATATTTAGGGAGGACTTCCGTAGTTCCACAACACATTTATTATATTACTTAATCTCTTTAGCCATTATGGACTTTCAATTAGTGATATTTGATCAATCCTATTATGTAGAATAACTTCAGAAATACCTGCGGATAATTGTAGCAAGAAATATGCCTGCATCCCAGTAAGCAAATCTATATCCAGGGCATTTACGTTTTCCAGCAAATCCAAAAGGCACAAAAGAACAGGCACCAAGTTTCTTTCTGTTTTCAGGACTGAATCTATCAGGGTCAAATCTGTCAAAAGGAATGTCAATATCTATTTCAATGTTTCTCATTATTTATGATTGACCTGTAATTCAAATTACATACAGTTCTTATATGCTCACCATAAAATTTGAAATTAATTCTTTATCCTAACAAATTTCAACTTACCAAAGATTGCAGGAGACTACAAAATATCTAATGTGATAATGATGATCATGATAATAATAATTGTCTATCACAAACATTTTGCTTAAATGCATATTCTGAAGAAAAGTTTGGCGATAATAAAAAACAAAACAAACAAACCCAAACATATACAGAAAGAAATTCACGATCCCATTTATAGTCAAAAGAATCGATTTATCCCCAATTTCTAAGAGTTTTATTTGACATCTAATAACACCACTCAAAATTACTAATAATTCATTTCACAATTGCTCCACCCTCACTCTCTCCATCAGTCTTATCCTATATCCTTCAAACTGCTTTTTCTACATGTAGCATCCAATCAGCTTCTTACAATTTCCACCTTCCAATGGCTGCTGAAAAAGGACAATTAGCCAGCAGTCGGTCATCAGCAAAGTTGTCGCTTATGGTAATGAGTAATACGACGATATGATTAAAATGAAAACTTTAACATTAGTTGAAAAACACACTTTCAAACCACGTAAAAGGACCAAAATTCAAGCTAACCATTTTTCTATAATCATCAACTTTAAATCAATTCATTTCCCATCTGTGATTCATCATCTTATGATTATTATTGATCTTATTGATTTAAAACTTTTGTTCCTTACTGGTTTAATATTCACCAAATAAAATCAAATAGCAGGCCAATGGAATGAATCACCTACTTGTTTGGCAGAGGCCACCGTTTTTCATCTTGCAATGACACTCCCAAAGCATGGATCACTGGAGTCTATACAACAAACATAACCAAAGAGCAAAAAATATTAGCTTTGACATAAATATGTGCTGTACCAATTTTTAACAAACAGAGGAGCCTCAAGGATATAAATAGCAGGTTGTTGAACTTATTTGCTTTCAATATAGACGTCTCTATTTCCCTCTTTTGTTTAAAAATCAAGCCACTTAAATTTGTATTATATACATTTAGTAATTCATCTCTCTGGAACTTGTTTTACAATAGAACCACTTTAAATTATTTTCCCTATAATTCAGATAAAAATTATATAGCAACCCAAAGTGTAATTTCATCCAAAAGGTTAATGGGGAAGTCTTTTGAAAGAAAATAATCAAGCGGTAAAGCATTGGGAATAAAACTTGGTAAACAAACAATACAAAATGCAAACTGGACAGTTGCAGAATGAAATTTTATCAGTTGCCACTGGAAATCCCTGTTTAAAACAAATGAGCATCCTTTTACTTGCAGGACTGCCAATTCAGAAGGAAAAATTACTGAACTTTTACGCTAACACATCAAGTGACCCATATCCGAACACTTTACTCTAGTAAAAAGACCTTATGCATAGCTGCCAACTTTTCAAAAATAAAATAAGGAACGCCCAGCCCCCCCCCTTTTTTTTATCGAATCGCAACATCTAAAAGTCGACCTTTTTAATTACTACTACTAACACTTATTACAAGTTTAAGATGACAGAGGCTAGTCCAAATGTTGCTAAATTATCGGGTATGGTTCCAGCACATTTGAATCGTTATGAAATCGTTATGACACTTTCCAAAATTTCAAAACAGACAAAATAAAGAAAAAATTCAACTGCCTGAACTTTGATAAGGACCAATACACAATTGTAAAATAAATGAAATAACTTAGGATGTTTAGAAATGCATAACTGCCAATCTGGTACATCACTTGAGAGGGTGATTTGGGGAAAAAATTAGGGAGATTGGTTTTCATGCAACATGGTCTTTAAGTAGTACAATATAATAGTAGTTATAGTAAAATGAACCTCTAAATATTGGAGAATTCCTACCTCTTTACTTTGACAAGATAAACACACCAAAAAATGGAGTATACTTATTTCTCTTGAACCTAAACCGTCATAAAAGCTTGCTTGAAAAAAAAAAAAATTAGAATCAGATCAAGATGTTTTTTTTTTAAAGGGATTAAATTTATATTTAATAAATTAATAAAGGGAAATAATCATTTTAATGTTTAATCTATATTAAGCAACTGATTTTCTGATTGAATACTTTCCAATCAGAGATGTTGATTTAATTCAATTTTTAATTAACACAATACTTGTAACAAATAATGAAAGTATCAATACTGTCTGAGAACACTAAAAGTATATTCGAGGCTAATATGCATTTTTAATGCAAATGTCCAATACATTATAAAAGGTTTTAGTGAAAAACAGGCGTCATAGAATTGTTGAAAATCATTTATAATAGAGAGGATAATTCAAATTAAAGAGCTACATAGGATTGGAGAATATGCTGTGCTGAGTTAAACCCTGCCCATTATCTCTCGCTGGACACGAATAATAATAATAATAGTAATAGTAATATCTAGTAATAATTCAATGGGCAGGCCCACAAACCTTGTTTACCACAAATTGGCCAAAAATTACAAAATACGGATTTTGAACTAAAAATACGGACTTAAGGACTCAGGAAGTCAAATACGATTGGCAGCTATGCTTATGTAATTACCTTTCAATTAATGATATTATGATTAAGGATAACAATAGGTGAAGAGTGATACTTTGATACTGGTGCTTACTTGACGGTGGTTTCATATCCAATTGGTTCATTTTCCATAAGGCTGAGGTTTTGGCTTCCGCTCACCCAGAGATTGGAAAATTTACAAAGCGTACTGAAGTACAAGAAATTGGCAACCATGTATTGGTTTGTCTAAAAGTTCATTTTCCATTTTTCACTCCAGTCAAAATAACTTTATTATTATAATTCACAAAGACTACTGCCGTTATATGTTGAGATCAATCAGCCCAGTATATATAATGGATGAAGGATTGCAAACTCCAAGGTATTGGAAGAGGATAGGACAGTCACTTCATTTTAAAGAACAGGTTTGGATGGGTACTTGAAGGCGAATCAACTTACATTCTTTGGAATTCTGTGACCTCCAAGTTCAGAGTCAAAATCTTGGAAACGAGCAGCCCAGGGAGCAACAACAGAACATCTCAAAGACTCATCAATCACTTGGATAAGGTAGCTGAAAAGAAATGAAAATAACCTTCTTTTCACAAGGTTTTCAAATAAAGTAGCAATTCCTAATACTTATGAGAGATGACGAATTTAACACATTATTCACAGAACACAATCGTTTAACCGAAAATCTATTTTAAGTAAAATATATGAATTTATCAATTAATCCAGTATAAATAGCTTGAAATATTTTGTCGAGAAACACAATTGTTTCATTTTGTATTCAAGGACACAGCTGACAACATGAAAATGTTTAAAACTGAAGTAAAATGGACCAAATATTAACACTTCACCAGCAAAATGATTAGTGTGTGTGGTGTAGCAAACATTGCAAGAAAAAGAAGGTGACATGACAGCAAGATTCAATATAGTGGTCACAATCCATGGCCTTGTCATGGACAAAATTAAATAATAATTAATGGGACAATCTCTTCATCTACTCCATGTAAGACAAATTCCCCTCTTTACCCTCAATTGCAAAACCCTCCTTTAATGGTAATCCCCTCCCAATGACTTGTTTTGTTGTAAATGTATATTGTAACGTTTTATAATATGTAAGCTCAGGGGCGTCTTTGACATCATCTAATTTGCAACATACTTTTGGGGCCCTGATAAAGAAAGATTTTTCAGCTAGAGATAGTTTGCATATAGGAACATTAATCAGCCATTAATTTTGGGATCGGAGCGATCTAGCAGGTGTATCCAATTCAAGAAACCTAGAGAGATAAGCAAATCTGCTTGCATCATTTTTGCCCTGATAGCCAATATTGACAAATGTGACCCTCATTGAATGCAAATGGCACGATGATGTTAAAAGTAAAAATATTGGGGAATTGATTTTCACGACTGGACTCAATTCTCATTGGATCTTAGCTTCTTGTATCCAATTATGAAAAAAAATAAATCTGAATGCTTGGCCAAAAAAAAAAAAAAGAAAAGAAAAAAGAATTATGAAAAACATCAAAAGTTTATAGCCGATACTTTAAAAAGGCGAAGTATTTTGTAAAGACGCAAAGTTTTGCTGTAAAAATCTATGACTTAATGATTTAAAAACTTTGACAGAAATTATTACTCATGGGAATAAATTCATTTTTTCTAGAATGAGTGGACAACTATAATTTGGGAAACTGCTTTCCAATTTTTCATAATTACTTTTCTGATGACTTACACAAATTCAGAGAAATTATCTTTGTCGACAGACCCCTTCTCTCCGGTCACACTGATTATTTCCTTGTAAAGCTTGTCTTGAACATCTTTGTGAGTTGCCAGGAAATACAAAGCCCAGGTAATCACTGAAAATTGTTGTTTAAAAAAATAAAATAAATGAGAATATTGTCACTAAACATTGTAAGAATATAATGCACATCTTCATTTTCCCATAACTAACAGACAATTTTGAGTCATGCATACAGCCCAACAAAGATGCTTAGTCAAATAAATCAAATAATGCAAATTACACTTACAAACAGCAAATGAGTCCAAAGTGGGTCCCACCAATTTTAAGAAAACATACTGAATCAAGTCAATCAAAGTGAAAATTTACTTTTTTTTTTCCAAACCTCTCCCTTCCAGTGAAATGAAGCAAACAATGCAGGATGATTATATTTCTATATTACCATGATGCCATGACTTTGTTGAAAACATTATTGCTCTATGAGGCAAAAACAAGAAAAAATTGACATGAGGGCAAATCTGGAATCTGTGTCTTCTAAAAGCTGAAGACAGTTTGTAATTATTGAAAGAAATAAGAAAATGCTAGCTATTTGAAAAAAGTCCATCATCAAACAGAAGGCATAGGGATTTCTCGTAAACCAGAACTGCACTTCTGTAAAAATAGATTTAGATTTTATAAATAAATAAAACATAAAAATAAATTCCCTTTATTCATCCCATGGGGGAAATTTGTCTCTTACGTCTATTCTACAGGAAGACTGGAATAACCAAGGCGTAAGCTGAAGTGCAGCATCGGAAATTGAGCTAGAGCGAGGTGAATTGCTCAAGGCCACACAGTGCATGGTGGGTAATCAAACTCAGTAACTTTTGGATATGAAGCAAAGATTGTACTGCTGCCCCCTATAAGTATCTGCAGTTGAAAATAACTCAAAGAAACAAGTCATCTGAAAAAAAAAAAAGAGCCTTTCACAGGACCAAAAACAAATAATACTATTTTGTCTAAAGACACTCACAGTTGCCAGTAGTGTGGAAGCTTCCAATTAGAAATGCGAGGATGTCACAATTCATGACTTCTTCGTCTTGACACTCCGAAATAAGGACATCAATCATCAAATTGTTTTTTAGATGGAGCTCGTTTTCCCTCCGATATGAAATTGCTTTCCTTATTGAGGATTTTAAGAATTCCTTGGCTGAAAATTTAAAAAATAAATCAATACATTGATTATAACTTTGAATAAAGCTGTTGCCTTGCTTTGACTAAATAATATGAATTTTTCTTGATAACTCAGCAAACAATGTCTTTGTAAGCTATTGCAGAGCTGCCAACCTCTCCTGACAGAAAGAGGAAGATTGGTTGCCAAAAAGAGGAAGATTTAAGGAAAAAGAGGAAGATTCAAGTACGCGAAACAAACAAACAAAAGTACTTACATTCCCTAAATTTGCAGGTTATCCATAAATGTCCATACACCCAAGTCTGTTATAATAGCCACTCCAGTTTATGAATAAAATTGTCTCAAAGCGTTACTGTTGCACTTCTTTGTTCTTCTCATGTTTATGTACATCTAAAGTCTTCACTTCACCCATTTTAATTTATATTTAATTCAAATATTTACATAAGATTTACATTATATACAGTCCAGTATATGACACTGGTTTAGTCCTTTTTCAAGGAAGCTGCAGTCGCAGACTTGGCCTTGATGAGCAGCTCCTTGGAGATAGGATTCTTAAATGATTTATGACTCCATTTTGTAAATACTGATGGACTCTACCAATTTGTTTGACATGCTGGTCCTAAAATCAGTCCTATTCCTCCTGGCTAAGCTGAATAGTCTTTCACATACTGCATTTGAATGGAAGATGGAAAGTATTCCCAGCACGGAACGACTAAGCAAATGAAACCTAGCAGAGCCAGTTTGTGTTTTTGCATTAGCAAGACGAAACCAGTATTTATCCACTCTTTCTCCATTGAGCAGGGGCATTGCAGATGATTGCCAATCTCTAAACTGTCTGAAGAGAATATCCATGACCTCATCAGTACACTGGTCTTCTTCACAGGGAACTAAAGATGGAAATCTCTCCACAAAATATTCTAAAGATGCCATCCTAGCCACGACTTTGTTGTCTGGATTAGCAACAGATGCATGCATGATTGGTTCTGAGTCTAAATTGACTTATAAAATTGTTTTTTGGCATCGTCTCCAAGTTCCTTCACCAATTTCCTACATCTATATCCAACATCAATTTCACTTGATTGCAGGAGATTTTTTGTGTCATTGACATCAATTTGCAGCAAATCTTTACCTTGCAGATAAGAGGGTTTTACGAAACGTAAACATAAATCATGAATAATGGACTTCATGATGTCAGCCATTTTATGAATGAGAGGCTCTGATGACTGCAACAATGCATTAGCATTCTCAAACACCCCTACAACATTGTCCAAAAACATGGCATAAGCCTTTACCTCGTCACTCAAAAGCTTCTTCAAAATACCCTGTGCTTTAGAGGAAGTTGACTTTGAAATTGTCTCTTCTGACAACTCCATAAACAAGGCCGATATTGGTTCCCAGAGTTCTAACAGACGAGATATACAAGGTCCAAGAGAGAGCCATCTTGTGTTAACATGTTTTAACACTTCGTGACTGCCACAACCAAGAATTTCCTGAAGTTCCTTCAATCGGGCAACTCTCTTTGACGACTTATCAAGGAAGAAGTAAATGTCTATTAGAAGTTGATCCAGTTTGTGTGGAAGTGCATTGGCAGCTTTCAATGCAGCTAAATTAATCCTATGGCAAGGACAGCCAACAACAATGATATTCTCATTTTCCTCACGAAGAAATGCAGAGACACCAGACTTTTCACCCACCATGACAGAAGCATTGTCAGCACTAAAACTTATGCAATTCTTCAAATCGAGATTAGCATCACACAAAGTCTTTTTCAAATGTTCAAAGATGTCTTTGCCAGTGGCTGTACTGGTAGACAAGCTATCAACAGAAACTACCTCTGTCACTACTTCTTCTTTCTCTTTATCAGCATACTGAACGATAACGGGAAACACTTTCTCCTTAGAATCATTGCCTCCATCTGTACTCAGAGAAAACACACCACAAGAATTGATCCCTTTAACAGTTTGTTCTTTTTCTTCATTGGCCATCTGATGAAGGATAGCCGTTGTCTTTGTCCTCCCACACCCATACTTTTTGCCACCTCACACGAAGGAAACATTGACTTAAACAGATCACCTGCATCATCGGCAATGGCAAGAGGAAGATTCTTTTCAACTAGAAACTTTGTGAACATAACCTCTGCCCTAATGACACTGAAATCTTCCTCAACCGGTTTGGCTTTGAAAAATGATGTCAATGAAGATGTAGAGGCAGGTGCCTTGCTTGCATTGATATGTTTTTGTGTAGCACAGTGTTTTTTAGTCAACTCATAGCGGAATGATGAGAATCTGGTATTGTCTCTGGTAAGTAATCTCTCTCTAAACTACTTCCAATAAATTGTCAACCTCTTCACCCCCATATTCAAAGAGATAATTCATCTTTAATTAAATGATATGTTTCAGTTTTGGTTCTAGTTGTAATGATTTAACCCCCCCCCCCCAAAAAAAAAAGTCCCCAAGGACCCTCGTGTATTGATCATTATCCTTGTTTATATATTTAAAAAATTGAAATTTCTTTATTAGACAACTTATGCAACCTTTTTCGAATTTGTCCTGAAAGTCGTCGTCTTTTGCTTCATCTGGATGTATAATTGCATACTCCATCGAATTCCATACCTGTAAAAAATTTGAAATAACACATGTGTCTTCATCTACAACCGTAGTAATAGTGGTACTAGCGGTAGTAGTTGTAGTAGTAACAGTAGTAGTACTAGTAGTAGTAGTAGTAATAGTAGTAGTAATAGTAGTAATAATAGTAGTAGTAGTAATAGTAATAGTAGTAGTAGTAGTAGCAGTAATAGTAATAGTAGTAGTAGTAGTAGTAGTAGTAGTAGTAGTAGTAGTAGTAGTCGTAGTAGTAGTACAAGTAGTAGCACAGCGGTGATTGCGTAAAAGCCCAGTGGTTGGGAAACAGAAAAAAGGGCATTTAGGTGGAACAGGCATTTAGACGAAGTTGATCAAGAACATGATAAATGCATATGAACATTCATATCACCCATTTCAATCGATTTGTAATGACTTTTGTGCTCCACATTGGTTTAATCATTCCAAAAGCAGACCTTGTTTAACTAAATTTCCATTTCAAACAGTACAAATTGTCTGCTAGCTGTCCTTTATTGTTGCAGCAATGAAAAATATATGTCATTCACATCTCCTGTCATTAGGGTTAATGTGTTTTAAATGCCTTATCTAAAGTCATAACGCAAGGGCCAGAGTTTTGCTATCAGTGTTACCCACTCAGCCATTCACTACCCTCAATATCACTTGACTTTGTTACTGGACAATATTGTGTATCACTTGACCACAGACAGTTAAACGGTGGTGCTGTCAGGTCAAGAATTAAGACGTTTGCAAATTGATGCTGTGCATTAAGCCAAAAAACTCACAACATTGCCAGTCAGATATATAACGTACCAAGACATAAAACTATGCGTAACCTTGAACGTTTAGTCCAATTGATAGAAGTCAGTGAGAATACTCATAAAATGGTTGGCTAAAAATAACAACAACAAATAACTGACTGACGCCAACTTTGTTCATTTTATACACATATATACACGCACACTCATAAAAAATGGGGAGGATCCCGAACGCTCAGTTGGTAGAGTACTCGCTTCACACCCAAAGAGGGTGGAAGCGATCCCAAATGAGGATCAGTTTTATTTGTTCTAAACTTACTGTCCACCCACCAGTGATTGGTTGCTAGGTCTGTTAGGTCTGAAAAGTACTTTGCTATAGATTAGCGTCCTATACAAAGGGCAGCAAACAATTGCTATTACCTGTATAGCACTACAGAAACCGGGATAAACTCTGGCTCCATAGCTCTGAAGGATTACTTTCCTTCACAGACACAAACACACATGCAGGTCTCTCTCTCTATCTCTCCCTCTGTATATGTGTCTTCATACAACTCATTTACTCGAACATTTTAACACGCTCATGCCTGCTCATTTCAATTTCTCATGATGATTCTATGAAAATTGAACTTTGAACCTCTAACTTAAACATCTGTGCACTATTCCAAGGGATTCCTCTGTAATAGCCTATGGGGCGAGAGAATAGAAGGTAAATCAAAGAGCTATGTGGTCAAAGGCGACGGATGGTTTTTGTGTAACATCAAATGCCCCTTGGACTGGGTGTCATATCGTAGGTGTGTGTGATTTTAGTGGGAAGAGCTTACTTGACTTTCTTTACTGATGACCGACAGATGACTGAGATGGCCAATTGAATTTGTCCATTTTTCAGCAGTATATTGGAAGGGGACAATTATAAGAAACTGATTGGGCGCTACATGGAGAGAAAGCAATAGGGGGGACATAGACCCTGGAGACAAAGTGAAATGAATTGACAGCAATTTGGGGCAGTATTATTAGATGTCAAATAATGCTCTCGCAAACAGGAGATGAATCAATTCTTTTATCCATAAATGGTACGGAAAAAGTATCTCTTACTGTCTATCTGCCTTTTTTTTTTCTTAGAGCAGACGATTTCCAATTTGAAAAGCGGCATTTAGAATTACGTTTTAAAGAGAAATTAGTCCGTTTCACCAATTTAGCAGGCATTTAGGCAAAATGTGCGCTAAGTACATGGGCATTTAGGTGATCACCACTGTACTTCTACTACTACTAGTTTCATTACTAGAAGTAGTAGTAGCAGCAAAAGGACAAGTAGCAGCAATGCTATAAACAATAGAAGCTATAGCAATAACAAAGAAATAATAGTAATAATAAGACCTGACATCCCATCCACTGCTCGCTGGACAGATGGGTTAGAGAGATTATCAAATTTAACATGACAGAAAATTGAAGCTCAAAGTGCTCAAAAACCTGCACCCTCGCATGCAGAACAGTGAGATTTGATATATATTTTAAATGTAATCTGATGACTCAGTTAAAATGTAATCAAGGCATTTGTTGTGTAATTTTTAAAACACTTCAAATATTGGTAATGACAAGTAGCTAAATAGAGGCATTTGATCTCGTGCTCCTCATTCCAATTTAACCCTACTGCATTGCAATATAATTCATTTCATATCTATCACTTCACTTAACTGTCATAACCAAAAGTTTTTTTTTTTTTTTTTTAAAATACTCAATCCATCTTGATGAAAATCTTTTAAAATTACTTTACTATATGTTAGATCTGCTCACCTGTTATTTACATTATTCTTTTAGTTTAACAACAATGACATTTCTTTTCTTTCCACATTATACGTTTTTATCATACATACCAGCATATAATTATCCCTGAGCTCCTTAAACGCTTTTTCATCTTTGTAGTAATCGCCTAAGATTGACAGGGTGGCACAGTGAATGGCATAAACAAAACATTCTTCTGATAATGCAATGTGATCATCTTCCCCTTTTGATAACCACTTGGTTACGGTTTGATTTGCACACTGAAAATGACAAAAATTATGGGTTAGGGAGCCACCACAAAATATGTCTTATAGGAATTCGAACATCAGGCAAAGGAATGTCGAAGCCAAAATAAGAATGTTCCTGTGGTTCTTGTGCTGGTTGTGATCAGGCAGTTGTGATGATACTTTTATGGTGGTAGGTTGTCAAAGTTGAGTTGACAGTGGTAGCTGCAATGGTAGTGCTCATGATTGTACTGTGGTGGTGGTTGCCCGGATGGCAGTAGTAGCAGTGATACTGTAGTGGTGAAGGTGAAGGTAGAAAGAGTGACAATGTTGGTTATATTGTTAGCGGCGGTAGTAGAAGTAATGATGCTGTGGTGATACCGCTGATAAGGTGGTGGTGGTGTTAGTGATAGTGATAGTGGTAAAGAAGCTGTGGTAGCAGTAATCTTGAAATTATGCATATAATTATTTAAGTCAAAATCAAGTGTAACTATCTGTCAAGGCTGTGAAATTTCAAGTCTTGATTGGAATTTGATTAAAATTACAAGTGACTTTCAATCTTTTGACCCAAACCAGATGACTGGCATCTCTGTAGTTGGATACAAATAAATGATTGCAACTATGTGGTCTAGGGATATGTTACTTGACCTCGGATTGGAAGGTCCTGGGTTACAGTCGAGCAGTGCATAGTTGAGTCCTTGTAAAAGGCTCTTTACTCATATTCTTCCACCATACTCAGGTGTAAAATGAATACTTGGACGTTAACAACCTTGTCTCTGTCCAAACAAAGTTGTAATATTGCCTAAGAGGCGTCATGTATCGTCCTACATGTTAAGTGTTACTGTTTGCTAGGGACCCCTTGTAAAGCACTTTGAGCACATTTAGTGGATATTACACTATGTATAAAAGCTCAAGTTAAATGGTACTTTAAAAAAAATCATTATAGAATGGTTTAGACCTTGAGCACACCAGGTCTTATCAGTCATCAAAAGTACTTGTATGATTATTGCAATGTTCTATTGATTCTTTGAAAAAACTTTTAATGTACGAGATTATGCTGAATAATGCGTCTTATACTCTTTTATCATTGCAAGCTCACCTCTTCAAAGTAACACAAGTATTTATCTATGGTGTCATGGGCAAAAATTGGATCGTACAGTCGTCTCCTGCCACGACCATCAGAACCATTGGCGTACTGAATACACTTCTCCCCAATCAAGGTTTCAAAACTTTTAAAAAGCAGAGCTGCAAAATATTTAGGTGATAGCTGTGAGGTGAGGTTGAATTTAAATAAAATCAATCTGAGGAACAATTAGAGTAGAGTAATCAAAAGTGTCACAAATCATGTAAAAATATTTATGATTCCTGCCTTGTATCAGATAAGTTGACAAACTCTCTTAATCTTCAAACATACTGAACTCAAACTTGCTAACCAACCCCAACCATTTAAATAGATTCATCCATATTTTCCACACGTATTGTCACGATACTGTAGAATGACCGTAAGTTTCAATGGGAAACTAGCTTAAGGCGACCATGAGCTGTTTATTTTCAAACCTTTTATTAGGCTATCTTGTGTTGACAACCCCTCTCGGTTGTCCTATGAATATTGCTCACCATGATATATAAACCCATGGCAAGCCGCAAATCATCACTTGCTATTCTTGAGCGCACAATGTAGGATTGGTTGTGTGAGAAACTATTCCTGCCTCGTATCAGATAAGTTGACAAACTCTCTTAATCTTCACACATACTGAACTCAAGACTTGCCAACCAACCCCAACTATTTCAATACATTAATCCATATTTTCCCCCTAAAATCATACTTTCAACACCAACAACTATCCAAATTCCAAACTTAATTTATGGAGACAAATCAAGCAGGTAGAGAGAACCATGTAATTCCTGTGGCAATCATCTGTCTAACTACTAAGTTTACACCAAGCTAAAGACAATATATAATAACTCCAATTTTATTACTTTTCCCCCTTTTTGTTATCCAATTTTTTTTCCGTTCCAATTAGCATAATTCCTAAATTGCCATGCTTTGGACCTAAAAGCCTTTTAAAATACGCAATGGCTATTTTTACAGTCCCGTAAAGATGGTTCTCGGGGCTATTTTTACAGTCCCGTAAAGATGGTTCTCGGGGCTATTTTTACAGTCCCGTAAAGACGGTTCTGGTGGCTATTTTTACGGCGTTGCGGTAATAGTAACAGATTGGCTGAGTAGACGCCATTGGCTCTAAAACTCTCACTCCCTTCGTTCAGGTGCGGCAAGTTAGCATCCTCTCTCTCTCTCCCGGTCTTTCTTTGTTTCTCTCTCTCTCACTCTTTCATTCTTTCTCTATCCCTTTCTTTCTTTCCCTATCTCTCATTTTCTCTCTCTCTCTCTCTTTCTTTCATTCTTTCCCAATCTCTTTCTTTCCCAATCTCTTTCTTTCCCAATCTCTTTCTTTCTCTCTCTCTCTCTCTCTCTCTCTCTCTCTCTCTCTCTCTCTCTCTCTTTTTTTTTTTTTTCCTTTCTCTTTTTCTCTATCTATCTCTTTCCCTAGTGGTACCTCAAAGCCTAGGCAGAGGGGTCTGACCACAAGGTGAACACCGCTTTGGCGGAGAACAATAAAACAACCTCCTAACTGGGAAGGGAGGAGCAATACAGCGACCACTCTTGTCTGGTCGGAACAAACACTGGGTCAATCGGGAAAGGAGTAGGAGCAACGTGATGGTGGGACCAAAGTAAAATGCCCTCTCCACCTCGGCGCCCCAATGAGGATCAGTCTTGGGCACCTCTATTCTTTTGGATCATGACCGACCATGGTAGAGAATCATCATCATTATTTACTTTCTTTTTTTAAAATATTATTCAAAAGAACAATATTTAAGCATGAGGTGTTTCGCAATGTGCATCTTTACCATGGACATCCACATTGGGGGGGGGGGGGGGGGTAGTCATTTGTCCACAATACGATTGGGAGGTTGGGGGGGGGGGGGGTCATTTGGTTTGTGAACGGCCTCTTTTCTGAAATTGGATTCAAACCCACTCTCACGTGAGAAGACTGCACCCTGAATGTTAGACGTCTACGTCTTTTAAAATTGTATAAACCGTTAGTCCTTCCTGACTGGTTATACTGGTAAAGTATAAACAAAAGCCAACCTGTAAAGTATTATATCTTGAGGGATGTCGACTCAAGCAGGAACTAAATATACTTTCAGTGTTTGATAATAGATCTATATTATGTATGTTTGACAGAAAAAAAAATAATCAAGACATACAACATAACCTGCCCACTGATGATAGAAAACGGGCTGTTCTGTACTGCAAACATAAATTATGCAAAAAAAAAAACAAAAGAAAAAAAAAATTATATGTAATAAAAATGACAGTACCGTAAAAATCGCTAAGAGAATTGACTTTACATTAATTATTTGTTAATTTTAGTTTTAGCTTTAGATCTAAATATGTTAAATGAAATTAATTTTGCTTTCATTCACCGCCTCTAGATCTGTACATCTAAATATCGGGAGAAATGATATGTGAAGTTTTGTGAATACTGCAAAAAGATGATAATCTATAACTATGCGGATAATTGAACACAATCGCATCAACGCCATAAAAATAGCCATGAGAACCGTCCTTACGGGACTGTAAAAATAGCCCCGAGAACCATCTTTACGGGACTGTAAAAATAGCCCCGAGAACCATCTTTACGGGACTGTAAAAATAGCCACTGCGTTTAAAATATGAGAAATCTGATGTTTTTTATGTTTTTAAGGGTTTTACCGCGATTGCAACACATTAAGGTCATATCAGCGCCAGTAAAAAGGAAGAAAATGGGATAGTAAAAAGTTCTAGAATTACAATTAAAGCACAAAAGAAAAGGTAAGACAAAGGGGAAATTAATTGCTTCATGCAAAACAATAAAGTGATGAATCAGAACCAAATCATGTGAGGGAGAAAAGTAACGCTTCTACTTCCTCCAGTCGCCTTTTCATTACGTCTTGATGTGATTTCACTGAGTTGTTTTGTATGAAAACTCAAATTTTGAAAGCTATCCCGAAAATTATGTGCGTGAAACACAAAAAATCAACAGAGAAGGAAAAAGTTAAAGATATGATCAGACAGAGTTTTCAGTTATAAGGTGAAAACATAACATACGTGGTCTATCAAAAACGTTGCTATGTTGATTCATCAACTCTGGTGAAGCAATACTGACAACATATGTCTGTCCCCACCAGAAACCAGATATCGGTCCAAATCTTGAATGAAGATCCATTAAAAATTCATGCAGACTTCCAGCCCTTGCAATGTCCCCCAAGTTTCCATCTCTGTGGTGATTTTAAAAATTAGAAGAAACCCATAAAAATGCACAGATCTTGCTATAAAAAAGAATTTGAATCAAAACAACAACAACAAAAATTAAGTCCCTGTTTTCTTAACCAAACAATATTGGCAATGATTATCATTTATATTACTAATATCATTATTACAAAATTGTAAAGCACTTGCAACATGTTAATCCTCATAACAAGTGCTGCCAAAGCAGTAACTTTCTTGATTTACCAAGAAGACATGATCCAAACAAACTAAATTTTTATTTAAGTTGGTTTTAGATGCACAATAATCTGGCACACTAAGCTGCATGCTTCATTCTATTCCTTGAACTGGTTTTAATGTCATTTCTTGGAAACAGCAATGTTAAATGACAATAGCCAACTGACCTGTTTGTAAAGAAAGTGGCTCTACTCGAGGTTTTAGCATGACAAAGGAATTTACTGAGAAACCAAACAAAATGGTCACAGTGATAGTGTTATATATAATTCGAATGAGCTTCAATGAGATCAAGAAGGAAATCTATCTACACCATGCCAGGTCATTTGAAATGAGTAATTGGTCACTCATTTTTATATAAAATATCAATATATATATAGAAAAATCTGGAGTGAGGTATGGATATTTTATTGCATTTTTCGAGATATAAAATAATCTTTTAAGAGTGTAAAATCAATAATATATTTAAATATCTTTTTGGGTTGCTCAGAAACTGAATTTTGGTGAAAAGTTTCAATACAATTTTATTGAAGCAAGCGTTATAAGTTTTAGGGTTATTTCAGTGCAAGTAAAAAAGGGCATGTTGGATAGGCAAAAGATATTAGACTAGAGTTTAGATGCATTTCTACTGCACCGAAGAAAAACGTTTAACAAGAGACTAGCCTAATCAGTGAAAAGTACAAACATATATATATATATATATATATATATATATATATATATATATATATATATATATATATATATATACACATCCTCCTTGTGTCTAGCCTGAGACCATCTGAAGACCAACCAAGAAATGACAACACCACCACGAAAAGGAATACCATCAAATGCTTTACCAAACCATATTTTATATCAACATGTAGAAAAACCTCATTTAACCATCACCCCTACCAGTCTCACATGCCTCAAAACAACCACTTTCTGTTGTTTCGTATGTGTTTTCTTCATTATTTGCTGCTGCTTTTAAGCTGATCTTGCTTTATATTATTTTAAGATAAATGCATCCACACCTTATCTTATCTAAGGTTAATAAAGAATTTCATTATGTCAATTTTGAGACTTGATAGTAGTGTTACATTCTCATTCTATTTGTCCATAGTTTTCACATGATCACTACCTGCTCTAATGCTTGTAAAATTTATCACGAGTCTGCCTTTTAGAGATATCCAACAGCTATTGAATGGTAGTTAATAGTTAATATGGAATGATGTAAAACTTAAATGGCAATTGTTTAAATATCCTTTCATCATTCCACAACAGCTTCAAGAGACTTTGGCCCATGATCGTGGATCATTGTGGTATAAAATAGGAATTATTGTCTAATAGCCACAATGGAAAAAACCCAATCCAACTCACAAGTTCAGCCCTCCAAGAATTCTAAATTGAGACATGTGAACAACTTTGTATGATATCATGTCATAAGACATCAAACTGTTTAAACATCTGAGAATTATTGAACCTTGTGATACAATATAATTGCAAGGTATTTCTGTCACACGAATGAATAAACATAAATATAGATTACTACACCCTTCTGTACAGCATCTTCAAAAGTCATCTTTAAGGCATTCCATGAAGAAATATCATATATTATCCATCAAACAGTTGTCTGATGTCAACAGGAATTATCTATATTGTCCAAGAGGGGAAATTGGGGATTAGTTTTAACCAAGTTGAAAAAAAAAAAGGAAGGTGTTGGGAGCTCCAGACCTCCCAAGTCAGTGCAATACCTTAACCACTACTTACTCATTGGTAGACGGAGGCAATCCAGGAACAGTTGTCACAGCCTTTGAGCTCTGTTGAAAGAAAATAAATAAGCACCGAGATGCCAACTTTAAATTTGGCTCACAGGAATTTCAGACACCACTCGAAGGATTTTCAATACCGAAAGAGGAATTTCCACACACAAGAAAAGGGAATTGGGATTGTATTTGGCGTTGTGTTTACATAATATTGCATAGTTCTAAATAGAACTATATTATATATGTAAACATAATGCCAAATACAATCCCAAAGTTTCCTTATTTCAAATGAAGTAAAGCTCCAAAACCTAATGGTAGTGATTGCAGTACTGGTGATAGTGAGGATGATGTGGTGTCGGTGATTGTAGTAATAGTTGTAGTGATAATGATGTGATAGTGGTTGTTGTGGCAGTATTGGCAGCGATGACGTGGTGGTGACGGTTGTAGTAGTGGTGGTCTGATGACGATGTTGTGGTGGTGGTAGTCGTAGCAGTGGTAGCGATGATATGGTGTGTGGTCGTTATAGTAGTAGTGGAAGTGGGGGGGGGGGGGAAGAGCTTCGTTGGAACAATTTGACGCCACCTGAATTTTTTGCTCCAGACCGGACATTTTTCCAGTGAAACCAGTTTTGGCATCACTGTGACTGTATATATTGCATATATATCTATTAAGATAACATTGCACAAAGGTTATTTAAAATATAGCCACCCCCCGCCCCCCCTAAAAAATAAAACAACTAATTAAGCTAGAAGCCTAGGTCAAGGCCACTTCTGAGAAACAAAATTATCCCTCAATAAAACTGCTCATTCATAACATCTTAGGAAGACAAAAAAAATGACAGAAAGAACAATTTTTTAAATGAATAAAATAAATTAACCCACAGTCATAATTTTTAAAATCTATTTAAATGTGACACACAGAAATACTTGTGCAACTATACTAATGATGATAAATCATTTGAACAAGGGAAAAGGCATATGCTTACGGGATACAACCAAATAATGGCTATGATCAGAACAGCAAGGAATGTGACTGCAAATATAATGAAATCTAACATCTTTAGATTTACTCAATCTCTCGCTGTTTATTGAAATCTGAAAAAAAAAAAAGAAAATATTTCATTTATTAGTGGGTGGACTATCAAAGCCTTGATGACAAAAATATTAGCTACTAATGATAGGTTAGTTCACACACTTTACAATGGAGAGCAACATCATGTGACTTCCATGAGATACAGGTTTAAAATGGTTGCCTAATATTAAACAGTGAAAGCGAACTCACGCTGCTTGACAAATCTGATAAATAAATGCAAATATTGCATTATATTGTGGACTGTCAAACAAAGTTACACGTTGTTGTAAGAAACTCTGTTTCAAGCTCACTCACAATATATACGTTCCTTTTTCTTTTCAAGCATAAGTTTGAAAATTGATAGGGTACCAAACAGCAAGCCATTGATCGGAAAGCGAACATGAAATATTTTTCTTTTAACCATAAATCTGACGACATTTTGCTGTTTATAATAAAAAATATCTAAATCTAATCTAATTCTACATTTGAAGCTTACCCCCAAAACAGTCATGATTATAACTTTTTTAAAAATTCAAATTCAGAGTGGTCTTCATTGAATTATAAATTACAGATTATACAGATGTGGTGGTGGAGATGGCAATAGTGGTAGTAGTAGTAGTAGTAGTAGCAGAAGTAGGGTATGATGGTGGTGGTCTTGAGCACTATATACTTTCATCTTGTGTTAAATATCATTGATATTAAATGATTTGGGAAACAAATTACCACTGGCATTTTTCACGCCTAGTTTGGCACTTTGCATAAAATCATTTTCTGCCAACGTGATCAACGTGTTTGACAATAACAAAATGGCCAGGCTTGTTATCATTGCCAGATAGTGTAATGTCTGGCAATAATCTGTCATCTGCATTTTTTGCCAAATTGGGACCTAAAATTTGCCAAGAAATTTGCCAAATAGACCAAAATTTGCCAAAAAATTTGCTGAGGAGAACTAAGCGTTTCAGTAAAAATTAACACGCGATACAGAAAAAAATATATATAAAAGACAATTTATGACATTTAAGGAGGCTACATTTATTTATTTACACAATGTAAAGCGATTTATGCGCCCAAACTTTCAGACAATCACACACACACAAACGTACACTTTCACTCAGACTCATCAAAGGCCTAGTTTTCTTTTACTTCTCAAAAAAAGAGGCATCAATAAACTTATTGTAGTAAAGGAAAACTAGTCCTTTGATGTTTTCTGTGAGTCTACGCCTTCTGGAAGACAAGACAAGATTGTAAAGAGAAAAACTTCGCTCAGCATCAGCTGGAACATAATCTGCCAC
This sequence comes from Berghia stephanieae, assembly GCF_034508935.2. Classification (NCBI taxonomy): domain Eukaryota; kingdom Metazoa; phylum Mollusca; class Gastropoda; order Nudibranchia; family Aeolidiidae; genus Berghia; species Berghia stephanieae. Next base: position 40,322,682 of record NC_088361.1, read on the forward strand.
AGACTTCCAAAATAGGGTCAGATCTATAATTCCAGTATCAGACTCTCTCACAGCACTGGGCCCCAGTTTCTCAATATACCTCGTGAACTCATGCTGAGGAATATCACAAAAATTGGGAATTGCAGTGTATGCAGATACACTGCGAGGCATGAGAGCAATATTCTTCGGACTGAAAATCCTAATGTGCTTCAAAAACTCCAAGCCCGGTTGTCCTTCTCCCACTTCTTTCGTTTCATGATTCGTTATTTTGTTTTCGGTTCTTTTTTTTCCCCACAATTTGCCAAGCGATTTGCCAATTTTCCCAAAATTTGCCACGATTTGCCAATTTTGGGAAATTTGCCAAAATTAGCGGATTGTCCTGATATTTGCCATTTGCGGCCTCAAAAAATGCAGATGACAGAATAATTATAAGGCCAGACAGTGTCTGGCAATTCAATAATCGTTCTTCATTTTTGGCAGACATATCTGGCAATAATGACAGCAGTGACATTGCAGGCAAATTTTGCTGAACAAAAGCATAACACTTGTTTTGTTACTACTGACTAAATATATATAAACTATGGGAAGGGAGAACAATGCTTATGAAGAATGAGTGGCTGGGAAAAGCATTGTAACGGTAGGGATCTCGATCCCAAAACAATAATACTAATATACAGCTACACACGTATGGTCATTCTACTTCTGCTCTTCCTCAACCTGGGCTATTTGCAATGACACTAACATACTATAGTATCTAGAATAATTTATTTTATATTATGATAAAATTAAAATTATAGACTCAGACTCAGACGCAGTAAGATTGTAAAATGAATGATAAAATGACTTGCGTTTGAGATGTACCGTTGTATCAAGAGGAAAGTGAGATTGAGAGCAACTACAATGCATAGTTGTCATTATTACCATTACCATTATTATCATTACTATTAGTATTTTTAAAAAAAAATTGTTTGGCATTTTTTATATGCTAAATTTATCTGTCGACGGTCTGTTTTTAATTTTTATCCACAAATAAATACAAACTGAGACGTCACTGACTGTCTGGTCTGAACTGCAATCAATAGAATGTTAGCTTTGCTTTTTCTCAACACGAGACTAAATTCAAAGTAGAGTCTACTTCGTCGACTGGAGTTTGGAGTTAACAATGAATCAGAGTCTAGGTCTACTCACACGCTCAAACTCACCCAAAGCACAGCACTGAGCACTGAGCAAGTTCTAGGTAGGTAGTCTGACTTGTGACGTAGGTGACTGTGACTGGATCGACAATACAGTCAGTCTAAGAAGTTTCTTTCTGGTCAACTTAAATTCAGCAAAGTCGATTCCAATATCGACAAATCACAGTCATAACCCGTGGCCTTCGTGACTAACGAAGGTCACGCATAACCACTGTGTCAAAGATTGACTGTTTGACTTATTTTAACGGCATTTTAAGTTATCATTTACTTAATTCCACCACTTCTTTTCGATAATAATTACATTACATCACTGATGTTAATACATACATTATTTTTTACATTCATCAACGGTGCGAATACTTTACTTTCAGCACATCCAAATATTTTCATCTAGCAGTTGGCAACTTAAGCGCACTAAAAAAGTTTCAAAGTTTAAATAATAATAATAATAATAGTAATAATAATAATAATAATAATAATAATAATAATAATAATAATAATAATAATAATAATAATAATAATAATAATAATAATAATAATAATAGCATAAATTCCTTGAATAATAATAATAATAATAATAATAATAATAAATAATAATAATAATAATAATAATAATAATAATAATATAACAATAACAAAAATAATAATAATAATAATAATAATAATAATAATAATAATAATAATAATAATAATAATAATAATAATAATAATAATAATAATAATAATAATAATAATAATAATAATAATAATAATAATAATAATGTATTGTGGAAATTAACATACATCGAGACGAATCTTTTTTTTTTTTTTTTACTATAAAATAAATAAATATGCAAAGGCTATAACTCATTTGTTGCTTTATAAAGTCGAATTTTTCACACTCATCTTGAAATAAGGGTTTGGTTTATTATTTCTGTTCAAATACAGATCGAGATTACCTTACTGTTCATCCAATAAATTTAATCACATTATGATGATTTTCGTGACATATTTCTTTCTTGACATCCTATTGACAACAAGTCCTATGAATAAAGGCAGGAAGACGGATGACAGATAGACAGACAGACATACACACTTACCTTGTAGAAATCCGTTCTACTCCCAAATGATAAAGTTTGGAAAAGAGATATGAAATTCGGGTATGAAATGAATAGCCTTGAGACCTCCTTACGTCGTTATTGCTTGATTAGACTTTGATTTTCGTTTGAAGGCAATAATTAGCCCTGGTATTTGCATTATCTCGAAGCTTCATAAAGCATACTGGGCTTAAGGATTAACAATATTCTTTGAGGTTAAGATGACACCTTACACTCCTCTTGTCGAAGCAAGAATACGATATTTTCAAAATAAAATTATAGACAAAAAGCTTATCCCTAGTGATCCGCAAAAAGATGATGACATTTGTCACTCTTTGATTGCCGCACATGCGCTGTAATAGCTGAAAGTTGAACAGATACTTTTTCAAACTTTAAAGACGGATTTTATGTGTCCTAACCTTGAAACCATTGAATAATTAAAACATATTATGTCAAAGTTTATGAGCCAGGTTGTTTTTAAGGTCATCTTCAGTTATGATAATTTTTGTCTTAGATAAGATAGATACCTTGTCTTTCAGATTACGATGAAACCTCTTATACTTCACCCCACCCGCCAGACCTTTAACGTCGCTTATCTTCAACTTGATGACGGGTACGAAAGATTCAAATCCACGATAGGTCAATCTGTTATAACTATTCATTATACCCTACATTAAAAAGAAATGTAGCCATTCGGAGCCATTAGGCCCATGGAGGCGGGGCTTATCCCGGTTTATATAGCCTGGGTGGAGGTCAGAAAAACCCCCAACTAAATCTCGACATCACAGGAGATCGATCTCGGTCCCTTTGTATGTGAAGTGCTCTACCAACTGAGCTATCGGGACCTCCACCGTTCAAATTAAGCTAATGGCTAAAATGTGGCGTTGATGTGGGCAAGATTATTGAATTGGTCTTTTCTCCTTTTTTTTTTAAAAGTTGGGCTTATGAAGAAATTGGTAAAGCAACTGAGCGTAAAAATTATAGGTGTAATATTTTGTTTTGTTTTGATTTTTTGTTTGTTTTGTTTTTAAAATATCTTTTTTTTAAAGCGTTTTACGGCGCTTGCGATAAGTTGAGGTCATATCAGCGCCAGTAAAAGTGAAGAAACTGGGATACTCAAAAATTAAAGATTTACAATTAAAGTACTCAAGGAAAAGTAAGAGATGGGGAAATTGGGTTGAGACCACATAAAAGCCTCCCCCAGACACCAGCACAGGATCCCACTAAGAGGAATACACTCAAATGTTCACAAGATTTGTTCAAAACAACAACAACAAAAATAGAACTTTATCATTACATAACAGAAGGATGATTTACTATGAAAAAAAATCTCCAAAAACTAACAATATACATTTAATCGACAGGTGCATGGCACCAAATAAACGAATAGAGCCCCGTCCCTGTACATGTGACTGTTTATCTCGTCACAAGTAAGAAATAAATCTCAATGAAACCCTTGGATGTTTGACTTCTCGTGGATTCATCCCTAAAAACGGGACTGGGTCTATTTCTTTCTTTTTTTTTTCGTCTTTTTATCAAGTTCATGCTCGTTATTAGGTGAATTTCATATACTTTGATATATTTGAATTATGTTTATATATGCGGATAGTGTAGAGATAATCTTCTTCTTCTTCTTCTTCTTCTTCTTCTTCTTCTTCTTCTTCTTCTTCTTCTTCTTCTTCAGCTTAACCCGCATTTTGGAGGGTTGCCATAATGAATGCCACATCTCCATGCATCTCGGTTCAGTGCATCGTCTTCCTCCAGGCCCAGTTCTTTCATACCATCCTTTATCTTTTCCCATCATCTAGACAGTCTTTGAGCGTCCCTTTTTTCTCTTTCCCGCTAATGGTAAATCCAATAGTTTCCTTCCCACGTACTCCATCTCTCGTCTCTTTACATGTTCGAACCATTCAATCTATATTCTCTCATCTTTATTGATATATTCTTCACTTCAGTCAACCTTCGAATTTGTTCATTTCTCACTTTATCATTGTCCAGGCAAGTGACCATCTCAATATCCTCATCTCTGCCACCTCAACTTCTTTATCTTGTTTCTTTGGTGTAGCTGCTGTATTCAGTCCATAAAACATCGCTGGTCTTGCAACTGTTGTATATATTTTCCCCTTCAGCTTTGCGGAGATTCGTTTATCACACATAACTCCAGTTACCTTCCTCCAAATTATTCCAGCCTGCCTATATCCTCTTCTTAGCCTCCATCTCATTGCCCCCATCACCTTGAACAGTTGTTCCTAAGTATTTTAATTGGTTTGTCGCTGTCACATCCTCTTCTCATAACTTTATTGATGGTTCTGCTCTCTGTTATCCGATGCACAAATACTCTGTCTTCGATCTGCATGCTCTTAATATCTCTCTCCCCCCCCCCCTTTCCAGCACCCGTCTCCAACCCTCCAGTTCCTTTTCCGCCTCAGCTTTTGTATCATTCAAAAGTACTACATCATCCACATACATCATATTCCATGGTGCCGCTCGCCGAATTGGTTCTGTTATGACATCCATTACTATTGCAAACAACAGTGTCGAGATCATCATTCTTGGGTAAATATCTTGGGTA
>NC_088361.1:40332501-40340001 GCF_034508935.2 Berghia stephanieae
GCCGGACTATGGGATTTGGGTGCCGAGGAGAATGAACCTGGTATTATAGGAAGTGGGCACTAATGAGGATTGAATCTGGGACTGCGAGAGGTAGAGACTAGTGGACTTTGAGCCCAGAAGGTACTTCTCTTTTTCGAAACCTTCCGAAATCGTCAAAAGTTATGGGAAGTGGGCAAAGAACCGGGGACTTCTGCACACCAGTGGGGAGTGAACCTGGGATTACAGGAATAGGATATCAGTGGGAAATGAACTTGTGCACAAATCAAGTATACTCCCCACTGGTGTACACTTCCCTGAGTCTCAGGTTCACTCCCCACTGTTGCCCACTTCCCATAACTTTATCAGATATTGTCGGGTTTCGTCGGGTTTCTGTGGGTTTCGTAAAAAAGTAATTGCTCTTTCACGAAACCCGCCGAAACCCAGTCCCAGGTTCACTCCCCACGGCTGCCTACTTCCCATAACTTTGTCGGGTTTCGTCGAGTTTCGGTGGGTTTTGTCGGGTTCCGGCGGGTTTCGTAAAAAAAGAAACACCGTCACTTTGACACCAAAAGATCAATTACACAAGGTATGTATCCAGTCCTCCGGAAGAGTAGTTTTACAATTCCAATGAGATTGGAACCAGTTTTTGACATCGCACTTGTGTTCCCTATTGCCTTTATTGTTTAACTGACCCGCGTCTAAAGCTGCTATATGATGACATTTTTTTTTCAAAGTTTTGGGGGCAGACTGTGTTACATAAAATAATTTTATTTCATAGTCATTGGTAACTATGCATTCAGACATTCAGAGTTTGTTGTTCGGACATTTATAAACAAATTTGTTCCTTTTCAAATTGTACCAATGTACACAAATAATCCTTATAAATCATTGCTAATCGAAAGATTGAATTAATTTCGTTTATTGGGCAACGAGCCAATTGTACATCATTTACAATCCTCAAAAGAATGGGTTCATTGCTGTGATATTCATGGGAAGCTGACTGAAAGGGTTCGATAAGCTCCAGCTTATTAGTGGCTTATCCAGGATTTTAGAGAGATTAGGCAGATAGGGTTATTCAACCATTTGCACCATAACCTGTGCCATTACTGCTCATCTATTGCTCAATCCCAACGACTCTCAGATTGTGACGTCTAGCAAATAAGAGAAAGGGAATTGTGAACCTACAATAATGTTTATATTATTGTTCATTAAAAGAAGACATTTTGTTTTGAGTTATTTGAAAAAGGGGTCAAACTTGTTTGATGAACTCTGAAATCGTTCCAATTAACCCGCTTACGTTTCTATTAATCAGTAGAAATTATATAGAAAAAAAAATCGGTCACATCAGATCGTTCCAATTATTGAGCGGCTATTTCAATCGCCAACATCGACTGTATCGGGTCAAGGGGGGCAAGATTTAGGTTGCGAGGCTGGAATGATTTCTCTAACTTAAAGAAGGTAGGACATCTTTAGACAAAGTGAAATTTTATGTTAAAACTATAATTGGGAGTGGAGCACAATTTAAAAATGCCCTGATTAGTTTGAACAACTGAATAATGGTCGTATTTGTAGCTTATATTCTTCCCTTTTTTTGGAAGGCCTATTTCGAGTATGTCTCTTGGTAGCGCCGCCTGTATTCTTTATGTCCTCCCCTGTTTAAAATTAGAGTATGCGTATTTTGTGGGTGTAAATTTTGTCAACAAATTAGTTCTCCGTTTTTATTTTTTGATACTGTCTTCATGATTATGGTCTTGATGTTTACATTACTGATGATCTGTATTTGAACATGCTTTCCTTCAACTGCGTTTCTGTAGCGTAGCGTCATCCATAGACCATTCATGTGCAAAATACGGATTAAGAGTGTTGCGAAGTGCGGCATGATAAGTGTTCTGGTTAGACCAGAATTCTTTTTATTGATTGTTTTGTGTTGCTCGTTGCTAAGTTGTCACTCTTTGTCAGTATAGATAGGTCGAAGATGACGTCACTCAGGCCTTTGTTATTGTTTTTGCCATCCGCGTTTGTGAGTTGTTCTCACTAAACTGTATTAACCAGACTATAAAAGTTCATGGTTACACAGAGTTTGTGTGTTGGTCCGTTATACTTCCGGATGGCAATGTTGTGAACTCCTTGGCCAAGCGCATTCTATCTATTCGTCACTCGCTACTTTATTGTTATAATTTGTTGTTGTTTATAATTATTTCCATGATCGTCATTATTATTGTTATTTATGGTGTGAACTGATATCACATTTTCGCGCCTTTAATGAGTATTGGTAAACTGATTCAACATTCTTGGTCAGTTTCTCTCCAAACGTTGAAAGTGAAGGTTGTAACCCTCTCAATTTACATCTATGCAGTTTTAACTGCATATTTTTAAATATTTTTTCTATATTTTCTTGGAAGTTTCGGGTTATAGCCCATGTTATTTCCTATACTGGATTGTCCTCACGTTTTCGAGTACTTAACGCACCAGAAATTTAAGTTTTTATTCCTAATTTAAGTTATGATTCGTGTGTAAATTGTCTTAGATATGTAGCCCCATTTGTTCGCAGAGATATACTTATATTCATTGTATTTAATAATCTATCATTCCATATGTTCCATCCACATTTCATGAGATATACTCGTATTCATTGTATTTAATAATCTATCATTCCATATGTTCCATCCATATTTCATGAGATATACTCGTTTTCATTGTATCAAACAATCGGTTGTCATTCCGTATGTTCCAACAATCATGTAAAGACATTAGCCTGTTTAATAGATATTTACTTTCATGTCATGTGAGTAGTATTCATGGTTTAACGTACTAATTTTATTTTTCTTTCTATATTTCCATTTGATTATGATTTAATTGTCAAATGGGGAGACATTACATATTTGTTAAGCATATTAATTACCATTACACGTATTTTATGTTTATAAAATTTAATGTAACCAAAATATAAATATTTTTAACATATTATATTTTGCAGTCGACCTGCCGTACATGCTACTACTGTAAACTTCTACTCTACATGTTTTTCTACCGTTGTCCTGTTATCCCACTGCATCGTTTTCTTCAATCGTCCATCATCTATTAAACATCGTCTTCATCTTTATCAACAACAACGTTCTCGTTTTTCACTTATCTGTGTGTATGGCAGCGTTCGCCCTGGTGCGATACGTCATATTGTAATACCCAAATTAATAAGATTCAGTGTTAACGGTGAATCAATCGTTACCAGCTGCTTTGGTGCGGTTAAAGAATTTTCCAATGTTAATATCCATAATGTTACAGGATAATGTTACCAGCGACTTTATGGATGGTTTTATTACATTAATACTGAATCAAGCGCGCGCGCGTTTTGACCTGTATTTTCGAAGCAAGCGAATGAATTCGATTGCACTGAAACTTGGCAACGCTACCTTGATTACAAAATTCATTCATTCATTTTGTGCCCTGCTTCAATGCTTGATGATCAAATCGTCCACCATATTTTGTCGTTGCTGATTAGGTGCTCTTGTTCCGTCCAACTTTCGCGTTGTGTTCAAATTTTATTTTTTTTACCCTTTCTTTCTCATATGTCCCGATAATTTCGTTTGTCTCTTTCTTATCTTCCTCATCAACGATCTCGAGTAATCCGCCTTCTTCATCACGTCCTTTTTATAAATGATTTTTAGATCTTTTCTATCAACATGCAGGCCTTAATCTATAAGACCGGAGTGTCTCACCTTGTCAAATTTACAAAATACGTATGATTTAATATTATTTGTGTCAAATAATCATTCATTAGCAAGCTAGCTTAATAGCCCCCATATAAAAAAATCAGGAATACTCATTCACTCTTTGTTCAAAACGTATGCACCGTCACAATGCCCACTGAACACAGCAGAATGTCATATGTAAAGTGCGTGATTCTCACTTTCAGAACGTGATCAATATAATAAATAACAAATTTCATGCTCATAATCTTTATAATATTCAGTGGCGTGTTGTCTTTCTTTGAATAATTTAAATTAGACGTGGTTAAGCTGTGTGTCTCTCTGTCTTTGTTTTTATAGACGGGGGTTGTTATTCTTCTCTGAAAAAATAAAAATGATTTCATCCCTCGAGATATCATATTAGTCGGTTGAAACGGAACCTGTCATGTACTTTTTCTACTTTAAAAATAAAGTTTGCATATTTTCCTGCTTTTCACTTTCTATCAATCTTTCCTACGTCTCATTTCCTGCCCATGTTATAATGTAAATAAAAAAATGCTCTCCAATTCCAAAAGTTCTGCCAATTTCCGAATAAAGAACATTCATTTATCTAATTTGGTTACAACTGAATCTTTATGTAAGATCCACAAACGTTTGTCATTAATCGTCACCCCAAAATATTTTAAATCCAAAAATTGTTCCTTTTTTTCTCTGAATGGTTTGAGATCGACGTTTGAAGTCATATTTATCCTCAAAAAGTCTACAATTATTTCTATGGTTGTATTAACGTTCAATTTCAAAAATGTTTTTTTCCACACCAAATCACTCAAAAGATTGATTTAAAAAAATGTTTATATCAGATTAGATCCCTAATTTGGAAAGTTTTTCTTTCTGTTCATTAAGCATGGGTGTTTATTGTGAACTTTAATAATAATAATAATAATAATAATAATAATAATAATAATAATAATAATAATAATAATAATAATAACGAAGAAGTGCTAAAACAAACATACCAACAAAGGAAACTAATGCCCTTAATAGCGGATCGACAACTATCCTTTTTCGGACACATAGTAAGGAAAGATAAGAATGAATACCTGGCAAGTTGTGGAAAAATACCTGGTAAACGCGCCCGGGGAGACAAAGAAAAACACTCATAGACCAACTGAAGGGCTTCACCAACCTAACAATCCAAGAGCTGTTAGAAAAAGCAAGAGACAGGGAGGAATGGAGAGAGATAATTCATGCAGTATCCGAAGCCTGGACCAGGCATGGAACCTAGAATAATAATAATAATAATAATAATAATAATAATAAATAATAATAATAATAATAATAATAATAATAATAATAATAATAAATAATAATAATCTTCTTCTTCTTCTTCTAGGTTCCATAATAATAATAATAATAATAATAATAATAATAATAATAATAATAATAATAATAATAATAATAATATAGATTTATAGTGCGCCAAACATCCCTTCATCAGGAGGGCTCTGGGCGCATAACATAGATTAAGCCCTAACAGTAACACTAATTATATACACATAGTCAAAAGAAAGCCTGTCGGAATAAGAATGTCTTCAATCGACGCTTGAATTCCTCTAATGAAGACGAAGAACGTATCTCTAGTGGTAGTAAATTCCACAACCTTGGGCCAGAATGCTGAAAGGCACGTTCACCAGCCTTCACTCGACAACGGGGTGTTTTCAATTTGAGGTCGTTCGTTGATCAAAGCGATCGTTGTGGTTTATACCGTTCAATGAGGCTTGAGAGATATGCTGGTGACGAGCCCTACAAGCATTTGAAAACGATAGTTAAAGATTTATATTTAATCCGCTGGTCCACTGGCAGCCAATGCAGCTGCTGTAGTAATTCGGGAGCTGCAGTTTTCCTGTCTTTATGGGATTACCGAGAGCCAACTAAGACAAAGAAGTTAACTCCTCTTGGCAATAAAATAAATAAACAAGTAAATAAATAAATAAATAAATAAAAGCCTCATATGGTGAATTCTTTTCATCCTTATATAAAAAAAGGAAAAATTCTTCATAAGATGATTTACCCCATGGGTCTTAAGGCTCTGAAGGATTCCCATTTTACATGTTGTCGTAATATATATATTACAGATAGATAAACAGATAACTTGATTTCCTTTTATAATTTAAAGTCAGTTTGAAAGTTCGTTGAGTCAAACAGATATCATAAAATACGTACCGACGACACTAACACTCTCAAAAACAACCAATTTCGACACTGCAAAAAGTTTTCAGTTTGGCGTTTTTACGCACATCGTTGCATTCGAAATAATGTATTCACTTAATGTAAATGTTGCTGCTCGAAGCTCGAAGAAATAAACAATAATGTGAAATTGAATGTAAGCTTCAATTTAATTACAAAAACAAATCAAATGAACGTTTCGGGTTTCCCCTTTATCAACAAAACAGGATGAATGAAACACGACAGAGGAATGAGATGATGTGGTAGTGGCGTTGTTAAGATGAATAAACAAAAACATTGATGGGCAGGAAATAGTATGCTCCTTTGTAAGGAAGCACGAATTAAAATAGAATACTAGATATTTCTAAAAGGTGCGAAATTAATTAATTGAAAAGAGGGGAGGCGGGGAGGAACTGTGAAATGCAGTTTAGAAAGTGAAATATAAAAACGTGTAGACTGTTGTTGGAAAATAAATACAATGGAATTGAAAATAAATACAAAAAACAATAAATAAGGGATGTCAGTATAAGTATAAATCATTAGTGACAGCAGCAGGACGTCATCTGTGGTGTTTCATTCATCCTGTTTTGTTGATAAAGGGGAAACCCGAAACGTTCATTTGATCGAGCAAAATGACCAATTGTAACGTTGGTTATTCTTAAAATGTGAACACTTTTCACTATGTGGATCATTTTGAGCACACTTTGCAATGTGACCAATGACCTCGAGGACATGGAAATGTAATATAGATCGTACCCATTGTATCTGTCTAGCTTCTAGCCCCAACAAACCAAAAATAGACATATTATTATGATGGAATACTTGATACTGTTCCCGTCTGTTCAGATTTTCATTTGACCTCAGGATTAAAGTGGTCAAGACACCCATTTTCTTTCATGTAAGTTAGATCAGTGTATATTGCTTAGTTTTGAATTATGGGCAAACTCTCAATTTTACCAATCAACAATCAAAACATGATCACCTAATTTGACTTTTGTTTTGATTCTCGGCCGCCATTTTGATTTGTGAAGTATTGAAAAGTAGTGCAAAGCAGTCCGAGGGTTTTTTTTCTCTCTTAGGGTTAGCTCGAGATCGGATGATTTTTAAAATTAGGGTTAGCCATAAGTCTTAGCAAAGGTGCTAGGGTGTTTGTTTTTCCTATTAATTAGGGTTAGTTAAAGGTACTAAGTTTTATTTTTTCTTGGGGTTAGTTGGGGTTAGTTGAGGGAATATTATTTCAGTTGTTTCTCTTTGTAGGAGCTTTCGGAAAGCCTCCCCGGGATCGTCTTTCAACCCTGCTCACGTCTGCTGCTTCAGGTCTATTTTCGCAGTTGATTTTCTTACCACATTCTGTTTTCACACACGGACAACTGTATGTTGCTGTGTCACGGGGCAGAGGCTATAATGGCTTTCACTTCATGTTGGGCCACACAGAAAAATCAACAGAGGATGTACCAAGTTACACAGACAACGTTGTTTACCAATCTGCCCTCATTAAATGATGGTGGGTACAATATCGAATGAAAATAGTTCTTTCCCCGCGAAATTGCGGGCTTCCACGTTTATTTGTGTATTGTTGTGCTGATGAAGGGTTTGTAACCGAAACGTC
>NC_088361.1:40342501-40350001 GCF_034508935.2 Berghia stephanieae
TTACACAAAAGATGCATTATACATTTATAACATCTGTTATTGTTTAACTTTAATTTGCTCATCTCTCTCTCTCTCTCTCTCTCTCTCTCTCTCTCTCTCTCTCTCCCTCCCTCTCTCTCTCTCTCTCTCTCTCTCTCTCTCTCTCTCTCTCCCCCCCCCCACACACACACACTCCCTTACAGAGATGGAAATTTATGTGATATGGCAAAGATTGGAAGCCTGCATGAATTTTTGACGGATCTTCATTCACGATTTGGACCAATATCTGGTTTTTGGTGGGGGAAGACCTATGTGGTCAGTATTGCGTCACCAGAATTAATGAAGCAACATAGCAACGTTTTTGATAAACCACGTATGTTTGACTTTCATGATTGACCAGTTCTCTGCCGTACTCTGGAAAAACAGAAAACTCGGCCTTCAAATATCGACCGATTTAACCCTCTCCTTACCAGCCATTTTTTAGAATTTTCCTCGGAAAATTGGAAACCCCCGCCAGATTTTTCTTACACAAACAGGAAAGCAACAAGTATGTTCCATAACAATTGCTTCTTCTACAAGACAAAGACAAAGCTTTAATTAAAAATAATTCTTTAAATTTTGTACTGAACTAAAGAAATCAGAATTAGAAAATTGTTGGTTGCATCGTAAAGAATGTGACAATTTTCCCATGGTTGGTAAGGAAAGGGTTAAATGAGCCTTATATTGGAAAAAAAACCCAAAAAAAGTCTCAAACTTGGGGCCTCTCAACTATTTTAATACGTTTCTTTCCCGAGTACAGCTGTTAACTGGCTACGTCCGTTTTGCTATTTGTCTTTAAACAATTCAAATCATGTGATAATGTATGTGCTTTGATGTCTCTCTAGTGATAGTGCGGCTATGTGGTCTAGTGGTATGACACTCGCTTTCGGATCGGAAGGTCATGGGTACGGGAACCCCTTGTAAAGCGCTTTGAGCACATTTAGTGGATATTGCCCTATATAAAAACTCATTGTTGATGGTGATTTTTAAACTATCAGCCTTTGTTGATTTTATCATTTATAACTCATCTTACTCAATAGCTTTCATTTAAAATATTTTGCAGCGCTGCTTTTCAAAAGTTTTGAAACATTGATTGGGGAAAATAGCATTACATTTGCCAATGGTACTGCTGGTCGTGATCTGAGAAGAAGATATGATCCAATCTTTGCCTATGACACCATTGACAGATACATGTGTTACTTTGATGAGGTGAATTTGCAAATTGTAAATTATATTCATATAATATTTAATACAACATCCTGCAAAAGAAGCTGTTGAGTTTATCTAGTATTGCAAGCACCATAAATTGCAGTTAAAGTCCTGGCGAAGACGCTCGTTTCTCTCATTCTTAAGGCTTTTACTTTTGTGTTATTATTATTATTATTATTATTATTATTATTATTATTATTATCATCATCATCATCATCATCATCATCATCATCATCATCATCATCATCATCATCATCATCATCATCATCATCATCATCATCATCATCATCATCATCATCATCATCATCATCATCATCATCATTATTATTATTATTATTATTATTATTATTATTATTATTATTATTATTATTATTATTATTATTATTATTATTATTATTATTATTATTATTATTGAGTTATTGCCCTTTGCAATTATTTTAATAATATTGTATTTCCATAAATAATACACTGATTTGCATTTAATTACTTCTAAATAATGTAACAATTGAAACAAATTTAATAATACATTATATTAGTATCATTAGGTAACTACACTTGTGCATTGACGTTATAGTACATAACATATATATTTCTATCTATACTGCCATGTTAAATATTACTACATCTGTGATATATGATTTATAGATATTGAAATAAAATAACTTATTGACTGGCCACCAATGAATGTATTCTCTGTCAGTCTTGGTATGCACTGCCTTTGGCGCATAACACTTTGTATTCAACTATAATATTTAATTTGTTATTTCAGTGTGCACAGCGAACTAAATCCAAGTGGTTATCATTGGGAGAGGATGATCACATTGCATTATCACAGGAATGTTTTCTGTATACTATCAACTGCTCCACCCTGTCAGTCTTAGGGGATTACTACAAGGATGAAAAAATATTTAAAGATCTTTTGGAAAATTATAAAGTGGTAGGTCTAATTTTTGAATCAAACCAATCGATATGAATGGGATCACAATAATAATAATAATAATAATAATAATAATAATAATGATAATAATAATGATAATAATAATAATAATAATGATAATGATAATGATAATAATGATAATAATAATAATAATAATAATAAATATAATAATAATAATAATAATAATGATAATAATAATAATAATGATAATAATAATGATAATAATAATAATAATAATAATAATAATAATAATAATAATAATAAAAAATAATAATAATGATATCTAATAATAATAATAATAATAATAATAATAATATAATAATAATAATAATAATAATAATAATAATAATAATAATTATAATAATTTACTTTATCATAAAAAAATGGAAATTCGTTTACAGATGTGGCTGGCATAAAAATGTATTATATATATATATATTATATATATATATATATATATATATATATATATATATATATATATATATAAATTTTACAAAGTGAAATATGTTGTCCCCATGACCCCAAGTTTGAATATATATGTAAATGCATAAAAATATATAAATATGGAATTAAGAATTAATAGTGACACTTTCTTGTTGATTTCAAAAATTGCCTTAAGCGGCACGTATCACGACATACTATCATAATACAACAAATAAGTATCGACACAGTGCATAGTAATAAAGGATGTTACATACTATCGAATGTGCTAAAATCATGATTTGTCACCAAACCCCTCGTTATTGCTATTTTATAAAACACATACAAGATATATAATATAATGTATATTTTATGTATCATTTAAGTGATCAAATGTGACCGACCGTCTCAAAACGGTATTATCTTGTGATGATCGGACTCTGAAATGCTGTTATAGTTTTATTCTTAATCTGGTGCAAGTGAATACTATCTTCTGAAATTAGTGTAAGTTGCTATAAGATATTAAATTGCACAAAATTGCAAAGGTGTATTGTATGATTTTTCAGGTATGGAGTTCAATGGAGCACTCAATTTTGTATCCAGATGAAACACAAGATGAGGAGCATGTCAAACTAGTCGAAAAAGGTTGCAGTTTTTTCTTTTGGTTCTGTAGTTGTTGGCTTTTAGTTATATTATGCAAAGGAAAGCAGGTATAGAGTTTTTTTTTGGACACAAACAAGACAAAATAGGGAATAAAATAAAAACTGAACTTCTAATTGAAATGTTTATTTAACGCCTTAGTATTGTTGAAAGTAAGGTGGACAGTTAATCAGTTAACAGCCATACTCTGGAAAAACATGTATTTAAGATTGTAGCCAGAAAACTCGGCCTTCAAATTTCGATCGATTTAAACCACCGTCATCTTGGCAATCATGTTCAAACCAGGGGACGCGATTTTTTTCCAAAATGAGGGTCATTTAAATCGATCGATATTTGAAATAAGTTTTCTGGTCAAATTGTAAAATGCGTGCATAGAGCTAACCATAGGATGACGCCGTCATAGTAAAAAGACGGGCAGATCGTGGTAAAACACATGCTCCTACCTCAGACCGCTCACTTTCCAAAACAAATTATAGGGGGGGGGGGGGGGGGGGTAGTTATATTGCAAAAGAAGCACATACTCATAAAAATTCGATCACGCATCAAGTACTGTCTAGAGTAGATTCAGGTCAAACCGGACACGGGTCAAACCGGACGCTACCCGACTCGATGTCTAATTTCCTTTTATTTTGTTTTTTTTCCCCGGTGCATATGTCTAGTAACTAAGCAGACGTCTCGTGTGACGTTTTTCCTGTCGTTTCAATGAGTGCAATCTAGGAGAAGTCAAAGAATCCTGTTTACATCGAGATATTTCTCACAAAACGTAAGTATCCAGTACTTTGTTATGGGTTGCAAGGTGTGGAAGGAAGTTGCTATTTAAGCTATTTATACGTCTTTATTAAGGAATTTCGGATCAACCACTGCACTACATGCTATTTTAGGATCGTTTGATTGTGTTAGATCGTCTGACGATGTTCGGTTTTCATTTTAGCTCCAGTGGGGGGGGGGGGGTGGCCGGTTTGACCAAAGAAGATTTAAACGATTCAGGTGAAACCGGCCGGGTTGATTAAATAATATAAAAATAAATAAAATAAATTCCCTTTATTCATCCCTAAGGGGAACTTTTTCTTTAGGGTCTATTCCAAGGGAAGACTGGAATAACCCAGGCGTCAGCCGCAGTGCAGCGCCGCAAATTGAGCTAAGGCTAGGTGACTTGCTCAAGGTCACACAACGCGGTGGGTAGTCGAACTCGGTACCTTCCAGGTACGAAGCAAAGACCGTACCGCTGAGCTACGCAGTCCCATAAAGTTATAAATATTAAGTTATTTATTATTATTCTAGACGTCTATAATATTATTTGTTGCAATGCTTTCCTTGTATTTCTGCTGACCGGTCTATGTTTATCATGATTCTTATTATTATTATAAAATTAGGGAGGCCTTCCGAAAGCGTCTACACCTACATCCCCAGTATTATAATGTTTGGGAGGGGGGGGGGAACTTTTTTTATAATGTTCTGGTAGGGGGTTTGGGAGGGGGGAGACTTTAAAAATAAAACTATTCTCCCTCCCAAACCCCCTACTAGAACATTATAAAAAAATACTGGGGATGTAGGAGCTTTCGGAAGGCCTCCCTTAAAGTATATTACGTTCACCATTGTAAAGGAACATTTACATTATTCAACTAGCCAGTCTATTAAAATGAAGTTCAAATATCTAAATAAAGTTATTTTTTTCACATTGTTACAGGCACCAAGATGCCGCGATCAAAGTATACTGAAAAGAGTGTGGATGCTGCACTTGATGCCATCCGCACCAAAAATCTTTCATTCCGCCAGGCCGCTGCGACCTACTCTGTCCCGAAATCAACCCCTCCTATGCGTCACATGCATCCTTCAAGGAGTACCAAGAGAACAAAGATAAAGCGGAGGCGGCAAAGAAAATGGAACAGGAAGAGAAGAAGGCAAAGGCGTTGAAGAACAGGGAGGAAAAGGCGAAGAAAAAGTTGGAGGAGAAGGCAAAGAAGCGCTTGGAGAAAGAACAGAAGAAAGCTAACAAGTTGGAAGAGAAGAGGAAGGAGGCAGAAAATAAAGGGAAGGGGAAGGGCAAGAAGAGGAGAGTGGAAGAAAGAGTAGAGTCTAGTTCAGAGGATGATGATACGATGGTTGTGTATGATGACAGGTGGGACATCGTTGAGATGGATATGGATGAGTTATATGATGTGAATGACAAAGATGAACGTTTATGTGATTTTTGTGGAATTGATAGGAACCTGGATGGATGGATTTGGTGCAAGTGTGGGAGGTGGTACCACAGAGGATGTACTGGCAGAGAGAGAGAGAGAGAGAGAGAGAGAGAGAGAGAGAGAGAGAGAGAGAGAGAGAAAGAGAGAGAGAGAGAGAGAGAGAGAAGATACTGGGGATGAGTGAGGAGGGGATCAGTGTTTTCGTTTGTTTGTACATTGTGCAAGTGACATGTTGCGTTATGATTATGTACCATATTAATTGTTTTGAATAAATTATTTTTGTCTTTCTCTGTTGAAAATGAATATAAACGGGTTTATTTATCTATCTAGACGTCTAGATCTTGTCTAGCTACTTATGAAAATATATGGCAGTCGTCTTGGGGGAAGGAAACATTCTGCCAATTTATGGAAAGAGTCCTTCAAAGTCCTTGGAATGCTGGAATCAAACCCTAAATTTACCAATGACCCGGCAGATATTTTACCAACTGAGCCTATGGATCTGCTGTAACTGTTTATGAACTGAAAACTATTTTTAAAAAACAAAAGGAAACAGTGTTTTAAAACATCCGTGAAGGGTGTCCGGTTTGCCCAAGTTGGGTGTCCGGTTGGACCTTAATGTTCCATAAGTGTCCGGTAGTACCAAAATGTCACGAATAACATTATGCGTGGAGAACATGGATAAGACTGCTTAGGGTGCAAAATCGGCTGGTTCACCTGAAACCGGCCACTTGAGCGTTACATTTTACGACATCACTATACAGCATTGGTCTTATTTCTGGCCAGCAGTCTTCCATTCTCTGAGACGACCACAGATAAGGCTTGTGTGGCCGGTAAGCCTGAATCTACTCTAGATATTGATATTTTATTATTCCAATGACAAAATTTATCAAATATTACTGTCGATCTATTTTTGACCTCATTAAAGTTAATTATTCAAAATTAATGCGCCTGTGTGAACAAGACAAGAGATATTTGGATCCCGATTTTAGAATAATTTTGCCATATATGATGAATTTAACTGATATAAAAAGTTTTTTTGTGCATTTTTGATTTTACTATAAGTGTATCATCTACCATATAAACAACAATAAGCGGGCGATCTATTTTGTGCGCAACGTTTTCTTGCTCCAAAAGTTCCTAATCACCAGCCTCGCAGGCGAGACCAAATGATGCAAACGCTTTCAATTTCAGTGTTTGAGTTTGTAATTTATATCGATTGTGATGATTTTGGTCAATGTTAGCCCGTGATGTCTTTCTGGATGTCTCATTCGCATAAATTTTAGAAATCTTTGTAGATTTTTTTTTCATATTTACGCTTCACTTCTTAATTTGACTAATAGTCACTAGATCTAGCTTCACTCACCGATTCTCACATTGGCGTTTCCTTCACTCAAGTCTGTTTCATGCTCATGCAGTGATTGATTCGGGTTCTTTTTTTTTTACAAGTTACAGTTACAATCTAGAAAGTGTGTCAATAAAAACAAAAAACAAACCATACAAACACAGAAACGCTTCCAGTAGTTGGAATGTCCACAAAATTAAAAAAAAAAAAAATTAATCCTCATCTTTCATAGTGCGTAGCACCCATCACTTTCAACCGACAAAAGTCTAGCCTATTCATAATATTATTGACTCTCACCCTTTCCTGATAAAAGTATGTTCCGAGTTCGAAACAAACTTTTATTTAGGTCTTTGGATACATGCTCACGACTGGAACAGTAACAAGACAAGGGACCCCTGCCACCATGTGTTGTTCTCGGGAGTTAATGTGGTAGCCTCTATCGCTACATAAGACTTGTTGTTTTTTGCTAAGGGAAGGTCGGTGGGGTGGGGGGGGGGGGGGGGGGGGGGGGGAGGTGACAGAGAGAAAGGAAGGGGGTGAAAGAATGAAGGGATTGGGAGTGGGAGTGGGGGTAGGGAGATTTTTAAAAAATCGAAAGTGTCCCACTCAACTCCTTGTCCCATCTTTGATAGTTGACAGGCTGCTACTAATCGATGTGTAAACAAAATTGTTGATTGGATCCGTTTGGCATGCTTTAGGGTCAATTGCAGCATAGTTCGGGTCATTTG
>NC_088361.1:40367501-40382501 GCF_034508935.2 Berghia stephanieae
AGGACTGGTTACATGCACACTCCCAATGCTTAAGGAACCAAAAGAGTGGATAAAAATTTTGGCCCGCTGCCTCGAATTGGAATTATCTATGCCGATGTGAAATATTCGCAAAAAAAGGAAATGTTTATTTAAAACGACCAGAGATGAGAAATTCCAGGGTTGATTTTTTTTTTTGTTTTGTTTGTTTTAGTGTGTTTTTATCGGGTTTTTGTTTTTGTTTTTGTTTTTGCTGTTGTTTTGTAATGAAGTTTATGAAACGATGTCAATTTACTTCAATAAAGAGTATATTATATTGATTTGTTATTACCCTAAATTGTACTTTATTATTAACATATCCAATTTTTAGCGCCTTGTTCTGTTTGACATAATGTCGCCTTGGAGAGGGGGTTTATAGATAAAGATAAATATATTTTCCCAAAGCTTTACGCCAGGCTGCATGAATAAAGACTTGAACCTAAGGACCTTGTCTGATTGTCAGAGCGTGTCTTGTTATCACCAAAGATTATGTCAAACAAACTTGAGCTTTTCTATAGATAGCATGCAGATGACGTCACTCAGGCCTTTGTTATTGTTTTTGCCATCCGCGTTTGTGAGTTGTTCTCACTAAACTGTATTAACCAGACTATAAAAGTTCATGGTTACACAGAGTTTGTGTGTTGGTCCGTTATACTTCCGGATGGCAATGTTGTGAACTCCTTGGCCAAGCGCATTCTATCTATAGAGCACTATTCACAAAACAAGCACACAGCGCTTTCAACAGCAGCGCTTAACATGTATGACGAGACATGACGCCTGCCGAGCGACATTATCACTTGTTTCGGTCATAGACAACGCTGTTAACGGCCAGGTACTCATTTTACACCTTAATGGGGATAGAGAATATAAGTAAAGCGCCTTTTCCAAGGACCCAACTATGCACCGCTTGGGACTCGAACCCAGGACCTTCCCATCCGAAGGCAAGTGTCATACCACTAGACCACATAGTTGTCACTGATATAATGATGATAGAAATCAAAGACCATTATTTTGATTGTTTTGTACATATTATTCATTTTAGAAAGAGGAAACACATGATGTCAGTTTTCAAAAGGATGGGAATCCCGGGACCAGAACCTAACTTTCTTTTTGGAAATTTGTTAGACTTCAGAGATACGGTAATTACAATCCAATAAATAATAATATAGTAAAATTGAATACACACACACACACACACACACACACACACATATATATATATATATATATATATATATATATATATATAATGAGTAAAATCAACTCACATTTCGTCCAACAATACTGCCGTTTTGACATCAAAGCGACTCTTCAGTTGTCAGTTGTGCGATCTTTTTACCTGCTTCATGGCACAATATATTGGCAACACAGAACCACCATTCAAAACCAGATAGAACAATCACAAAACGACCATGAATAACGAAAACAGAGCTAAGAGCACAAAAATATCAATGTACTACTGAGATCAAATAAATGCAAACAAAATGCCAACAGATTGTGAAAAAGTGTAGTCCCTATCACTGTGGAACAAGAAAGTGTATCCTGTGCCTCACTGAAAATATGGAAATACTTTTAAACTATCATAAACACAACATCCTAAACAAAAAATCCGAACTTACGACAAAGTGCAGACACTCAAATAAATTCAAATTTATAGCACAAAATAAACCCCCTCCCCCTAAGCCCCCCCCCCCCACATCTCCCCAATATACGTCCCCTTTCTCTCCCTTCCCACCCACAACAGTTAAGGCAAATCACCAGAATTTAAGCGAAGAAGAAGAAGAAGAAGAAGAAGAAGAAGAAGAAGAAGAAGAAGAAGAAGAAGAAGAAGAATTTGGGTTTGAAATATTCGGAACCCCTGGAATTTAGTATAATGACCTATTCATTTGGCTATCCTGTTTCAAAATGCCTTTTGAAGAATGGTCATATTATGAAACAAACTCTTATATGTAATATTAATGGATCTTTCTTTTATCAAACCAATTCCCTGCATGCCAAAGACCCACGTCTAAGTGTATGTAATGCAAACATTTGTGCCAACAACCGTATAGATGAGGACGGTGATTATAGTGATTGCAATTAATGACTTTCTGCTCTGTCGTCTCTCCCCCCCCCCCCTCCCCCCTCCAACATCAACCCCTCCCTATTCCATTTTCGTCCCCCTTCGTCAACCATTTCCCTTGACAGGAACAATTTAGAAAGCAACAAGATTGGAGAAAGGAATACGGAGATACATATGGGTATGATCATTTTTTAATTTATATATTTTTTAAAGAGTTCCATGCGGTGAAGAACAAATTTATTAAATACAATGCCAGTCAAAGTAAATATACCAATCTTTAAAAAATAGACTAAAACACTTGAGCTTTTATATAGAGCAATATCCACTAAACGTGCTCAAAGCGCTTAACAAGGGGTCCCTGGTCAACAGAAACACTTGACATGTAGGGCATGGCACTAGTTAGGAGATATTACAATTTTTTCCCGACAGAGACAAAGCTGTTAACGGTCAGGTACTCATTTTACACCCGAGTACGGTGAGAGAACGTGAGTAAAGAGCCTTTTCCAAGGACTGAGCAATGCGCCAACAAAATTCGAACCTAAGTTCTTCCGATCCGAAGGCAAGTCTCTAACTACAAGACCACATAGCCGCATCTTACAGCAAATCACAATTCGAAAAATAAATCAAACTTCCTTGACTAAATGCGTTTTTCTGTTTGAAGCTTGAAAAAAGAATAGAATAAAAAGCTTCAATTTGATTAATAATATAACTAATGCGGACGTTTTGAGCATCCTGTTGTCAACAAAAAAAGGCGCTAAATATGACATAATATTCCACATTCGTGTTTTGTGATTTATTTATCGTTTTGATTGAAGCTTTGTTTCTAATTGTTCATGGCTATTCACAACTGAACTTCTGATTTCTAAGGGTAATCTAATGTTTGTATTCTTCATTCTATATTGCCTTGACCTATACTGCTTTTGGATTGTTATCTTGAATATGTCCGTTTCTTAGTTTTCATGTTCAAAATTGAATTTTATATATATATATATATATATATATATATATATATATATATATATATATATATATATAGAGAGAGAGAGAGAGAGAGAGAGAGAGAGACAGAGAGAGAGAGAGAGAGAGTGTGTGTGTGTGTGTGTGTGTGAGAGAGAGAGAGAAGGAGATAGTGTGTGTCTCTGTGTGTGGGGGTATGTGTGTTGTGTGTGTTGCTTTTAGATAGTCTTAGCACAAAATGGCGTGAAAGACTAATGAAGAGAACGTTGAGCAGCTGTGGAGATTGTGTATGTGTGTGTGTGTGTGTTAGTGTGTGTGTGTGTGTGTGTGTGTGGAGAGGGGTGTTTGGGGATGGGGTTAGGGTTGGGATCTATTTTACGCAGTCTCACTAAATTGCCATTCTTGATAATGATCGATTATTCCAGTTTTAGCCAAATACATGCTTTAATATATCTGTAAATTTTCAGATATTTTGAAGGGCCAACACCTGTCTTAGTAACATCCGATGTAAACGTATTGCACGAGGTGTTCGTCAAACAGTTTAATAACTTTCATGCAAGAAAGGTGAGCATTCTGCAAATCATAGTCAAGTTTTGTATAGCGCAATATCCACTAAACGTGATCAAAGCGCTTTACAAAGGGTCCCTGACCAACAGTACCACGTAGCATGTAGAATGAGACATGATACCAGTCAGGCGATATTACATTTTTTCCCAGACAGAAACAACCCTGTTAAGGGCCAGGTACTCAATTTACACCTGAGCACAGTAAGGTGAGAGAATGTGAGAAAAAGACTCAACAATGAGCCGATCGAGGCTCGAACCCAGGACCTTCCGATCCGAAAGCAAGTGTCATACCACAAGACCACATAGCTGCACATATCATAACTCGTAAAGTTGTAAAGATATCACCAAGCCACCGAAAACTCAAAATAAAAGTTTAAAAAATAACGCTTATAACAATGAGGATAAAATAATTTTGGAAATAATAACGTTTTTTTTTCTTTCTTAACCTATCAATTTATTCCAGCTTTATTACATGAATAATCGTCTTTCTTATTTTTTTTTTTTTTTTGGGGGGGGGGGGGGGGGGATAAACGGGTAACCCTGATTGTCTTATGCTTAGTATTTGAAGCGTAAAGATAATTCCCATTCGTCATTATTTGGATTAAAAGTTCAAGATGCATATTTAGATTATTTGGTAGAAATATTATTACTACAACCCCCACAATAAAAAGAAAAAACAAAACAAAACAACAAAAGACCCCCCCCCCCCAAAAAAAAAAAAAAAGCAAAAACAACATCAACAACAACAAAAAACAAACAACAGAACAACAACAACAGTAGCTTTAACGTCAATACGAGTAACATGTAACACAATACGTTTATTTTACTTAACTAGTTGTGGCCCGTTCAAGTCGACCCAGATAAAGATGAAGATGTCCACATGTTTTTTGCTCGTGGACGCCGATGGAAGCGTCTGAGAAATGTTGTCAACCCAGCCTTCTCTTCCGCCAAACTCAAGAAGGTAATAATCTATACTTGAATACTTATTTAATTAAACAATAGATTATCGAAAGTAATAGTAGTAGTTGTAGTAGTAGTAGTAATAGTAGTAGTAGTGATAGTGGTAGTAGTAGTAGTAGAAGTAGTAGTAGTAGTAGTAGTAGTAGTAGTAGTAGTAGTAGTAGTAGTAGTAGTAGTAGTAGTAAAAGCAATTGTTTACGTTGTAGAAGTCCTCGGTGAGTGAGAGGATGAGGATGATGCTGCTGCTGCTGCTGCTGCTGCTGCTGCTGCTGCTGATGATGATGATGATGATGATGATGATGATGATGATGATGATGATTATGATTATGATGATGATGATGATGATGATGATGATGATGATGGTGATGATGAGAACAAAGGGGATTTGGATCAGGACAACCGGGAATGAGGAGGGAAAAGGAGACGTAGGAGAAAGATGAGTTAGAAAAATAAGACGGGGGCGCACCCAAAGGAAAGATGAATGAAGAAGAGGAGAGGAAAGAGGAGAATGAGAGGGAGGAGAGTAAGTTAAGCAGATTTACTCGGAATAACTCATGCATCATCTACAGTTTAACGCCTTACGGGTAACTTGCCTTTGTCAAGGGAATCGAACTCGATATTCTTTAAGTGCGAAGCAAAGATCACACCCCGTGCCACACTGCCCCTCTCTGGGTGTTAATGTTTCACATTCTCCCTTCATTAACATAGCTGACTCCTCTGATGAACGACTGCATCAACCATCTGTTAGACATTCTAGTGGATAAAGCAGCTCCGACTCCCACTTCTGACAAAAGCATTGAAGTAATGGAGTAAGTATTCAGAACTATTTTCATAATTCAAGCATCAACCACTTATAAAACCAACACAGCTAATCTATCACCACCAACCACAATCATCACAGAATCTATCGTTATCTCCAACACCCAAACCAGGACAACCCCTGCCGTACTCTAGAAAAACACGAGTTTAAATATTTGGCCAGACAACCTGTCCTTCAAATATCGATTGATTTAAATGATTCTCATTTTCACCAGGTCCCAGTATTGAGAGTTTTTGCAAAAATGAGGTGCATTTAAATCGATCGATATTTGAAGGACGAGTTTTCTGGCCAAATTTTTAAATACGAGGTTTCCAGAGTCCAGCAGTTAACTGGTTAATCTTATTCCATATCAAATTTTTGTTAGAGGCCACATACAATCTTCAGATAAATCAGCTAAAAGAACTAATATTAATTTACCAGGTTATTCCGACGACTAACCTTGGACTCCATCCTACGATGTGAGATCGGCATTGATCAAAATTCGGTCAAGAATCCAGGTGATCCTTTCTTGGAGCATTGCAAAGGAGTCATTGACGACACAACTAAATTATCATGGCTCTACCTGCTTGGATGTGAGTTATCCCATCTTATATATATATATATATATATATATATATATATATATATATATATATATATATATATATAATATATATATCTGTCTGTCTTTCTAATTATCTATCTATCTATCTATCTATCTATCTATCTATCTATCTATCTATCTATATATATATATATATATATATATATATATATATATATATATATATATATATATATATCTTTTATATCTAGATAGTGATCTAATAATGGTCTCAATTACTTAGTAATTCCGCTCTCACCAAAATCGATCCTGACTTGAGTCGAGATTTACTCCAGACCATTACAGCTTCAGAAAAGAACAAAATTCCATTTTATTGCTTTTGGTTGAGGAAGAATTTTGAACCCACAATGTTCCATGTTTAGTAAATTGTCTTTTTAAAAACGGTTATATTCATTTTTGTTCGTTACTTTTCACAGTCCACAGCTTCATACATCTGCGGAACTCTCAAACGCAAGAGAGCAAGAATTATTTTAGTACCCTCTTTCAACAAAAAAAAAATTTCTGCTATTTCTGAATGAAATCCATTTCTTTGAAAGTCGCATTCATACCCAATGCGAAGATGAAAAGAAAAAAGTATTTCACACGATGGATAAGACCCAGGTGGCTGGAGTTCACCCCGGTTTCCATAGCGTAAAACGGACAATAAAAACTGCTTGCTACCCTTTGGATAGGATGCTAGTCTATCGCAAAGAACTTTCAGCCAAGTCTAACAGACCTAGCTTCCCAATCACCGCTGGGAGGACATAGGTCAGGAAAATATCTCAACTGCACCTGGGATCAATACTGGTCCGTTTGAGTTGGGGAACGAGTTCTCTACAAACTGACATAGGCCTGTAAAGGGTTAAATGTTTTTTCTTAGATTCCATTACGTGCGTATCTTCGCTTTTTTTTTTGTTCTATGAGCAACCATTGTTTTGAATTATTTGGCTCCCAAAGTACCATGAATGAATAGAGGGAATGTCTATTACTCGTATAATATGAACACTTGTTTCAAGTCTGGAAATTGTTAATACGGTTTTATAGGCTTTCTCAATATGCTATGGACGTAAAAACATTATAATAATAAACACAATAATCACTGGAGTCCTATTGTATTTCAGATATTTTCCCTACCTTACACTTTATCTGGATTCGTATTTACAAATTCCTCCACAACCTCAAATTTAACCCAGTGTATTGGTTGGAGGACCGGATGAGAGAGGTTATCGTCTTACGGAGGAATCTAAAAGAGGTAGGCTGTTCTCCTACCGGCCTATTTAATATTTCAAAATTCGTAGTTCTTAGGGGTTAATCGAATTGTTACTTCTATAGTGGAATCTTCATAAAGTCAATACTCTTAAAGTCAACATCTGCTTAAAGTCAACACCCCTTGACGGTCCAAAAATTTCTGTTCTTTATCTAAGTGTGTTCCATTGATTATGGATAAAGTCAACCTTGCTTATAGTCCACCAATCAATCTGTCTAGTCTGACGGTGTTGGCTTTATCAGGATTCCACTGTATTAACTTAATACATAACGATTTTCCCAAATACTTTATTTTTAAGGACTTTATTTTTTAAAATATTTAATTGAATCAGGAATTATTCTAAAGGTCTACACTTTTGCCCAAAATTTGTAGTTTAATATTGCAAATCGGTGTCTAATGTTATGAGGGAGAATTTGATTTAAACAAACCCCAAACAATACATGATATAATTGAAATGAAATTTAAGGGCAAAACATGTCGAATAATGATAAGTATATCTACACATAGTTTTTAAAAAGAAACAAAAAGAATATATCAGATCAATTTTTGTTTGTTTTGTATTTATTTTATTTTTCTAAAAACATGTGCTTTTATACGCAATGTCCACTTATGTGCTCAAAGCGCTTATCCAAAATATTTTGAATGGAGACTTGCGATCTCTTTTAAACAGAAATACTTTGGATGAGATATCACGTCTATGACTGGAATTACAATATCATTATCATCGTACATCATATCATGTCAGTACGTAATTTAAAAAAAAAAGGTAAATAAATAATATAAATAATGAATAAATACATAAATAAATACATAAGTAAAACACGGCTATAAATTGGACCAAATGTTCCTTAAATGCTCTTAAAACATAGGTAACAATATATTGGACATTATACATTGCATATTCTTTGATATAAAAATATTAAGAAGGTAAAAACACATAAAAGCATAGAAGAATTCAAAATAAAAACAACCCCCCCTCTCCCAAAACAACCCCCCCCCCCCTTAAACAATTTCTATCATTATAAATCAAAGGCATTTTTTAATTCATTGATGTCTGAAAATTTTACTTATAAATTTGAAACAATTCCATGTATTATTTCTAACTGAAGTTGATTATCTGTATTTTATGTTTTCAAGACCGTGAACTAATTTATATAATTGAATTAAATCACCTCTCATAATTCTACATATTCTGTATATTAACGATGGAAGGCCCTAGACATTTTAAACTTTTCTGTATAGTATATATCATGAAGGGTCATAAATACAATTTGAAGTTTCCTATTCTTTGACAGACTCACCGGGTGGATCTAGTTCAGCACATGTTGAATGCTCGGTACCCCAGAGACAATTTCATGGACATTGAGAAGTCTACCAAGAATGAGGATCCCACGGATACTAGGGAATTCACGAGGAAAATGACCAATGAGGCAAGGATTGAACAATATAGTGGCCGCATCATCATCATCATCATCATCATCATCATCATCATCATCATCATCATCATCATCATCATCATCATCATCAGCATCATCATCATCATAGTCATCACCACCATCATCATCATCTTCATCATTATCATAGTAACTGTCAATATCATCATCGTTATCTCTGCCATAACCAACACAGCTTGTATTGTGCACACAGTTTAATCAGTTCACATAGCAGTCATAGGATATGGGAAAGATTAGATAGATTTGAAAGTAATTTTATCACCCGTTAACGTTACAGAAACAGGGATTAACTCCGACCAGCCATGGGCATTTTGGCTCTGACGGACTACTTTTTAAAAACCGCTTGTACAAGGAAAGTGAACCATGGATTATTTTTGCTGAATAAAATAATTAAAATTAGGCTCTTTGGGCAATGCATTGTGAATACCATTGATAATGACGTAAGCCAAATGCCAGGAGGAATTAGATGAAGAAATTTTAATCACTAGTAGCAAACCCGCAATATGTGCAGGGAAACAAGGGTTATTACGAACAGGCACTCATCTATTTTATATATATTATTATATTCTGTATTATGGAAATTAACATAGACCGAGACAAAAAAATTTTGAGTCATCAACAGTCAAAATAGATCCGGTAATAAAGTCTGTAGTTGCACGCAAATGATTCTGGCAACAGGGTGGCCAGCTGAAGATTCCCATAGTATATCAATCTTTAAAAATAGTTTTATAATTTGTCAGTTGTTCTGTGGTCGTTTGCAAAAATGTAACATTGGCCGTATCGAACAATTTTGACCTCAACCTGAATTCAAAATTTTTAAAAATTAGAAAAAGAGAGAAAAAAAGAAAAGACTAGACAATGGTCAAAATTGTGAAATAAAGATGTTCGAAGTTTAAGAGACGAAATCAAATGTCATTATTCAAGGCATTTATATAAATTAAAATTTTATTAGATAGTTAATTAAGCTTAAGTTTTAAATTTAAGCATTTGGTTCACCACGACCAATATCGTTTTGAGATTTTTTGTTACAAATGAAATATATAATCGATAATATTATATCTGTTTCTATACAATGAATAACATTTTTTTTCTCTTTAATGAAAAGGGGTTGAGGGGACATGATACAATGATGTCACGACTACAATTTTTAAGTTTGCAATGTATTCTCTCTTCAGGAAATTGTACAGCACGCGTTCTTGTTCCTCTTGGCGGGCTACGAAACTACAAGCACTTCCCTTGCCTACATCTTCTACGAGTTGTCCAAGAACCCACAAATACAACAAAGACTTCGACATGAGGTGAAGACCGTCTTGCCCAGAGGATACAGTAATATCACTTTTGATGACTTAAAGAAATTGACCTACATGGATTACGTCATTTGGGAGACCCTTAGAAAATACCCTTTGGCAAGTGTGTAAGTTGAATCTATTTTTCTTATTCTACTTTACTTACTTTTATACACAGACGAAGAGAAAAAGGCGGCAAGTAATGATTTTTATAACTATGATCATCTTCTAAGGTATAAACCACCAAAATGTTTGGAAAGAATTAATATCAAAAATAGTTGCAACACAACTAGTTGCAAGATCCGATCAAAAGGAGATCCAGTAGGACAAAACCTTTCACCGACAAGTATCGAAGGTTTTAATAAATATGAAGAATAGAATTTGAACAGTGGAACCAATGCTTATTCTTAAATAAAAGTGGCCGTTTCATTGAAAATGATACCAAGTACGACTAGGCTACTGACAGTAACGGGGTAATCTTAATAAATACACGTTATGTTAATTGATAGTTCTTATATATATATATATATATATATATATATATATATATATATATATTATATATATATATATATATATATATATATGATGATGATGTTGATGATGCTGGGTTTTTTCTTTTTTTTTATAATGATGATGATCATATTGTGCTGATGGCTACGCACGATGTTCATGGTGTTAGTAATGGTGGAGACATACATCTTTGGTGAACATACTTTGATAACAGATATCATTTTCCCCCCCCCCCCCCCCACCCCCAACTCCACAATTGCCAGTGTCATCGCCAGACAATGTATGAGAGCCTGTAAGATTGGAGACATGGAGATTCCATACGGAATGCTGGTCCACGCCAACCTTTGGGATGTCCAGTATGACGAGAAGCATTGGGGTGACAACCCAGAGCAGTTCAATCCTCTCAGGTGAACATAACATTATATTTTCAAAAGAACTACCTAAGTGTAGAAAATCTTTACGAGTAGCACAACCGAAACTATTAAGTTCCGCTCAAGATTTTACCCACCCCGTAACACAAAATAAACTGGGCCTCCTTTAAATGAGATATTTTATTTTTCTGACAAAAGTAGTCACATCAGACCAAGTGGTCTCAGTGGACTCAATGCGCTTCATGATGTTTCTTTAATGTTTCAGTAAGTCGCATAGAGCCAATTTTTCATTAAGTACATATCAATATTTGAGAAAATAATATACTTTTAGCCCGATGTTAATTTTTTAAAATAAAAAATTGAATGTTTTGTTTTTGAATTTCAGATTTATGCCTGAGAAAAGACGCGAAAGACATCCAATGGCATGGATGCCTTTTGGAAGCGGACCTAGAGCATGCGCAGGGATGAAATTTGCTTTTGTACAGCTCAAAATGATCGTGGCAAAAATTCTTCGGGACTTTGACTTTCACCCTGATAAATATGTCACAGGTCCTATAGCGCTAAAACAAGGAGCGACAATTCTTCCCGCAAACGGCGTTCACCTTGCAGCGATTAGAAGAGCGTCGGCTTTAGCAGGATCAGGCAATGAACGAAGACGAAGTTCGAGATTTGAGGCTCCAAACACTCACGAAGATGATTGGTCAGAGGGTGATATCAGCAGCGGAAACGAGGCTACTGCATCTGCGTTATTGGGTGAGAGTCTCAATATGCTGAAGCGATCATCTGTAACCAGAGGAGCTCAACTTCTCACGCCACACAGCCTTGACCATCTGAATAATATATATAATGGGAGTAGATCTAGAGGTAACTCTTTGTACGATGACTCGCTCTCTTCCTCAGATGAGTCGATACACAGACAAGATATCGTTCCAAGGACTTGGTCACAACTGCGAAAGGATTCTCTTTGTAGGAGCATTGACAGATTCTTGACAGCTTGTAGAGAGACAAGCAACGAAAAAGCGCAGGACTGCATTAATAATGATGAAGACGATACAAAAATCGTCGTGGAAAAGTTGGAAGAGATGTGGAAATTCCCACCAACTATGGATGATATTCTGTCAGATGATTCGAAACCCCGGAAATCACACTTTTTCAGAAGAGGTTCCCTTCAACCCGAGCTCGAGTCTATCAGAGAAACAGTGGAGCTTGAGTTCATGATGACTAAAAAGGAACTTGGAACGAGTGCCCAGAAAGGTGGAATGAGATTGTCTCATCATCGTTTCAAAAGGAGAGGGTCAGGCTGAGATGAAACTATAACATTGATGACACTGTCAAATAAAGTTTCATGATCAAGTGATTTTCTATTTTTTTAACCGCAGTTTGTAATGAACATTCTTGTGAAGGTTTTTGTGATGCATTGGTTGCGATTAGTTGCCAAACATCGACTTATTTAATTTAGAAATAATCACGGCACTGGATTGGCAATGACAATGTTCACATAATAATGATATAACAGAATGAAAAGATGTCAATTTAATGAGGTTCTGTTATTTCAATATTTCTATTCTTATGAATAAATTTATTTTTATCCACTAATATTCTCATCATTTCCCCTTTTAATATTATTTGATGATGCAGTCTTCCCTACCCCTTTTACGAAATCGCGTTTTTATTTTCCACTCTCCACCAGGTAGATATCCTATTTCATTTATCAGATGAACGTGCATAAATAAAAAATGACACTTTGAAATGGAAGTGTTAAACAACACTTTCTTTCCAAGTGATTACAAATTAACTGCAACTCCAAACTTGTTGGCATCAGACATATAATTGAAATTGTCTTGATGTAGTATATTCTTTTATTTTTTTAGAAAATACCAAACACATAGTTTTGTGTATCGGTACGTTATCCAACTGGCGGATGTTGTGAGTTTTTTTTGGGGGTTTTTTTTTTTTGTTTTTAAAAAATAACTAAACGCATAAAATCAATAGATAAGATTTGGTCGCCTGGCTCAAGTAGAGAGTGCTAGAATCCAACAAGTATTGTAATCCTTGGTTTCATTTTAAAGAGGGATTTGGGTAGTAATATCCCTATATTATGTATTGTTATTTTTGTTTTAACATGACTATACGCTAATGATAAAACTTTCCTTCTTGTGGTTACCATTATCATAAACGTTGTTATATAAGATTTTTCTTTATTTCCGAGGAATATGTTTTTGCTATGAAATTGTTACTTGTTTTTATTAAAATGCTATTTTTTTCTTTCCATCAAGAAAGCATCAAGAGATTTTTGTTTCGGTAGGCATCGATAGAAGGATGAGAACGGAGAGGAAGTGGGGGAGAAGGAGGAAGAATGGAGAAAGAGGAGGAAGAGGAGGATTAGAATGATGAGTAAGAGGAAGAGAAAGAATATGGTGAGGAGGAGAGAGGAGGAGAGGGTAGAGGAGAATGAGGAAGAGGAAGAAAAAGGACAATTGCAAAGGACAACTTGTGAAGCGTGGAACAGAATTGGTCGTCAGTGAATCTATTACCTATCGTCTAAAAACAGTATTATGTCGGAATGAGCAATATGCCAACATCTGATTTTAAAGTTAAAATGGCCTGAATTGAAGTTTTATTTCTGCCACTTTTCAAAGCTATATTAATTGTTCCCAATAAAACATTTCAATTGAAACTCATATTTTTCATTGCACCTAAACAATCCCCGACATAATACCATTTTGAACTTGTGGTTCACATATGTTAAATCTATTCTAGATTTGTTTACTGTATTGCAGAGCGTGTACCAGGACTGCAGAACGTTATCTGTGTTAACAATTTTCACCGTGTGCTCCCGTTCACCTAACCGCACACATGAATATGAATCGTTTTCTTTGATTGTAACTAACTTTTCTCAGCGACATCCTGTTCTTCACATCGATCGCTGGACAATATAAATGTCAATCCTTCATTGCTTTTCTGAATTGTGTTGAAATTGCATTTCTGTTTATTTTCACTTTTTCCTTTTAAACCGTCCATCAGAACGATGTTATTATTTGAACAATAACCAAAATTTTAATCATAACCAAACGATGTCATACATAATACTTGATAATATTTGTCAAATAAAGACCAATTCCAAAAACAAATTAAACAATGTTCTTTCTATTTTTTTTCTTTTTCTTTTTCTAATATTGAGACCGTTTGTGCGAAATTTTCCTTGCGAATTCTTACGAATATCAAGAGATAAGGGGAATGAAAGAGAGAGAAGACAAGAGAAGAGAGAGAGAGAGAGAGAGAGAGAGAGAGAGAGAGAGGGGGGGGGGGGGGGGGAGCAGGGGGGGGGAGAGAAGGCAAAACAAAGCCTATTGCCTATGCGTTCTAGGCTGTTGACCATTGTGGGATTCTTGCTATCCACCTTTCGTTTGAAGTCAGTAAGCATAGAGTAATTGGAACCATTGTATATAAAAAAAAGGATAAACCACTTATTATATTATGGTATATCGTTTATATTTCCACCCGAGTTCGTATCGATAGTCAAATGCCAATTATTCTGCCCATATTCAGAAGGAGAAGGAAGTAAACAACTAATAACAAGAGTGGTGAATCAAATTAAAAATATATAGATACGTTTAACTAACATCACTTCACAAAACGAGTCAATATCAAAACCTCCACAGAGGCATGCTCAGTGACGTACTCTCCAAAGGCCTCTTCTTTTACACTTCTCTTTCGCTCGACCCTTCTGTAGCAATTCATCTTTAATGCATTCATTCTTTTTATCTGTTCTTGTAATTGTGCATGTTTCACTGCCGTGTGTTGCTATTGGGAAAATGCAGGTTTCTCTTACTCTTATTTTAAGTAGCTAGCTCTCCCTGGCACTGCAACACGGGAGACATGGCGTTTTGTTGATGTATGTGCTAATCTGTGTCTCACCTCTCACCTCTTGAGCTTTGAGCTTTTATATAGCTCAAAGCGCTTAACAAGGGGTCCCTGGCCAACAAACAGCAACACGTAATATGTAGAACGTGACATGACGCCTGTTAGGGCATATTGCAATTTTTTTCCGGACAGAGACAACGCTGTTAACGGCCAGGTACTCAATTGACACCTGAGCACGGTGAGAGAATGTGAGTAAAGAGCATTTCCAAGGACTCAACTATG
>NC_088361.1:40385001-40390001 GCF_034508935.2 Berghia stephanieae
TTGATAAAATTTTTAAAAATACGTCAAATTTAAATCAATTCAATGGCCACTTTTATCACTTATCAGCGGTTACCAATTCAGGACAGTCATTGGCTAATAACAAGTCGCATGGCTGATGACGTCAATTATAAATATTCTAAAATCGAAGAGCTCGGTATTGACCAGGGTCATCAAGGGGGTTGTTGAGGTCGTGACAGCAACGATATCTCATAAGAATGTCCCCAGACTGACGATTATCTCGATTCAAGTTTCCCAAGACGTTGACAACCCCGCTGATAACAGGGGAGGTAACCCCTCAAGAGGATTGAAGTGTGTCTTCCCGAGTGTATTGTGTCAAGTTCTGAAGGCGTTTGGACATGTTTTTGTCGTGAAATTACACCGATCGCAGTGATAATGAACTAGAATATTGCGACTATTATGAAATTAGGACTAATTTTCAATTATTCATGCTCACTGATCGA
Source organism: Berghia stephanieae (assembly GCF_034508935.2). NCBI lineage: Eukaryota > Metazoa > Mollusca > Gastropoda > Nudibranchia > Aeolidiidae > Berghia > Berghia stephanieae. Next base: position 40,385,463 of record NC_088361.1, read on the forward strand.
TTTGATGACATAAATTGTCCCATTTAAATATTTTGGCTGGGTGCTCTTATCAAAACAGGCGATAATTTTTTACTTTTTTTTTTACAGACCTTTGAACTACTCCAATCGCCCAGACTTCACCGAACTCTGAAAAAACAAAAGCAAAAACGAACACACGTTTAAAATTTAAGCTAGTCAAATCGACCTTGTGGTCTTGTGGTATGAAACTCGCTTTCGTATCGGAAGGTCCTGGGTTCGAGCCTCGCTCGGCGCATAGTTGAGTCCTTGGAAAAGGCTCTTTTACTCACATTCTCTCATCGTACTCAGGTGTAAAACGAGTTCCTGGCCGTTAACAGCGTTGTCTTTGCCCGAAAATAATGTAATATCGCCTAAAAGGCGTGATGTCACGTCCTACATGTGAAGTGTTGCTGTTGGTCAGGGACCCCTTGTAAAGCGCTTTGAGCATGTTTAAAAGATATCGCGCTATACAAAAGCTCGTTTCATAAAAATATCGCCTTTCAATTATCGATCTATTAAAATTACCCTCATCTAAGCAAAAACTTTCACACTTCGGACTTTGCGAAGTCCCAGGTTTGAGAACTTTTATAAATGGGGGTCATTTAGATTTTAAATACGTATTTTTTTGTTGTTTTTTTTTTAATTTGGTATGGCATTTTATCTCTATAATTATGAAACTGACTTTGGTTTTTGAGTACAAGTCCAAAAATACCCCCCTTCCCCCCCCCTTTTTTTCCCCCCCCCAAGTCGAAGACAAAACTACCGAAAAAAAGTGGAAATTTTGAGTTATTATTCATTTATGTCCATGATATTGTTCCATTCCGCTGCATGTCCGCATTTCAAAGACGTCAATCATAATTTGTTTGTGTCATATGAATAACTGATTAACAAATTAACAAGAAAATGCAACTCTCAAAAACCGATAGACCAATACTATATCCCTTTGTGCGGCTTTGTAATCTAGACTTGCTTTATGATGTTACGTCCAGTTCGAATCAAGCTGAGTGATTGAAAATGGCTCTTTGGTCATATTTTTCTCACCATTCCTATGTGTAAAACGAGTATCCAGCCGGTGAAAGTAAGGTCTCTTTCAAATAGAAATTTACAATAGCGCTTTACAGGCTGCATGCTTCGTCATACATGTTCAATGTTTGTTAGCTTGGCAGCCTTTAGTAAGCGCTCTGATTATATGGATATTGCTCTCTATAAATGCTCAGTTTTTTTTTCTCTTTTGGTTAGCAAAAAAAAAAACCCCAAGCAGGACCAACATGGTTTGTTTGTTTGTTTTAACGGGTTTTACGGCACTTGCAACACATTAAGGTCATATCAGCGCCAGTAAAAAGGAAGAAAATGGGATAGTAAAAAGTTCTAGAATTACAATTAAAGCACCCAAGGGGAATTGGTTCAAATAGGAAACAGATGTAGATTCCTACTGCAGTAGATCGTACGTCATAAAAACGGTATACATGTGTAGAATCTGGTGCTAAAATTGACTTTATATTCATACTATGAAACTTCAGTTTAATTTATATACTTTAGTAAAGATGGTTGTTGTATTTTCTTAAATTTTCGAAAATTAGGGGGCGGCGTAGATCAACGGTACGGTTTTTGCTTCTTATCAGGAAGGTAACGAGTTCGATCAGCCGCCGCTGCGCTGTGTGGCCTTGAGCAAGTAACCTCTCCCTAGCTCAATTTGTGGCGCTGTACTGCGGCTGACGCCTGGTCTATTCCAGTCTTCCCTTGGAATAGACCCAAGAGAAAAAAATTCTCCTATGGGATGAATAAAGGGAATTTTATTTTTTTATTTTATTTTATTTTAAAATTTCATCAATGCTCGTTATTACTTGAAAATCGCTTCCACGCACTTGATACACCTCGACACAAAACCATTTTGAAGTGGTGCATCACAAATGCTTGTTTTTTTTTCTTGTTTTTAGATGGTTTGCGGCACTTACAACACTAATAGGTCATATCAGCGCCAGCAAAAATGAAGATGATAAAGGAAAAGCTGAAGCTAAAAACACTCAAAGATATTACAAGACGAAGGGGACTGGTTCAAATAAGTAACAGTAGATTCCACCAGCAATCCGTCGATGTACTTATTTTGGAATTACCTAAAAGTCCCATCCAGGCACAATCAAAGGTCCCCGTTATGAAGAGTCTACTCAAATGTGTACATAATCTAAACTAAACATAAAAGGGATGATTTACAGGACAAAATATCATCTCCCCAAAAAATGTATTATACATTTGATTGTCTCCTTCCCAGCTAAGGATCCAAGCCAGGACCGGGGCGGAGGATGAGCAAGTTCAATTCAGAACAAAGATAAAGAGCTACATGGAAAGGGAAAACAAATATGGAGGATAGAAGACACATCAGGTGACCGCTTTACAACGTGGGAGGTCAGAAGATCCCACCCAGTCACAAATGCTTCGCTTGTTATATTCATAAATTATCTGCTTCCATTACCAGGGCAACATATTTCTTCCTTCCTATTTATTTCATTGGGGGCGAAGTGGCCGAATGGTTAAGGCATTGCACTGTGACCCGGATGACCGGGTTCGAGCCCCGCTACAAGCACTTTCGCTTTTTCCTTGAGCAAGATTATTAACCCCCAATTTGCTCACTTGGACAACATGGGTGATTCCTGTTGACATCAGACATCTTGTTTGATGAGTTACCTATATTCCTTCGTGGAATGCCTAGGCGACGATATCTTATGATGTCGTGGCGCAAAAGGCATAAATTTTTATTTATTTCATTTCCCTAATCAGATTTTTTTTAAACCACCCCTCTCTCTCTCTCTCTCTCTCTCTCTCTCTCTCTCTCTCTCTCTCTCTCTCTCTCTCTCTCTCTCTCTCTCTCTCTCTCTCTCTCTCTCGTCTGTCCAGTTCTTTCTTAAACACGGAATTAAAAAAATAAAAGAAGAGTAACACAAATGGAATCGTTTCATTGCAAAGACTTTTTTGAAATATAAATTTATACAATAGCAGATGAGTAACACATAAAAAAACAGATAATGCATAGGAAAACATTCCTTGTGAAGAAGCAATTAGACAATATAGACAAAAGCATCATGTCCGACCTTCCTCAACCTTAGAGTGGTATTATTATTGAATGGCTATAAACATTGTCATTGAATGATAGTGTCGATAACAAAATTCTGAAGGTAATAATAATAATAATAATAATAATAATAATAATAATAATAATAATAATAATAATAATAATAATAATAATAATAATAATAATAATAATAATAATCAATGGCAATATAGATTATTACTATGATCCGAATTATTATTTCAATATCTAACAATATTATCACATCTTTCTAATCGTAACTATAACTGAGTAATGATATCACAACTTGATATTACAATATTATACAATTAAAGAATGATTGATATGAGTAGGTTTTAAAATAAAATAATGTTAGGCCTGCTTCTACTGAATAATGATTTTTTAACCAGGAGACGGTCTTGGAAATAACCATTATGCTTTGGTTTCGTTTGTATATTATTTGCTTCCTTGTTGATTTTTAAAGTCATTTTCTTTTGCTATGACAAAGGTTTCGTTGCATCAGATGTCGATTAAGAATGGAGAGAAAAACTTAACAATTACAGGAAATTTCATAATATTGTGAGTAAAGAACTCGCTATCAACCAATGGGAAACGTAAATTTACAGGTTCACGTTGAGAAGGTTAAATGAAAGTAAAATTAAACATTAGATCAGCAATCTAAGTCGCGTTTTAATATCAAAGTATAAATATATCTTCAATTCATGGAAAGAAGCCACTCACCAAACAAACAAACAAAAACAACAATAACAATTGAAAAAAACAACAACAAAAAACAAACAACAAAAAAACATATAAAAAAAATACCCCAAAACAACAACATATGAGATAAATATAAAATTCTTGTAAAGATCTATCCGCTTGAAGAATAAATGGTGAAATAATAATAATAAACAATAAAATGTATGTGTGAGTGTGTATGGGAGATTGAGATTGAGAGAGAGAGAGAGAGAGAGAGAGAGAGAGAGAGAGAGAGAGAGAGAGAGAGAGAGAGAGACAGAGAGAGATCGAAGACGTGATAAAATGACATTTAAAAAAAAAATCAAGGACGGGTCTTAAGTACCGTAGATGCACAAGTTATATTAGAGTTATGAAGATGACTATGTGTTATGAAGGATTACACTTGCAATACACGTGTATGACAATTAACACAACCAAAAGTTGTTTGCTTTTTTTCTCCATTTCTTCATTCTGTTATATGAAAACAAAAACAAAACAAACAAACAAAAAAACAAAAAACAAACACTGCACCTATATTTCTCTCGATTAATTGTAGTCCACATGTTTATATCTCATAGCAAAATATACAAAGTTAAAGGTTTTTTACTAATGAATTTTGTTTTTGACTAATGTAGTGTAAAGTACGTAAAAGGTTTGTTTGACAAGAATATGATTTGGACCCATGGACACCTTGTGATAAGTCTGACTGATTCACAAATAAAATGCGAACTACATCACAA
>NC_088361.1:40395001-40455001 GCF_034508935.2 Berghia stephanieae
GAACCCCACCCAGCATTAATGTTTCCATCTGAATTTTCATACAATAACCCCATAAAAATTAATAAACAGTTTCTCCCTATAAAAGACTGCAATGTTGAAATGAATGTTTCAACCAACATTTTCATATAAAAACCCCATAAAATTTAATAAACAAGTTTTCCATATCAATATGAAAGCAATGTTGAAATTAATGTTTCTACCACAGTTTCCATACGAAAATCCTAAAATAAAAAAATAGTAAACAGGTTCTCCCTTTCAATATGACTGCAATGTCGAAATTAATGTTTCTATCAAAATTTTTATCAATGATCAAAAATGTAAAAACCTGCCATCTTACTTCATAAAATAGTGATCAAATAACTTAAGAAGTTTAGCTTTGCTGCAGTTCATTTCACTGACTTGGAAAGAAATACGGGAAACAAAAGTGCCTAAGAAAAAATAAAACTAAAGAAAAAAGTTTCCAAAGTAGATCCCAGCAGTGGTCTATCCCAACAGACAAGTCAACCCAAAGTTTCCCTTAGATGCTGAAATAGTTTGCTACTTTCTTACACTAAAAAACAAAGTCACAAAGAGATGTGATTTTCAAGGAAAAGCAGTTGCATCTCTAAGATAAAAACACACTTTCTAATACTAATAACTGATTTCCATCCTCATTAAAAAAAAATAAGGACTCCAGCCAAGTAGGGATAAAACTATGTTGTGTCATTCCAGTATGAGATGAGAAAGGCAAAGAGAAAGAGATAACAGCAACCTCAGCAATAATCAAATAAAATAATAACAGGGTTGCCAATTGAGGAGGAAAAAATTTCCTGAACTTTTACGGAAACACATTGACCCCAGTAAAAAACATTATGTACTTACTGTTTCCTGTTTAACTGAGGATTTATAACATTGAATTTCTTAAATTCAGACAATTAGCAACTTTGCAATAACTAAATAATGAAAACTGAAAGATACATTACGTTTAACAATGAATTTAAAAAACCCAAAAAACAAAACAAAACAAAAACAAACACACAATAATCGTAAATATAAAAAAAATTCAAGTTCTTTCAACATAATTTTTATTCTTCAGCCAATCAATGCTGGTGACTGGAAGAAATTTGTTAACCAAATGTTTAAATATCAGGTATGTGCGGGAATACCTTATTTACAGAATAAAAAATGTGTGGTGTTATTTGTTGGATTTCAGGAATGTTAAACAGCATTTGCAAATCTGTTGGCTTAAATCAGATTCTTTTTTTTTTTTAATATGACAGGACAGTTGGTACTTTAAAGAATTAATTTAATTGCTCATGCAGTAACTCCTGGATCTCAGAAAGGTAACACAAAGGGCATTGGCTCAAAGTAAAACAAATCAAAAGTAACTCACAGCAGAGACCACTCAAAAGTCTCATTCACGCACCAGTCCTCAATCCTTTTTAACACACTCAGATGCTTGATGAAAATAGGTGACAATACAAAGAGATGACTCGCTTGGTTGAAGAAAAAAAGTAGTTATTTACAACTATAAGGCCCATATGAGGGAGTCTATCCCAGTTTCTAGAGCGATAAGCAGAAAATTGCAATTGCACACTATCTTTTGGATATCATATCCCAAAACTCTAACTAGATATTTGACTGTTTCTCTCCCAGCTAGGGTATCCGGTCAGGGCCTGGATAAAACCTAGTAATCTCATTCCGAGACAAAGGCAGAGAGCTTGTTGGAAAACAGATATAAGGGGACAGAAGACACAGCAAGTGCCTCCATGCCCACTATGGGAGGCCAGGAACCCCACCCAGGTAAAAGCAAAGGATCCAGTTATCCGGCCCCACGTTTTCTTTCACAGCTTGTGGCCGCAAAATTAGGGAAATATTTCTGATTTGCATTGCAACCGCAAAATCTGCACGTTTTGCAAATTTTTGACAAATTCTTTGATCCTTTTTTTATTTTGCAAAATTTGCGTTCCCCATAGTGATGAAGATTTTAAATTTAATTTTGTTTTCCCAACTTTGGGCCTATTTCCAAATCAGCATAATTTCTGTTGCCATTTTTGTCCCATAATTTTGCATAAATTTTGAGTTTGTTGTTTTTGTTTGTTTTTAAGGTTTTTACAGCGCTTGCAACACATTAAGGTCATATCAGCGCCAGTAAAAAGGAAGAAAATGGGATAGTAAAAAGTTCTAGAATTTCAATTAAAGCATCCAAGAATAATGCAGACAAAGGGGAATTTGCACACTATCAGTGCACTTAGTTTGAGATCACCTAAAAGTCTCATCCAGACACAAGAACAGGTACCTATGAAGAGGAACACACTCAAATGTTTACAAATCATATATTATAATACATAAACAAAACATAATACAGTGCATAACAGAGAGATGATTTACAAGGAAAAAAACATCATCTCCCAAAACTAACTATACATTTGACTGTTTCCCTCCCAGCCAGGACAAAACCAAGTAATCTCATTCCAAGACAAAGACAGAAAGCATGTTGGAAAACAGACATAGGGGGATAGAAGACAGAGTATGTACCTCCCTGACGACTATGGGAGGTCAGGAACCCCACCCAGAATTTTGAGTTTGAAACTGCGTAATTCCATGGGGATATTTTATGACATGGGTTGCTTGTAGTTAGTTGCTAGGTGTGACACAACATATTTAGAAACCTGCAATTTTTTTTGCAAAATTTACTTATTTTCTTCTGCAAAATTCATCATTTTCTTTGCAAAATATTAAAATATTTTTTGGGGAAAAAAAGCGGGGTCAGAGTTATAAAGAATAGACTCAAATGTGTAACAGTGTTCAAAACTAATAAACATAATAGAACATAACAGTAACAAAGAGATGATTTACAAGGATAAAAAATATCTCTCAAAAAAAAAGTACTAAACATTTGACTGTGTCAATCTCAGCTGAGGATTCCCGCCAGACCAGGGAAAAAACAAACAAAACAAAACATTAAAACTCTGAGCAATCTCACTCCAGAACAAAGACAAAGAGCAAAATGGAAAGGGAAAACAGATATGAGGACAGATGACAATGCAAATCACCCCCTGCCCACCCAGCTTATCAGGTTGATGCATGTGACCAAAAACTTGATTACATCTCTCCCAAGGTTGGTCTTTTCATTAACTATATGAAAACACCTTTCTCACCTTTCCCTACTTTGCTATCTACAGACACATCCATCAATAAACGGTTTGCTTCTCAGTTATTCAATCATTTCTTAAAAATCTTATACAACTTATATTTTTTAAAATCTTAATAATTATAAACAAAAAAAAAATACAATAAAAAAGGGACTCTATTCAGGATTTCCGGGATGTCTAATGGGTCAATGTAATGGAACATTGATTGGGTTTTGATTCAGATTTCAACATAACAGGTCTGATTAAATAAGTACAATTATTTAACAAAAACATTATGATCCATATTCTCTGTAAGCTTGTAACTTGTTTTAAAATACCTGTAATTAAACATTCCCTTGTATAGTAAATCAAGATTGCCTGGCTTGATGATATCAGACTAGTGTAACGTTATATCAATTAACATCAAGTAACAGTGACAAGATTAGCATGTAATTTAAAATCCAGTCAACATTCTGCCCACTGCCAGTCCAACTTTGGCCATTTAGTACTTCTTTACATCCGGGATTTTAGACAACAAGGAGTTTAACCCATGGTTAAAATCACCATCATTTGTATTATGAGCAATAAAATTGTTCTTCACCTTATTATTGTGACCTTTTTGTATTAACAAACAATTCCCCATTGCTCTGATTTCAGGTTTAAATGTTTGAAGAAAACTGTTTTCATGGAAGTGAGTTATTTACCAGGATAAAAATGCATTATCACACATGTATTTTTTCATTTCAATATTGTTCCACAATTCAAAAACTGGGGAAGGCACATCATTGAAACTTTCACGCTACACACTTTTCAAAGTCATAACAATCATATCCCAACTCTTCACAACTCACTGTCTGAGCAATACTATTTATGATAAAAACAATTTTAACTTGAGAAATGCATGTATAATCATATAATAAATATAATCAAATACATATCTATAGATATATATTTTTTTAATACTAAAAAAGAAACAATTTCACTCATCATTCTGCTTTTGCTACTCAATGAATCTCTAAATACGACCACATTAAAATGTATGCACTATTATTCTGGTTTAACTTTTTCATGCCATTAACAGACCTGCCAAAAGCAAGAAACATCTTCGGAAAAAAAAAAATTGCATCCTGTGACAATTTTAAAATACTTCAGAGCAGGTAAGGTTTTGTTCCAAATTTGAAACACAAGTGAGAGAAAAACAAAAACAATTTTTTGTCTAGTTTTGTTTCTGAGGCTTATCAGTGCCAGCAACACATATAAGTCATTGCAATGCCAGTAAAAAGAAAGAAAATGGGAGTCAAAATTCTAGACTTACAATTACAAGTATCCAAGAAAAAGTAAGACGGAAAGCAATATGAAAAAAAAAAAAAACAAACAACAAAACAACGAAAATGAATTGAATTATGTCATCATTCAAAGTTGTCAACAAAAATTCTTTGTTTATTTGTTGTTTTTAAGGGTTTTACGGCGCTTGCAACACATAAAGGTCATATCAGCGCCAATAAAAAGGAAGAAAATGGGATAGTAAAAAGTTCTAGAATTACAATTACAGCACAAAAGAAAAGGTAAGACAAAGGGGAATTGGTTCAAATAGGGAACAGATGTAGATTCCAAGAGCACACCGTCAAAGTACTTAGTTTGAGATCACCTAAAAGTCTCATCCAGACACAAGCACAGGTCCCAACTAAGAGGAATACACTCAAATGTTTACCAATCATATAATATAATATTAGACCTGTAAATGAGCTCTATAAAAATTGACTGAAACTCTTCGACAAACTGAAGATTCAATTATTTTTTTAAAAATAAGGGCATCATTGGAGAGGAGAGTGATAAATACATTAAAATAGTGGGTGTTATTTCTTACTGGAAGTATGACTGCCATAATTTGATGAAGAAGGAATGAATGCTAAATAAGCATGTCATTCATATAGGTAAAGATGACTTCATCAAAGTCATATTCCTGCCTCTGGAATTTTTTTTGACATAGTCAGAAAAATAATCACCATTATCATCTTTAACTTTTAGCCATGACCAATTGAATTTATTCCTCACACTCACATCTTTAACTTTATCGATGCTCGACAAGTCTGAATTGCGACCACGAACAGCTCAGCCATTGTGAGAACATTAGAATAATGTAGCAATGAGCAAACTTGATTTTCAATCAGTAAATGACAGAGAAAAAAAAACTTAAATAAATATGACTTCTGGCCAATACACTGAATTATTAAGTAGAAGTGAATTATCATGAAGAAACTTCGCAGGCGTAGCGGAAAAATTCAAAGAATCGAAATGAAGGTAAATCGCCACAAAACAGCAAGCTCGCTTGGGCTTGAGCAAAACAATGGCAGAAAACGTCCTGATTTGCACGGGAATTAATTAGGCTACTTACCATTCTTCCTTATAATCAGGTACTCAATCAGTGAAGAAACGGTCAACCAGTTTGTTACAATGTGAGGCAATCGAAATGTGCTTGTACTACAAGTTGTAGCAATCTATCCTAATCTAACTTTCGATTTAAAGGTGTCTCCATCATCTACTAGAGATGTTACTTCCGGCATTCGCATTTTTTTTTTTAATACTTTTAAAACCCAGCTTGTAATTGTGGTCAATTTTGGCTTAGACGAAACAGTGAAATTTATCGCTCGGCGGCTCAGTTAAAATTGGCTACCGTTGGGATCACGACAGGTTGGAAAGTGAAAAAATAATTTAACGAAGGCTGTGTGAAATTACACTGGGATGTGTTCAGTCATGCCAATTCTTAAAAGCGCCGCTTAGCCTTGGCAATAAATCCATCGTTAATATTAACGGCTCCCATGAGCTATGCGTAGCGTTATGGAACACTCCTAATTACTTTACGGTCATTCGACTACAATTTGTGAATTCTTTCTTTCTTTCCTTTTTTTTTAAATATTTGAATTTGACAAATTGACTGATTTCAGTTAATTGACTGAGAATTTACAGGTCTATAATATGTAAACTAAACATAATACAATGCATAACAGAGAGATGATTTACGAGGGAAAAAAAATATCATCTCCCAAAACAATAACTATGCATTTGACTGTTTCCCTCCCAGCCAGGACTCCGACCAGGGCCAGGAAAAAGACCAAGCAATCCCATTCAAAGACAAAGACAGAAAGCAATTGGAAAGCATAAGAGGGGATAGAAGACACAGCAAGTACCTCCCTGCCCGCTATAGGAGCAAAAATTCTTTGTGCAGAAGCTGTCGAAAGCCACAGGTGGCTAAGTTTCCTGATTATTTAGCCAAAAAGCTTCTTAAGCCTAACAGGACTTTTGAATCACCCTGTATATCAATAATGGACCAAAATTAGCTAAATTTGGATTATATTCTTATCTCAGTGATTCAGGTTTTCAGAAAAAAATGGTGGTCTTGGAGGTCATAGTTGTTGTGTCTCTCCTATTCCCCTATATTTCCTTTCCATGTTGCTTTCCGTCTTAATTTTTCTTGCATACTTGTAATTGTAATATGGGACAGAGCAAAAATTAAAACAATGAGATGACATTTCCGTAAAGAGTAAAAAAAACAAAAAAAAATTTAAAAAACAACATTTATAATGATTCTAACTCTTCAGGTGGAAGGCCTACTTAGTTTTTCATTGGATTTATTCTCCTGTAATCAAACCAAGAGAGCACAAACACATGAGAAGCTTTTGCTGAGATAAACATTCATTGAAAAGAAACAAAAAAAAACAAACAAAAACAAACAGATAAAAGATATATTTTGAAAAAAGGTGAAATCACAGCCATAGTCCTGGTTTTGAGTACATAACTGTAAACTCGTATGCTTCATCAGTAAAAAGTATTGTGTATGACGACAAAAGAATTCAAGTGCATTTTCGTTTCCTTAAGTGAAAAAAGGCTGTTTCATGATATCGCCTGCAAACATATAAAACATAATCAATGCAAAATCTATAATCTTTACTTCATAAATAACTGACCACAAGAGCAACTATTTTTGAGCATTCCATCACCTTTGCCCCTGAATAAACAAAGATCTTCGCAAGTTTCGAAGTCATGCCATTCAGTTTTGTATATTCCACAAACATATTGACTCCTAGGTTTGCCAAAACTTGTGTGTAATAACAATATAATGTTAAAAGACAAACAATCAAACAAAAAAGAATATTTCTATAAAATTGAGAATAATTTGTATATTTCATAATAATGACGAGTAGGTTACTCCATAATTTATCAAAACTCTTATATTCACTTTCTCTCATTAAAAAAAAAGTCCAACCGTGTTTTGTTCAACACACACTGTCAGTATTACAAGTTGATACTTTTAATCTCAAAACACAAATGAATTTTAAATAAAACAGGTTTTAGTCTTATATATTCAACAGGGATGCCATTTGCAACAATAACAAAAGCCTGAAAGTTTTCTCGTAAACAACATATTATATGAAAATATTTTGCGCAAAGTTGCTCTTCATCAAATGGTATCACCCTTAAATCATAGAAAAAGATGCATATTCATTTCGCTTCCCTTAATGGTTGCCTTTAAACATTAAAAAAAACAAAACAACACTTTCCAGTTGGAAGAATTCAAAAAGGGCATCCCAGATTCAAAAATCACATCAAGTAACTTTTTATAATGAGGGATAGCCTGCTAGTCTGTAGAATTAACCAAGTATATTAGACAAAAGACATTTGCCATGTTGATTTGAAGAAACACTTAATAGTTGTGTATATGTCAAGGGATCTACCGGGGTTTTATAAAACTCTGAATGCTAACAAGAATTGAAACAACTCAACAATGGTTATAAACAGATGGTTCAATGCTTTTCATTTAGAAAATCATTAAAACTTTAAATAAATAAAAATTGATGGTAGAGTTATGTCTTTTAAAAAAAGAACAATTTAAGTAGGATTTTAGTGTTAACCAGACTGCTTTTACCAGACTGCAATTGTTACAAATAAAGTTCAACATGACAGTTGACAAAGTAATAGCTGGAAATTTAAAATCCCTAAGTCATTTTATGGTCAGTTCCTATAACCCATGCCTTTGAAAACAAAGCTCTACAGCTCTAAGGTATGTGTCAACTTTTAAAAAAGAAGTCATTTTGTATACACCACTATGTTTTATGGCAGTGTAATATAATTCCCAATCATGCCCAGATCTTGACATGACTGTGTACCACATATTTATTTTTAAATCATCCCTATTCAATTGTTAGATCGAAACCTGCAGTAAGAGACCATTCCAATCAGAATTAGTATCAAATATTTTCTATTCTTCAACTCAAACTATTACCTGATAAAAGCAGATCCTAATTTATAGGAAAACAATATAAATAGAAATTTGCATTGCAAATGAATGTCCAGCTTTGGCACTTATAATTTCATCACAAACAAATATGCAGGGAGTATTTATTGATGGACATTTATCAAAAACAACACACCAGACACTACTTTCACTATATGAAAATTTGACAATGATAGACATATAGGCCAAATCAAATACGTTTGATTACGTTGCCTGATGAAAAGAAAATGAATATCTTCTGCTGATCATAATTTATTGCAGTGAGTCCCAAATTTATTCTCAACAATGAGATTTTTTCCAAATGAGGTAATAGAAGCTTGGATAATTGCTATATCATCGTGAATCATTATCAGCAAATATTTTTTAAAAAATATTTCATAATATTTGATTTTTATGTTTTTTACAACCATTAAATTTTGATTTTAAACATAACAGTTTATGCTTTTGTTTAAAACTCAATTATTGATTATATTACCATTAGTAGCAGAGAAAGTAACATTTCAACATTCACCAAGGCTATCAACAGAGGCCCCAATCCAAAGAAGTCGGAGGAGGAATTCAAATACCAAAGAGAGAGGAATTTCAGGTGAAAAAGAAGAATAAACTTACAGTTCTTGAAATAATGGCTGTAGCAATATAAATTCTCTTGACAACATGTTCACCTCCTGTATAACTAAGGCAGATACAGTTTCTGTGCTAAATAGTAATATAGTAATATACAGAATGTTTCAATAATTGGCAAAATCGTGGAATTCCCTCAGTGAAAATAAAAGAGGAATGATTCCGTGACATGCTGAATTTTAGGAGCCTCTGTATCAAATCGATCAATCAATATGGGTCACATAATAAGTCACAAATCACTGGCAGACTGTGCTAACTTCGCTCTGATAACTGTTCCTTACATTTCACAGTCCGTTTAAAGACTCTCAGTGTTAATGTTGGAATTATGGCTTTAAATATTTGAAATATAACATGACAATAAAGCTTTGTGTTAAATTATCATAACCTTGACTCAACTAATGATAATTACAAGTAGATAAAGATGCTGATGATGATGAAAAATAAGAAATATAATTTTTTTTAAACCCAGAAAATATAATGGTTTGACACTGTTTATAAAACTGAAGAATAAATATGCCATTGTCTCTATTTACACTATTCTACATCAAACAAAAAAAAGAGTAAAAGAAATGTAATTAATCACAATAAAAACAGTATCATTTTGCACAGAAGAAAATCTGAGTAAGTTTATCGTGTATAAAAGCATATTTCAAGAATGCTTATTTAACATGATAACATCAAAAGTTGATATTTTCCTTCTTTTTTAGAGAGAGAGAGAGAGAGAGAGAGAGAGAGAGAGAGAGAGAGAGAGAGAGAGAGAGAGAGAGAGAGAGAGAGAGAGAGAGAGAGAGAGAGAGAGAGAGAGAGAGAGAGAGAGAGAGATTGATTGATTCATAAATCAATGTTGGTTAATGAGTCATAGCTGCTATGAGCTCGGTTCATGCAAATCCTTATAAAAAGCATGGACAGCGTTGAATCCTCGCTTGTCAATTGACATTTTGACACCCTCCAGCTGTTGAAATAAATCTTCTGAGCTGATGTCCTCTGGTAGCTTTGTCAAGAATTGAGCCATAAGAATGAAGTCCATCTTGAGCAGAACATTTTGATAAAGCTTTAAAATACCTGACAGAAGCAAAATAATATAATCAGCTGATTGGGGAATGTAATATTTCCTTCTTTTAAAATAAATAAATCAAAAATAAAATTCCCTTAATTCATCCCATAGGGGAAATTTGTCTCTAGGGTCTATTCCAAGGGAAGACTGGAATAACCCAGGCGTCAGCCAAAGTGCAGTGCCGCAAATTGAGCTAGGGCGAGATGGTGACTTGCTTAAGGCCACACAGCGCAGTAACCGGTGATCAAACTTGGTACCTTTCGGGTACGAAGCAAAGATCGTACCGCTGAGCCACGCTGCCCCCATTTTAATTTCAATAGACTAAAATTATTGTATCAAAAGCATCCCTCTTTTTCATCTGATGATCTGCCCCCCCCCCCCCCCCCCCCACCACCACCACTAAAACATGAGAGAGCAACATGATTTAAATTAAAATTTGGTTCACACAGGCCCATATTTCAATGATTACAAAAGAACCATATATCTTAATTAACTAATTCACAAACACTGCTTTACAAGACTCTTTACATTTTTGCTACCCTAGACAGAGTGTCTCATATTTGTCATCTCAATTGTCATCGTGTGTAACACGTCAGATATGCACGTCTCTGATTCCAGTGTATTACACAAGAAAAAGTCATTGATAGCCCTGACAAGTGAAATATTTCAAAACTACAATGTTAGATAAAATCGCTAGCAAATTGTCAAGAGAGGAGGAGTCATTAAATTGGGAGGCAGGGTGTAGCATAAACCAACACGTTTACCTTTCAACCTAAATGATTTTTGTCACAACTACGAAAAACAAGCGAAAACAAAAATAAGTTGAATCTAAGGCCGTAAAAAAACAAGACAAAACAAAAAAACAAAGAAAAAAATACTGGAGTCAAATCTTATTCAGAAATTAAAAGGTAAAATTTTTCTTCCCAGTGAAACATTTGATTGCAACTCCCACAGCCCCATGCTTTAAGGTAAAAGACGAGCGGGAAATTTTTTTATTTTATGAAAACCCTTTAGGCTGAACTCAAGTTTGCCTTGAGAATTTTTCTCTCTTGTTGTTCTCATTATTATGTATATTTCTCACTAATTCTCCTATTTTTTGTATATAACAATACATACATTAAAAAAATTTCAGATCAGTTCATTTATGTGAATTTATGCCGGTTACAACAAATAGAACAATAATTGCATTACAATTAATTCAACAAAAATGAAGCAAGAATGTAAATTTTGGTCGGGGGAGGGGAGAGATATCAGTGTTTATATTTTAATTATTTGAAATGCAATCATCTTTTGAAAAAGTTGGGTATGTTGTGTTCTCATTTAAAAGTCCAAAGACCTATATTTTTATATATATGCTTAGTTTGCTGTATTTTATGATTGAAATCTAATCCAGAGGCAATCGAGCTTGTGCTCTTCTGTCCAAAGAATATTTATTAAAGCCACTGAATATCTTTCCAATAAATAATGAATATTGGCAGTTTTAAAAGCAGAAGAGAAGAGTCAAATGAATAAAGTCTATGACGAATCGTTGGTGAGTCAAAATGAAAATAGCTATCACAGGGATGGAAATGCAAACTTGAAAAAAATTCAGAAATTCCGCGATCTAATTTCAATAGTCTACATCAACATTCTCAGTAAGTACCTACTTAGGTAAACATCCAATTGAATGAACTCCAGGAATGAGATGATTAATGTCCCAGTAATCGTGACAAGATTTTTAGGATTTTAATGATTTATGGTTCCTTTTTGTCAGGAGGAATTACCATTATTTGGTATTGTTTATGTTTAAATCAGTGCCAATTTAGTATACCTTATCATTATGGATTAAACGATTAAACAGGGTTAAATTCGTTTTGGATAATGAAAAAATCAGAATTTTGCAATTCTAAACTTATTTTTACTGCACGTAATCCAACACCTAATATTTTTTAAATTTAAATTAAATTCAGGTCAAAATATTACCCCCAATGACTAAAATTCATTTAATGAATCTAATAAAAATAAAAACGCTTATTTAAATTTCAGCAGCCATAATATTACTAAGTCCTCGACACTTTGGAGCAGGTAAACAAACAAGAAGGACAGAGAGTATTAAGTAGGACATTTTAAATGCTTCATCATAAGAGGACCAACTGCATTTGAGATTTATTATAAATCTTTTAACCAAAGCTTTAACAATTGAAAATGGACTGAGCTGCAAATACAGAGATTCAAAAATAAAATCAAAGAAACGAACTAAATACAAAAAAAAACAAAAACAAGAGAACAAAATAACATCACAATAAACTTACCAATAGCTACTCTAAATAAAAATTCTTCCCCATCCCTGCAAAACATATCCCACACACGACAGGCCACATCAAGGGGTAAAGATTTACTGTATAATAAAAATACCCTGAAAAAGAAAAAAGATATAAGATATGGCAAAATGTGCATCACTATTGACCAACCTGACTTCTACAAATTTAACTCAACATCATCACCATCATTGTCGCCTTTTCTTATACACTGTAAGGGCATAAGTCATGAT
This sequence comes from Berghia stephanieae, assembly GCF_034508935.2. Classification (NCBI taxonomy): domain Eukaryota; kingdom Metazoa; phylum Mollusca; class Gastropoda; order Nudibranchia; family Aeolidiidae; genus Berghia; species Berghia stephanieae. The sequence goes on from NC_088361.1 coordinate 40,407,613, forward strand.
GAAAAGAGACTTCTATTTTGCTAAATTTCTTTAACGAGGAGCTTTCCAACTTTTATCTGTGCTTGTCAGAACCATTTCTCCTTTCCATATCATTCTCCCTGGCAACTGCATATCTTTATTTATTCTATTCAGTTCTTCTAGCGCAAACTCCAACTTAATCTAAGATTCTTAATATTACATCTGTTCATTAAATTAAGTGATATATCAAATTACATTTCATTAATATATCTTCCATTATTAGTTCACTTTTCTAAAAATCACCACTTCTTAAAATCTCCGGACATTTCAAATAATTTACAAAAATAATTTAAAACTTAAAGCTTCTAATGAGCCTTGTAGATCCTTCCGTCAACAAACATGTCCAGAAAAATCTACAAGCATAATTTAGCCTTTCGTATGACGCGTCTTCAATGAGTTAAATATGACTAAGTTCCTTGAACTACAGTTTAATCAAGTTTACTGTATATACAGTATCACATCTTTTACCCTTTTCACGACTTATGAATTTCAGTAAACACACAATTTTTGTTTTAAATGGAAAAATCTCAAACTTTTCTCTACATGTGTAACTTGATTGCAATTGAGTCATTGCTTACGAATAAATTTACATTACTTTTCTGTCCAATCCAATCAAAACAAAATGATTAAGCCTTCCAAATTTTCTGAATAAAACTGAATTAATTCACCTTGGTGCAGCTTCACTGTTCATTATGATTTCAAAGTTGCTTTATGCAGCTAAAAAAAGGTCAGCTTTGACCTGAAAAAAACTCTATTTAATTCAGATAAAAAAATAATAAGCAAACTGATCTCGTGTCTCTCATATAAATTTCTGTCAATAGTAATTGCAATAGAACCTTCCGAGAATGAATCCATTTAGTTCAAGAGGTATAATTTATTGTTTGTCAGTTTTTTTTCTTCATCAATGTTTTTAATGCTTATACATTTTCAAATAATATTTAACATCTAATATTAACGTTGACATGTATTCACCAGATAGCAATTTAATGTCTTGATGAGTAAAGTACAAGAATTTATTTTGCAATCATAAAAACAACCAAATGCGAGTACTCACCATTCCATCAAATATAAATTAGGCGTGACACTGTGACTGGTGACATGAGCATGAAGTTTTGGGAGGTTTTCTTTGAAGAAAGCATCAAATGTATTGTAGTATGCAGACATCTGAAAAATAATGGGCCATGGTAAAATATTGTAGCATAGTAAAATGATGAGCAGAATCATCATAGGAGAATCAAAGGAAGAAAAAGAATAAAAAAACAAACAAAACAATACAAACACAAACGCAATTAATATTAAACACGAGGAAGTACATATACCTAAAATGAAATTGGTCAAATTTACTAAGAACTAGTTTTATGAATGGAGATAGAAGTACAATCCTAATAATCCAGGAGCATCAGTTAATGTTTTGTTTTTTCTTTCACTTTAAATAAAATTGACCCTGACCTTTTGTTTTCGTTCAAATGTTTTGTTTTGTTTTTAAGGGTTTTACGGAGCTTGCAACACATTTAGATTATATCAGCGCCAGTAAAAAGGAAGAAAATGGGACAGTAAAAAGTTCTAGAATTACAATTAAAGCACCCAAGAAAAAGTAAGACATAGGGGAACTGGGAACAAATAGGGATCAGATGTAGATTCCAAGAGCATACCACCAATGCACCTAGTTTGAGATCACCTATAAGTCTCATCCAGACACAAGCAAAAAATCCAACAAAGAGGAATACACTCAAATGCCTACATTTTACATTAAAATAACAATAATACATTACAAACTATGCATTTGACTGTTTCCCTCCCATCTAGGAGTCCGGCCAGGGCCAGGACAAAACCAAGTAATCTCATGCCAAGACAAAGACAGAAAGCAAGTTGGAAAACAGATATAAGGGGATAGAAGACATAGTATGTACCCCCCTGCCCATTATGGGAGGTTAGGATCCCCACCCAGGTTTTCGTTCAAAGGTAAGAAAAAAAAAATTTGCATAAAATAATTGAAAAATAAATAATAAAACTTATAAAGCACCAACATGAGAATTTCAAGAAAAGTAAATGTTACAATTTTAAGAAAATTAAATGTTACAGATACCAATGACTTATGAAGAATTGTAATTCGGATATGAAAGATAGTCGGATCCACAGTAAGATAGGATTTCTTTTGATCAAACAACAGACATGAAATGATTTTCTTGCTTGTGTATGGATGGAGATTATTTAAGTAGAGGCAAATTACAGGCAAGTAACCAACAAATTACCATACCTACATCAAACTCATAAAAGGAAACTTCTCTTTCCATTAACGAAGCAAATAAAACACACAAACAGAGACCATTATATTGTAACAAGTGAATAAGCACTTACAACATTTTCATCCACTCTGAAAAATGCTAACTGACATGGTCGATTGAGCAAATTTGCAAAACAAACAAATGCATCAGCAACTTCCATGTTGAGAAGTAATATCGCTGCAATGAAAGACATTCCTTGGACCTGTAGTTGAAGAAACAAAATATAATGAAATGAAAAATGCAGATTTGAAATATGTTAGAACATGATGCGAAAAGTCTACAATTTTGATGGAGAGTTTAAAGCATGAAATTGAGCATTCAATACCTTGTTTGAAAAATTAGAATAATACTTTTAAATAAACGTTTGAAAAATTAAGCTTTTAAGTTTTAAATGTAATCTGTTGAATAATGGTATATTTTAACAAATGATAATGTTGAGAGTGGTAAGGCCTGTTGAAGCCCAGGATCATAAATGTACTTACAAAAAGGGAACATTAGAAAAAATTAAACAGTACAATTACATTGTTTAATTCAGAAGCCCTTCTATTTTCATATACGTTGGTAACGGTTGATAATATAACTTACATAACCAACATCTGGTCTGTAACAGGCATAAGCACCAAGTAAACAGTGAAGAAGATCATGGTATGGCCCTCCCTGAAATTCAAATGGATGAGTAACTTAAGGCTTAGACTTTTATGAGAAGACAGGCCTATTCGATTGGGGAACAGGTCCAGACTTCAACTTATTATGAGTAAATGAACATTTGCTTGACAAATTAACATATATGTCCCGGATTTATCAGTATTGTGACAAATACTTGAGGCAAAGAGATAAAAAAACAAAAACAAACAGAAACAATAACAAAAACAACTGAATGGTGCTTTCTTCAAGAGGTGACTCTTTGGAGCAGTGTGTGTGTGAGAGGTGCCTATTATACTGCTGTTTACTACCAAACAACGTTTTGTTTTCTTTTTTGGCTGGATATCTTTATATATATTTTTACTTTAAAAAGATTGATGAATTAAGGTGATCCCGATTTAGCAAATTTGGTCTTGAAGACATTTCTGTGATAAAGTCTATATAATCTAAGCATTGATGATACTGAGTTTTTTGTTTTTTTGAAAACATTATTGTGTCCTTTACCTTATTCATATTCATCAATTATAGACCAGTAATAATAGACATGCTATGTTTTTGATCAATCAATAAGTACCAGGTCTGTTGCAGACATAAGCAATGTCTCTCCAACCCTCTCTGTCATCGTTTACTACTGAATACAGGTGGTTAGTAACTGTATTATTATTATTATTTTATTATTATTATGACGTCCCTGAAATTCTGTAAACACGTAACTAGAGAAAAAAGCTCTGCCATGCCAATTTTCATTTTTAATAGAATGAAATGGGTTTCTCTAACCTCAAAAAAAAAAAGAAAAAGAAAAAAAAAAAGAAGAAAAATATTCAAACCATTGACCACTGAAACTAACAAATTTCGTCACGTGTTCTAAACATTTGAGATGTTCCATTAAGTGTTAAGCTGAAAAGAGTTTTCTCTGCTTCCTGTAGAATCTGACAAGACATACACCCCCTATATTTATACTGAGACTTGTGTTTATAACGTTTAGTATTTATACAAAAATACAAAATGTTGTATGTTTTCTGTGTGTTTGAGTGATATGTAAGATAAATACAAGCGGAGAAGAAGGTATCGAGTTAAATAATAACAGGACATCTAGAGATCAGACCCATAAATTGATAATATTTTTCTAGATAATAAATACATTGAAACCAAGTTATCTGTACTGTTATCATCTGTATGAATTCTTGAAAAAAAAAAGCCAAACACAATTGTAATAAAATAATTTACCTCTCCCTCCGCATGACATCTTTAAAAATTATGTGATGGTAAGTCTCCTTTGAGTTTTGTTAAAATTCAAATTTAGCCAAGCAGTTGGTAAATTATATCAGTTCTTCATATAAAATGTCAATACCATAACTAGCTTGCAAAAACTCATCAAAAATAAAATATATAATTGTTGCAATAGCCTTTCCACATATATCCTTAAATGTCAAAGAATTAAAATCTGTAACAAGAAACTCAAGAAGATCTAAAGCAGAAACAAGATCTAACGCAGAAAGTCTTCAGAGAAGAAACCCTGCTCAAACAAGTGTTTCGGTCCTTAACTTCTTACTCTCCAAAGGGGCTGGACCACAACTAAATTATGACTCCTAGGTGTCTTTCTACTTTCATTTACTGGATGATGAGTTGCCTATGATGAACTTCTTCAGGACATAATTTGCTTTAATGAAGTACAATTTGCCAGTTCTGCTTTGATGACTTGGGAATGAGTACTCAAAACGAACCTTTTGAAATATTCCAAGGTGTGGAAAGGTTCTAGACACATCCAGCCGAATGACATTTACACTGTCCTCCTTGTCATGAGATACTGCAGACTCTTGCTGAGCTGAACGAAAAAAAATATTGTAAGATAAGTAAATAAAGATTGCAAGATGATGATAATAATAATAATAATAATAATAATAATAATAATAATAATAATAATAATAATAATAATAATAATAATAATAATAATAATAATAATAATTATAATAATAATAATTCTTGAATCTCAAATTGGAAGACATAACATGTCAACTTATCTAAATCGACGTCAAACAAACAAGGTGAATATTACACTATATAGCCCATAATTTTGCACTCAAGGAAATATGATCTTATTTCAAAGACAATACATCTTTTTCAAAGCCACACATTAAAAAAAATAATAATAGTAAAAAATCAATATTAAAAAAGCAATCCAATACCTAATGAACTGTCCTTGTTCTTTGCCTTACTTTCAATCGCCTCTTTGATTTTGTCCTCAGCCCTTTTACGTAATATTTCATATAACTCTGAAAAGATATAAATTTGAAGTATGTTTAAATAAACAGTTGACTGTTTAAGAAAAATAATCTCACACACAAAAATGGGTAACATTAAAAAAAAAAAAAAACAAGCCCACAAACATGACATTCTATACACTGTAAAAAAAAAAAAAAAAAAGGTGAAATATTTCGCATTGAGTTAAATGTAGTCAATACGACAAGTTTCTCCAACCACAAACATAAATTTCAAGATTGTTACTAAGGTCCTCTCATCACTCATTGCCACTGAGTATTAAGCAGAATGCTGATAAAAGTTAACTTAAACATTCATTCCCAATAAAATTGCTCATATTGCAGAGAGACATAAATACCTAATCCTTTAATAAAAGATACATTGAAATAAAAGAGATGGTAAACATCTATTATGGTCAAAATTTTGTAAAAGAATGTTTTCAAATTTAAATGTCATCAAAAAAAAAAAGTTATCAAAATTATGTATGCAAATATTATGCTTAAAAATGATGTGTATTGGAAATTACCATGTGTGATATTTAAATCATTCCCAATGGCTAAGTTCCACACTTGACCCCTGACGTTTGATGGTAATCCAAGCCACCACAATTCCCTGACCTTTTTAGTTTGTCGTCTGAAAATTATTCCAAATAAATCAAAATCAGTTGGAAAATGAATAAGATTACAAATCTATAATATTGTTATAATAGACACCACAAACAATGTGTCTAACCTTTAATCACAATATCACAATCTTAGCTATAACACTAAATACTTTTACAAATTTTATAGAATAGTTAGTGTGTCAATATTATATAGACCAAGCTCATATAATGTCTGGGTTGTGAATGAATAGAAGTTTCAGCTGTCAAAACTTGATGAATACACCAGTAAACTTCCTGTTAAATAAACCTACTGACTGTACAGCTGATAATACAAAATGTATGGTACTTTGCTCATAGCCCAAAGGATAGCAAGCAATTGCTATTGTCCGTTCAATACTATAAAAACCAGGATAAACTCCTGCTCCTCAGGCCTAGTGGCTGTGAAGGACTATAATAAATATTATACACGTATCTTACAGTTGTTTTTAAAAGATTTAGTGATACTCTTCAATCATAAGTAAGCATACTTTTCTTTATAAGCCCCCCCCCCCCCCCCAAAAAAAAAAAAAGGCAAATAATAGACCTGTAAATGTAAATAAGCTCTATAAATATTGACTGAAACTCTTCGTAATTCGTCGTAGCTGAAAAATCCAAAGAATCGAAATGAATAGTAAACAGTAAGCTCACTTGAGCAAAACAATGGCAGAAAACTAATTTGCACGGGAATCAATTAGGCTACTTACCATTGCTCCTTATAATTAGGTACCCAATCAGTGAAGAAACTAGAAACGATCAACCAGTTTGTTTACAATGTGAGGCAATAAGATGTACTGTAGCAATCCCTAACTTTCGATTTGAAGGGGTCTACATAAAGGAATGCACTTCCGACTTTCGCATTTTATTTTTTTTCATACTTTTACTTCCCTCCAGGTAAATGTGGTCAATTTTGGCTTAGACGAAACAGTGAAATTTATCGCTCAGCAGCTCAGTTAAAATTGGCTACCATTGGGATCACGACAGGTTGGGAAAGTGAAAAAACAATTTCACAAAGGCTGTGTGAAAATACACTGGGATGTGTTCAGAAACAGCAATCCTAAAAAGTGTTGCTTAGCCTTGGCAATATATCTATCGTTAATATAAACGGCCCATGAGCTATGCATAGCACTGTGGAGCATTCCTAATTACTTTACATTCATTCGACTACAATTCATGAATTCTTTCTTTCCTTTTTAAAAATATTTGAATTTGACGAATTGACTGAGAAGTTACAGGTTTAAAATAAAAAAAAAAAAATACACAAACCAATGCAAATTGTTGACTGAATCAGCAGTACATGCCTATTCCAAAGTTTAAGATAAGGTGAAGTCAGTGACTGAAATAATAATAAATGCAAATCTGGTCCCAGCCTGCCCTTTATACATAAAACCCTTATTCAAAATATACATTATCTGGTGTGAATGTGTACCTATGTGATGGGCAATAATGGATATTGTAAGACCGGAAGTATAAAAATTAAAGCGCCAATAACAGCTGAAAATGTGTTTCCACTTGGGAAGTTGAGGAAGGTTGAAAACAATGTGAAGAGCATAGAGCTTATAGAAAAATAGAAACACATTTCATTACACACAGTGCACACACATCTATCCATTTATTGGTATCACTGCATGCATCATTTTTTCTTTTTCCACAAACTAAGATAAAGGAATCATACATTTAAAAACCACGAGATAATCAAGCTTGTCTTTGTTTATCAATATTCTTTTCAAATAGGCAGTTGTCAGAACTGAACTATATCAGTATTAAGCAAGAAATTTTCACTTACGTTGACTCCCAGTTTGGCAAAATATTAGAAGTCCACGTTTGTGCAAAGGACATCAACTTGTCCTCTAATTTACGCTGTTGTTGAAGTTTTTTCTTCTTTTGTTTTAGGTCTTTTTGCTCTAAAACGAAAAAAAAAAAATTTAAAAAAAAAGGTGGTGCAGTCACATTTAGAAATGAATCCAATTTCGATTCTAAAATTATGTCTGCCCATAGAAATATGAATAAAAATTATAAAATATTCAACAGATACCAGAGACCTGACAGTTTCTTAATTTGTTGCTTTCAGTTAAATTTGGACACAATGCAGATTGATAGTTAGTCTTTCAATATCCGTCATTTCCTTATTAAAATGTATCATAGCGTTTTTCATGATTGATAAAGAGACATATTGACACAATATTCATTTTTATTAAATCTACCTGTTCTTGCTATTTTGTATAATTTATACACATTCTTACAAAATTATCAGATATAAATATTTTTATGAAGTAATATCAATACTATTGACACACTTTTACTTTTACCATTTACTATATTGCTTTGTGAAATTATGTAAATATACTTTATAAGGCTCATTATGGATGAATAAAGTTTATCTAATTATTTATTTATTCATGTTCCACCTAAATACAAAATTTATTGATGTACCTTAAACGCTGAAAATGTTTTAAAACTCCAATTTACATTTTTTCTGGTCATCTGGTATATGACCTCTGGTCATGAAAAGCAACACGGAGTATCACTCCATATCAGAGATATTCATAATTGACTATGTATGTATTTTGTATGATTAAACATAACGAAAAGTTGGTAGGTTTCACTTAGGCTGTAAAATGAGTGCATTCAATTTCCTCTCTGGTCCGTCTTACCCTCCATTTGACCTTTCCTCTCAGTCGGTCTCTTGTTTTATCATAGAAAAGTAAGTGCAACTCATTCATTTTTAGTTGCTGAACTGTACAGGAATAGAACGCAAATGTTTTATCCCGGAATTAAAATTCATTTCAATTTCCTATCAACAAAGTGAAACAACACACAGTTTCTTTGTTATTGTTTTTAGAACACCTTTGGATGATCAATAAATAAATGTTTTAGGCCACACGTAGTTTTGTTTGCTGGTATGTTTCATGTGTTTGTTGTGAGTAAATTACAGAAATGTATAGTGTCTGTGCCATACTAATTATACACGTCGGTTTACAGCCTCATACTTATAATTATATTATTTGTTGTAAAAGGTCAATAAAACCAAAATATCTATAATAACAACCATTTACGTTACCGCAATTGAATGACCTACCCTTTTTCTTTGCAGCTTCAATCATTTGAATATACTGTTGTCTGTGTCTTTCCTCTTCCTCTGGATCTTTGGTTGGTAAATTCCTGAGAATATGAAAAAAAGGTCATCAAACTAAAATACAGCATGTCTATGATTTACCATAAACTTTGATGAAGATACATTCAAATGGTGAAATGTTGGAATTAATTGGTGGAAAGTAGAATAATGAAAATCCTCAAAGGTGTCAATAAAAAATAATAATGTCAATAAAACAAAAACGAATATTACAGCTTCAAAAAAGAAGAAATACCAAACATGGAATGTTTCGGGCTCAAAACCCTCCTTCAGTCAACAAAAACAAAAATAACCCCAAAAAACGTAAACACATTATGTCTGCCGTCTATCTGGGTTTTCAAGCAATATTTTGGTAAATTTTCAAATTGTGTTCTGTTGATGGCCGAAGAAGGGTTTTGAGCCCAAAATGTTTAGTGTATGGTATTTTGTTTCTATTTGAAGCTTCTAAACTAAAAGATCAATGTAACATGTCATATCATATAAAGACATTAACTGTTTTTATCATAAATGAATCAAGTTCTTGTTTCCTTATCATTCACTGGCGGTTTAAAAATTTATCGAGTAACATTCTGAGCTTAAAATATCTCCCCATCTCCAACCTGACTAGCTTTCTTAATCTGCTAAACATTTTTTTAAAAAAATTATTACATTTACAATATCTTGTTTTAACTTGCCTTTTAATAGGTTTTAAGTGCTTAATTGACTGGTTAATAGAAAAAGACAAAGGATGAATAAAGCTTTGACTACAGACCCATCATAAGTAGCAAAACAGGAATACAGGCAAAAAGAGAACAAAAGAATTTGAAAGAGAAAATTATATTTCATTTAAAAAAACAAAACAAAAAAAAAAAAAAACTGCCCCCATAGATAATGGGTACAAAATCAAGAGTGTACAGGTATGACATTATACGAGCCGATAGAGAAGACCATCTGGTCTTGGGAATTAATGACTGAGTGATTATTATTATCACAATTAAAGTTATTCTCCATCTTACTCTGGCCTGTTCTCAAGAATGAGGGCAGTGGTTGATGAAACTTCTGATACAGCCTTTCTGGTGCTATTACTATTGGACGGTGGTATTTGAAGCTTTTCTTTTACAAGTTTTTGGCGCCTTGCTTCAATTTCAGACTTAATTTCCAACGTGTCTTTATTTACTGCTATCTTTGGAGGAACCTTCCCAAAGAGTTTCCATCCAGGTGTGCTGTCTTCCTTGCCTTTTTTACCAAATATATTTCTGAAATATATTAAAGTTGATACGGGTCAGCACAAGTAACATGAAAAACAAAGAATTTTTAAAATTTTTTTTTCAAAACAATATCGGTATACAACACTTATTTTTATGTAATAGCATCACATGTCTTGGTTGAACTAAACAGGCATCCATTATCATCTGTCACTAAAACCAAATACAATTGGATGTAAGAAAAGAATATTCAACTATTTTGATCAAACCTCAGAACTCCTAAAAATAAACCATTAAATAATCAAAGTTGTGTATTATCACCAGACTTGCTTTTACTCCACACTTGAAGTACAAAGATTTGTGATTGAGATCTAGATAACAGAAGAATTACAAAATGCACTCAACATTGTGACAAATCAAAGTAAAATAATGAGACCCAGTACAGAGATTTTTTTTTTTTTGTTTGTTTGTTGCTTTAGGTCTCTTCCAACACAATTGAAGTTATATGAGAGACCGCTGAAACAAAAAAACAAGCAATCTAACAAAAATAGTACAAATGTAAATCAAAATTATAACCTAAAGATATCATAAGCTAAATTATAAATAACCAAGAACAAACAGGCAGAAGATTTACAGAAAAAAAAATATCCCCTGTCAAAAATACAATCACAAACCAAAGAAGCAGGATAGGCTAGTAAAGAGAAGAAGAAACGACATCACTATCGGATCGTACACCCATGCGAACATCATAGGTATATGATTCAAGGGTGATGCTCCCATCCAACCACCCGCAACAGTACAGAGACAACAGCAGTGAACAAAAAGGAAGTGATATACAAAAGTGCTCTCTTTATATATTTAAAATGCATACTTTCAAAACTAATCACATTGCTTCAAATACTTAGGGACAAAGATGAAAAATGATATAATGGAACAAATAAAAAAAGTGGAACAGGACAAAGCGAAACCAGCATTCCAGAACTCTGCACATATCTATCAAAGATTTGAAGCAGCAGAGACGTGGCTTTACGCTTAAGATGTTGTGAAAGAAATAAAGTCAATTTCATGGTTGCAGAAATACACTTCAGTACCATTTTGGAGTCATTTAAGATCTGCTTTGAGCATATGTAACATCTAGAGATGCCCATTGTTGAGATATTTTTTTTAAAGTTTGAAAGATTTTCTTCTAAAGACTATACTATATATATATATGAAAATATTTCAAACAAGCTTCTCTCTTCATCAAATGATACCCCCCTTAATTCATAGAAAAGGATACATATCCATCTAGCTTCACCTTAACCAGAGACGCCAACTTAAAATTTGGCTCACAGGAGTTTCAGACACCACTCGTAGGAATTTCAATGCCGAAAGAGGAATTTCCGCACACAAGAAAAAGGAAGTGGAATGGTATTGTGTTTACATATTGTATAGTTCTAAATAGATAACTGATTAGAATTATATTATGATACATTGCCAACACATTGCCAAATACAATCCCAAAGTTTCCTTATTTCAAATTTAGTACAGCGTCAAAACCTAATGGTAGAGATTGTAGTACTGGTGGTAGTGAGGATGATGTGGTGTTGGTGGTTGTACTAATAATGGTAGTGATGATGAAGATGTGATAGTGGTTGTTGTTAGTTGTAGTGATGAACATATGGTGATGGTGGTTGAAGTCGTAGTGGTAGTGATGATGATGTGGTGGTGGTATAGGGGTTGTAGTGGTGGTGGTAGTGATGTTGATGTGGTGGTGATGGTGGTTGTAGTACAAATGGTAGTGATGATGATGTGGTAGTGGTGATTGTAGTAGTAGTGGTAGTGATGATGTAGTGGTGGTTGTATTAGTAGTAGTGGTAATGATGATGTGGTGGTGGTTGTAGTGGTAGTGATGATGATGTTGTAGTGGTTGTTGTTGTTGTTGTTGTTGTAGTAGTAGTAGTAATAGTAGTAGTAGTAGTAGTAGTAGTAGTAGTAGTAGTAGTAGTAGTAGTAGTAGTAGTAGTAGCAGTAGTAGTAGTAGTAGTTTAGTAGTGATGACGATGTGGTTGTGGTGGTTGTAGTAGTAGTAGTGGTAGTGATGAGGAAGTGGTGGTAGTGGTTGTTGTAGCAGTGGTAGTGATGAGGATGTGGTGGTGCTTGTAGTAGTGATGATGATGTGGTGGTGGTTGTAGTAGTGGTGGAGTGATGATGATGTGGTGGTGATGGTGGTTGTAGTACAAATGGTAGTGATGATGATGTTGTAGTGGTGCTTGTAGTAGTAGTGGTAGTGATGATGTGTGGTGGTGGTAGTAGTAGTGGTAATGATGATGTGGTGGTGGTGGTATTGTAGTAGTAGTGGTAGTGATGATGTGGTGGTGGTGGTGGTTGTAGTAGTAGTGGTAGTTGCAGTAATGATGATGTGGTGGTGGTGGTGGTTGCAGTAGTAGTGGTAGTGATGTGATGGTGGTGGTGGTGGTAGTAGTAGCAGTAATGACGATGTGGTTGTGGTGGTTGTAGAGTAGTAGTGGTAGTAATGATGTGATGGTGGTGGTTGTAGTAGAAGTGGTAATGATGTGGTGGTGGTGGTTGTAGTAGTAGTAGTGGTAATGACGATGTATTGGTGGTGGTGGTTGTAGTAGTAGTGGTAGTGATGATGATGTGGTGGTGGTTGTAGTAGCAGAGGTCGTGATGATGATGATGTGGTAGTTGTGGTTGTAGTAATAGTGATGATGTGATGCAGGTGGTTGTAGCAGTAGTAGTGATGATGATGTGGTGGTGGTGGTTGTGGTAGTAATGATGATGTGATGGTGTAGTAGTAGTGGTGATGATGTGGTGGTTGCAGTAGTAGTGGTAGTAATGATGATGTGGTGGTGGTTGCAGTAGTAGTGGTAGTGATGATGGTTGTAATACTAGTGGCAATGATGATGATGTGGTAGTTGGAAAGGGGGGGGTATCTTTGGAACAAATTGACCTCACCGGAATTTGACGGAAGTTGCCCGGAGCCCGAAATTTTTTTCCGGTGAAACCGGAGTTTTGGCACCACTGCCTTAACTGTTGCCTTTAAACAACCAATATGTACTTTCATCTTAAAAAACAATCAACTCACTGGAAGATTTCAAAAAGCCGGTTTCTCTGCTTTAGCCATAAAAAGGGTATCATTGAACATCACAGGCAAGACATATTTGGCTTTTATTTTAGGTATGACGCCCCAAGTGATTAGGAACAAATTTGAAGTACATATATATTCAAAGATTTTAGAAAAGTAGAACAGCCAATTGATATTCACCCTGATTGGATCACGGCAAGATTATATTGATTCTATATGCCCAGTGTAAAGTAAGACATTGGGGCTAAAGTTAATAAAATCACAAATAAAAGTTTGACTGAATATTTCTTTGTTAAAAAAAAAAAAAAAAGAAGAAAATAATGACATATTTAATTTAAGTTCATAAACATTCAATATGAGCACCCCCCCAAAGGAGAGGAAACGAAATAGGAAAGATCAAGGGAATCAATTTTCATTTACCAAATTTCTAACTTCAAATAAAGGTAGCAAATAATGAGGTCAAAGAATAACATTCACAAACATATACACACATACCTACATACATGAAAAATAAAATTGTGTGATGGTTGCTCAATGAAACTCACAAAAGAGAATTTGAATATTCAATTATAAATTAAAAGCAAAAAAGAAAGAAAACTTACTTGAAAGTGGAATTTTTTTTCTTGGCAGTAGCATTTTGTGAATCCCGAAGTTGAGCTAAGCCTTGAACATCTTCAATAGCTAAAGGATTGTAACTACGATCAAATGAATTTCTCGAATGGAGATTTACATCCATGAAAACAGCATCCTCAGTCATATGTGAAAGACTTCTATTTTCTACATTGTCCTCACCACCAACAGAGAAAGCAGACACAGAGAAATCAGTGCATGTACTAAGACTTGACAAACTTGTGTTGTCAGGGAATAAATGATATGTATCACAGCGTGTTGTAATGTCTGAGAAATATTCCGCATTTTGTAACCTTTCTATCTCTGATAGGCTACTAATGGAATCGTGAGTTTTTGATATAGTGATTCTTTGTTCATGACAGTCACTGCTTAAATCAGGTTCATCTGAAATGGTGTGACCTTGTCTATAAGTTTCCTGACTTTTTGAATCCTGATAGACATCATTTGTACTATTCTCTTCCTTTGATTTTTCTACCTCTGAAGGTGGTGTGATCTCATTTCCATTATTTGCGACTAATTGCCTTGTGGTTGGAATGTATAGAAGAGGAAGGGAAATGTTCTCCAAAACCCTTGAGAATCTGGCACTTGAACTGGAACTAACATCAATCGGAAGGTCATGACTACTACTACTTCGACTTTTTACATATAAATTTGCTGTGGATGTTACATCAAAAGAACTTCCATCCGACCATGGAATTTTAGTTAAATCAATTTTTCTCTCAACATCTCCCTCCGAATAAGATCGAGATTCCTTGTTTATGATCTCTGAACTATTAATAGCACCGTTCAAGGGATGTAACAATGATGTTGTTACTCCTGTAGAGGAAAATAATGAATCTTTTCCTGAATCACATGTTAGTAATTTTGCTGAAGAACACAAATCACGTATTCCATCCTCATCTTTACTGTCCTTTGTATAATTATGAGTGAGGTTTGTTGAATCATTGCTAACTGGATTTTCAACACTTCTTTTTTCTTTCAACCTTTCAACATCTTCAAATTGTTGTGTGACCATAGGAATGACAGGGGTGACATTGTCTTCCCCGTTAGGTCTCAAAAGCACAGGTGATTCACTAGCCTGGTCACACATTACTTGAAGTTTCATTGTCACTTGGAGATTCCTGACTAAAATTGTTGAAGACTTTCCCATAGTTTGTTAAAGTCATGGTCAGCAAAACTAAAACATCAGAAGTATTTTACATATTACAAGTATTCGTAGGAATGTTGACATTCAAGATTGTTAGTGTAAAGCAGTATCAGTCTGTAAAGAAGAGAAAAAAAGAATATTTTGCTGTAAATGTGCATTTCATTCACTTATATCTCTGAAGAGAAACTAACCAGCAGTAGCTTGGCGACCAAATATTTCCATATCTAATCTTAGCATATTGGTATTCTTATAAATCTAAGCTGTAGATTCGATTGTCTTAAAATTAAAATTTTGAGTTCATGCCAATGATCTAAGGTAAAGCTACGATTTCCAGTAGCCGATTACATGGATAAATACTGTACAACAAGATATGAAGTGAGTAGAAAAGTGCCAGAAGACAATAGAGAATAAAAATTTTCGCGGCGGTGGTGGGGTTTGAACCTGCGACCTTATTGGTACGACAACTCCGCCTGGCAGGTGAGAGCGTGGCTCTACCGTGTGAGCTATCCACGAACACAAAAATATTCGTTTCAAACCCAAGTCATTTCTAGATCCCTCTCTCACCCACTTCTGGGACCGCCGATTCGTTCGCCCACCACCATCGCGAAGTATTTTGACCAGCAGTTAAGCTTAATAGCCAATATTCTCAACACAAACATATAACATAGAAACGATTGAGACATTGATTATGCTCCGGTGTATGGGGTGAATTTTTAATTCAGAAAAGTGAGTGGAGCAGGCACTTATGTTGGTAACAACAAGATATGAAGTGAGTAGAAAAGTGCCAGAAGACAATAGAGAATAAAAATTTTCGCGGCGGTGGTGGGGTTTGAACCTGCGACCTTATTGGTACGACAACTCCGCCTGGCAGGTGAGAGCGTGGCTCTACCGTGTGAGCTATCCACGAACACAAAAATATTCGTTTCAAACCCAAGTCATTTCTAGATCCCTCTCTCACCCACTTCTGGGACCGCCGATTCGTTCGCCCACCACCATCGCGAAGTATTTTGACCAGCAGTTAAGCTTAATAGCCAATATTCTCAACACAAACATATAACATAGAAACGATTGAGACATTGATTATGCTCCGGTGTATGGGGTGAATTTTTAATTCAGAAAAGTGAGTGGAGCAGGCACTTATGTTGGTAACAACAAGATATGAAGTGAGTAGAAAAGTGCCAGAAGACAATAGAGAATAAAAATTTTCGCGGCGGTGGTGGGGTTTGAACCTGCGACCTTATTGGTACGACAACTCCGCCTGGCAGGTGAGAGCGTGGCTCTACCGTGTGAGCTATCCACGAACACAAAAATATTCGTTTCAAACCCAAGTCATTTCTAGATCCCTCTCTCACCCACTTCTGGGACCGCCGATTCGTTCGCCCACCACCATCGCGAAGTATTTTGACCAGCAGTTAAGCTTAATAGCCAATATTCTCAACACAAACATATAACATAGAAACGATTGAGACATTGATTATGCTCCGGTGTATGGGGTGAATTTTTAATTCAGAAAAGTGAGTGGAGCAGGCACTTATGTTGGTAACAACAAGATATGAAGTGAGTAGAAAAGTGCCAGAAGACAATAGAGAATAAAAATTTTCGCGGCGGTGGTGGGGTTTGAACCTGCGACCTTATTGGTACGACAACTCCGCCTGGCAGGTGAGAGCGTGGCTCTACCGTGTGAGCTATCCACGAACACAAAAATATTCGTTTCAAACCCAAGTCATTTCTAGATCCCTCTCTCACCCACTTCTGGGACCGCCGATTCGTTCGCCCACCACCATCGCGAAGTATTTTGACCAGCAGTTAAGCTTAATAGCCAATATTCTCAACACAAACATATAACATAGAAACGATTGAGACATTGATTATGCTCCGGTGTATGGGTATGGATAAATACTGTAGTAAGTTGCTGGGACCTACTCGGTATTCATGAATACTTCTGAACAAAAGAGAAAATGAAGCAAAAAAAAAAAAAAAAAAATCTAGAAATAAAATTTTTCTGTTTTATTTTTCAGAGCAATTATTTTGAAAATTGGTATCAAATTGAGTTTTTTAAAAATATACCGGTTTTTGGTCAAAAGGCCTGACAGACTTTTTTTTGTATTTGTTGTATCTTTGTTACTGTAGCCCAGGGTTACAGATCTTACAAATAAGACTCAAGTATCTTAATAAATTAAAATTATAAAAGCGAAGGTAAAAAGAGTATAAACTAAGTTGAGCACCCATTATAATTGTAACAGATGAATATCATCTCTCCATAATCGGATGACGTCTATAAAGTTAACATGAAGATAGATAAAAGAATGGTTAATGAAGAGATAAATATAGATAAGGGAAAGAGAGAAACAGAAAGAGTATCCCATAGAAAGAGAGAAACAGAAAGAGAGGGACAAAAAAAGAAAAAGAATGAAAGACAGGAAGAGTGAAACAGAAAGAGGAAAAGGGAGAGAGAGAGAGAGAGAGAGAGAGAGAGAGAGAGAGAGAGAGAGAGAGAGAGAGAGAGAGAGAGAGAGAGAGAGTTCAATTAATGAGGAGGAAGTTATAATAATCATATTTTTAAACGGACCTTTAACTGTACTACCACTCTTGACCTACTTACAAATAAAATCTATCTAGACTCATCCACCACACCCCCCACCCCTTCCTTTCGACTATCAATTACAATTGCCTTGTCTCACATCTGACGCCAGTTTCTCTAGACTGAATGACGCCATAAAAAAGGGAGTGTCACCAAAATTCATGCAACTGAGCACAGGAGTCAAAATATGACACAAGAGATGATGGTGATTGTTTCACCACTTGACCTCAGCTTTTAAGTTATATCAGCGGAAAATTTCATTCTGCTGAGAATTGAGAAAATCCCAAAATCCCGGAATTCCGCGGAAGATTATCATCACTGAAATAAATAAATAAAAATAATAAAATCTCACCATTCCAAACATCACTTAGTTCCCCGTTGTAAGCATCTTCACTGTAATTATATTACTGGATTTAATTTAACTTTTAATTTCAAGTCCCAGAAATTTAGTCAAGTTCAAGTTCAAGTCAACTCAAAACTCAAGCAAGGACAATTCCATTTTTCGTCAGAGAGTTAAAAAGAATCGAACCAAAAAGCGTTATGAAACAATGAACATTCATGGGTGGTGATATGGAAATGTGAATTTTTTTCATTCATAAATGGTATGAAATGTTAGTGTTTTTCGGAAAAAAGGAACAAGAGTTTGTGGTATGAACAGAGTTGTTTTCCTCAAGTCAGCCATTATGCTCTATGCTAATTAGGGGGAGTAAACCCATTCAACTTCCACGAAACTCATTTTGACTGTAGGGAGTGAAATGTTCTTTGACAAGTGTAAACTTACACTAATCCTGTATACTGACACTATATGAGTTGGCTTTAAATAAAAACAAGAAAACCAAAAAAAAAAGAACAAATTTCTTTCATAATATTATGGTAAAGCCTTCTTGTGATACACTGTGGAATAATAATAATAATTAATTATAATTACAATGGAGGTCAAAAAGACTAAAGAAACATATTTTTCTTACTGACAACAATCAAATAATGAAAAATAATCGAAATTTTTTTTTCTGAAAATATCGATATTTTCCGATCATTTGTCTAAAAAAAGTAAACAAATCCTCCATCCCAAAATATTCCCTAACCTGAAATGAATGGCGGCATATTTGTTTCACATGCCATGAACTTCAGTGGAGAGATGTTTTCATGTTCAACTTTGATTACAATTTCCTCAGAATTCGAAGGTACGAATAGTCGGAATGGTAGATAGGTTGTAAGAATATTCTATTAATTATAAATAGTTTGCTCCCATCACTATCACCAGTGCGCTCCACAAATTATGATTGTCTAAATTACGTTGACGTTGTGTTTTTTTTTATTCATTATTTTCTTTTTCAGATTTCGTCTTATAATTTTCCTGCTTTGATATCGATAGTATAAAAGATTTAAAAATGACTAAGCGGAGAGGGAATTTTTCTCAAAGCCAAGCATCCGGCTCTGGAATAAAGAGACAGCGTGAAAATGGTCGACTGAAAATACTAGAGCCAGACAGTGACAGTTCTGATGGTGACATGCAGGAAAAAATTCTGACAGGTGAGGCAAAATTTTAAAGGATTTATGGTTGAAAAATGATCAGTAATACAAGATATTCCAATGGCACCATCAACAAGTAGTGAAATTTAGAACCATATATCATATATGGACCATGGACCATGGGGCCAAAGTAGCCCATCATATCGGGTTTCTACTATATATATATATATATATATATATATATATATATATATATATATATATATATATATATATATATATATATATCCTTTCTTAAAAAAATATAGCATTGTGGAGAACATTGTGCTTATTTGAGTCAATAAAAAAAATGATACGGCGCACAACTCTACTGAAAGATTTGAAAATTAGAAATGTATTTTTTACAGATAGATAAACAGATAACTTGATTTCCTTTTATAATTTAAAGTCAGTTTGAAAGTTTGTTGAGTGACACAGATGTGTGTGTGTGTGCTGTGTGTAGTGTATACATGTGTGTGTGTGTTGGCACTTTTCAGCAAATCGTGGCATTCATAGTGATATTATTCACTTGATCACATGAAGGTATTCGGATTTACACAAATTTTAAACAAGTTTCACCGATTAACAACGTCAACTAATATTACTGCTGATATTACGGTCGTTTTTATGCCATCGATGTGATAATTATTGCCCTGGGAAATATTTAATTAAACGTTGTCGGCAAACTGTCAATTGTATCTGTCTAGCTTCTAGCCCGAACAAACTTGATTTTTTCGCCTCTGCTTCAGATTTTTATTTGACCTCACATAAGTTAGGTAAAGGGGAGACATTCCGAAAGCTCCTACATCCCCAATATTTGTATTTTCACCGTTGATCTTTTGTCAGGCGTTTATTTATTCAATTTGTCATCATATAGATTTGTGAGGGTTAGTCATAAGTCAGTAAAGGTGCTAGGGGGGAGACATTCCGAAAGCTCCTACATCCCCAGTATTTTTTCAATTTGTATTTTCACCGTAGATCTTTTGTTAGGCGTTTATTTATTCAATTTGTCATCATAAAGAAGCATTTTAAAAACTCTAGAACAAACCTTGATAGATTTGTGAAAGTTTAGAATTTCCTAATTTGACCATTGTTTTGATTCTCTGCCGCTATTTTAATTTGTGAAGTATTGAAAGGTAGTGCAAAGCAGTCCAAGGGATTTTTTTCTATTAGGGTTAGTCATAATGCTAGGGTGTTTATTTTCCTATTAGGGTTAGTTAAAGGTAGTCTAGGTTTTACTTTTTCTTGGGGTTAGTTAAGGGAATATTAAAGTTGTTTCCCTTTGTAGGAACTTTCGGAATGCCTCCCAAGTCAAGCGTGTCAGTGGTAAAGACTTGTGACTTATTGATATTGATATCTACTGACTGATAAACTAAAATCATGCCGAATAAAGCATGGCAGCGACGACAAGCACATTGATTAAAGTGTGCATCTAATCGTAATCAAGCTAATCAAGAAAATGATTCAGGCAATATCGAATGAAAATAGTTCTTTCCCCACGAAATTGCGGGCTTTTTACTATTATATATATATATATATCTGTGTGTGTATATATGTATATATTGTGCGGCTATGTGGTCTTGCGGTATGACACTTGCTTTCTGATCGGAAGGTCCTGGATTCGACCCTCACTCGGTGCATAGTTAAGTCATTGGAAAAGGATCTTTACTCACTTTCTCTCACCATACTCAGGTGTGAAATGAGTACCTGGCCATTAACATCATCGTCTCTGTCCGAATAAAAATTGTAATATTGCCTAACAGGTGTCATTCCAACATGTTAAGTGTTTCTGTTGGCCAGGGACCCCTTGTAACGCGCTGTGAGCCCTTTTAGTGGATATTGCGCTAAATAAAAGCTCAATTATTATAATATATATAAATATTTTAATATTTACCATTGTCAGGACTGTGTGTTACATGAGTTTAGTTTGTTGTATGTCGTTGCAAGCAACAACAAACCAAACTCATGTAACACACAGTCCTGACGATGGCTGAAGCAACACCACACAACAAACCAAACTCATGTAACACACAGTCCTGACGATGGCTGAAAAGGCCTGAAACATCGATGAAGACTGACCCCAACATTGCGGTAATTAAAATAAAAAAATTTGCTCCATTGCTACATGTCGAGCACTATTCGTACCATATTTGTATCCAACACGATTCAATATATATATATATATATATATATATATATATATATATATATATATATATATATATATATATATATATATATATATATATATATATATTGATCTGACCAGTGTTACTAACTATGACTACTTCTATAACAACAATGTTAGTGGTAAATGACTGAACCAAGAATAAATAACTTGTTCCCTGTGTGCATGACATTTGCTTTCCATTGCAGATTTCATTGTTCATTGAGGCTGTTTGTAATTGCATGCTTGTCATAAACTTTTCCATTTTATTATTGTTACAGATGCTGGTCTTGATCATGAAACAATGAAAAGCATTCCAGACTCTGAGAGACGAGCTATTATTGTAAGTATTTCCACACTAAAAAGGTTTCTACACCATTATTAAAAGAATATGTAATAAGCGCCTGTCCCATACAATATAGCTCTAGGCATGTAACCAACATGACATTCAATACACTTTATAAAATTATAGATGTTATTTTACAGTTCAGTGTAATTTTAGTGCTGTATTCCTCCTCAAATCGGTATAATAAGAATAATAATGCTGAAAACTTATATAGCGCTATAACTGCGAGACACCAGACTCTAAGCGCTTAGGTGTCATGATAAGTGAGGTCATATTGTTTCAAGAATCCACCCCCCCCCCCCCCCTTCCCCAACCACCTCTACCACCACAGTATCACTGCCACTACTAGTACAACCACCACCAAGACATCATCATCATCACTACCACACTACAGCCACCACAACCACATCATCATCAGTACCAATACTGCTACAACCACCAAAACCACATCATCATCACTACCTCTACTGCTACAACAACCACTATCACTTCATCATCATCACTACCAATACTACTAAACTACAACCACACCACATCATCATCACTACCACTACTGCTACAACCACCACCACCACATCATCATCACTATCACCCCTATTACAACCACCACCACCACATCATCACAACCACTACCACCACATCAGCATCACTACCACAACTACTGCAACCACTACTAATACCACAACCAATAATATCACTACATCACGCTACCACTACTATTACAGCCACCACCATCACATCATCATCACTACCACTACTACTACAACCATCATCACTACTACTACTACTACAACCATTACCACATCAGCATCATTACTGCCAGTACTACAAACACCATTACAACCACATCTCTTCATATACCACAACTACTACAACCATCACCACATCATTATTATGACTACCACGACTATTACTTCTAAAGCCGCCACTACCACATCATCATTGCTCCCACTAATACACTCAACATCAAAGTCATTACCATAACTACTACATCCACCACCCACGTGTATAGTTAGAGTTTTGGAAGATGATATTTTTTGTCTTGTAAATCATTTCTCTGTTATGGACTATATTATTTTTGTTTTACACATATATCATGATTTGTTAACTTTTGAGTGTGTTCCTCTTAGTCGTGACCTGTGCTTGTGTCAGGATGAAGCATTTACGTAATCTCAAACTAAGTATACTGATAGTGTGCACTTGGAATCTACACATGTTCTCGGTTGGAACCAGTTACCCTCTTGTCTTACTTTTTTTTTTGGGCTTTAATTGTAATTTTCAAACTTTTTACTCCATTTTCTTCCTATTAACTGGTGCTGATATGACATAAACCCTAAAAATCAAAATCAAACAAACATTCTCTGCGTGGTGTCTGAAATTCCTGTGAGCCAAGTTTTAAGTTTGCATCTTTGTTGTAAAATAAGATGTAAAATAAAATAAAAAATAAAAACTTATATAGCGCATTTACACAGATTTATCATGCCCAGTGTTCTTCACAAAGATTAATTTCCTGCAGCATGCCATATGGAACCATATCTCCGTTTCATACAGTACCAGTTGCCTGTTAGGCATCTTTTTTGTACTAAAACTCTTACAATATAGCTGGCTATAGCCAGGTACTCATTCTCAACTGAGTGGGGTAATGCTTGTTAAGTGCCTTACCAAAGGACACATCATCAGGATCAGAATGTTCCACGATCAGGTCACTGATCATGCTTAATATTGCTGAGCCGCTGAGCCACATCTATGCAACATGATAGGAAATAGCATATATCAGACATTACCACCACAAAATACACCCTCACAATTTGCAAACAATGACTCTTCTTTTTCAGTAATAATAAAGATTGCAGACATCATTATTGAATACCTGATCTATTAGCATTTTTTTTTTCTCGGATTTATTGATTATAAATATTTTATTCATTTCATCATTTTTATTTTTTTATGAAAGAGAGCCATCATGGAAAGCAATCAAGTAAAAGATGTTGTGATGGTGGTAGGTGGACTTTTAACTTCTAACACAAAGTTGCAAACATAATATACCAGTGTTAAAACTTTTTTCAATACAGTTGAAGACATTAGACACTTTTTATTGAATTCTATTTTTAAAGTAAATGAGATTGTAATTCTGAATATTTTATATCTATGTATAAATGCTCTAAGATGAAATGAACAATAAAAATCAATTCAGTCCCATCTTAGGCTTTTCCATATTAAAAAGTCAGGATTACCAAATGTGTCAGATGCAGTTGTCAAGAAAGACACGAGTAGAAAATCAAAACATTTACAGTAGTCATTGCTTTTCTGCACACATGACATTACTGCATGCTATTCCTTGGTGACGGAATTCTTTTCTATATAATGTCTCCATAACTGCACGCTCTGCTTCAATCATCTTCTACTTTCCCCATCTAATATTTTTACAGCCAGTGTAAATCAAAGGCAATGGAAACGCACTTTCGTACTTCATAATTTATCAAGGGCATGCGATAGTGCCAAAACATTGTTATGAAGGCTAATTATGTTACTACACAGTGAATCTTCTGCATTTGTGATTTGTCATAATCATAACGTTAGTGAAAGTTTACACACGGCGAATCTTCGTCGTTTGAAAGCCTTGCGGGTGTCATAATTTACACCACTCAGTCATCGTGTTTCCTTATGTAATAAATCTTCATAACTGAGCACTCTTTGTCGACAATCTTCTACTTTTTCCATCAGATTTTTGTTTTACAACCAGTGTAAATACATGACAATGGAAACACTTTCACACGTCATAAATTATTGGCGAATCATTGTCAGTTGCCAGGCCAGGCAAGGTGTCATAACGTTATTGAGATTTTACACTCCCTCCCACAGTTGCAACCTGTTTGGCATTGAAAGCTTGAGGTGGTCAAGGCATTAATTATTTTATGCGTAATGTGTTGGGTCAAGTCACTGTGGTGTGTCATTAACACACAACTGGCTGAGATGCAAGGCACTGCATTGATCGATGTTTAAATACATGTGTGGGCGATACCTTAAAGTCAGCAAGGATTTCTCCCTTCACATATCGGATTACTGCCCGATCGGATAACTGCACGCTTTTCAACTCTCCCAAGCACCGTGCAGAAAAGCGATGACTACTGTACTAAAAATGTATTTTATTGTTATAATTGTTGATATTTTGTGGATTGTGTAAAACCTGATATATTCACAAATCCACCATGTCAACCATCTAATAGTTATTCTTTTCTTACAATCTATCTCCATATAGTTTTTCAGCCTCCCCCTTTCCCATTTTGAGCATTTATATTCCTTGTGTGTTTCATTAAAATAATCTTGTATTTATTTTTTAACATAATAATTTGTCTAATTCATTTTGTCCAATCATCAGGATTCTTCAGACTCATCTGGTAGCAAAGACAATATTAGCTCATCTGCTCAGCTTATTTTGGCTCATCAAACGGAAGGAAATGAAGAAGAAACACAACCACCTGAAGGGTTATTTGATGTGGGAAGGAGAAATTCTCCTGCAAATGAAAGCAGTAGAGGTAACTCACCTGAATGTTGTGATATTGATATTCCACCTCAACATGAGAGAATACCTTCTCAAGAGGTATTGGAAGACAGACCACAAAACTCTAAACGATTTGCTGATCTAAAAAAACCCATAGAAGAAGAGGATGTTGAACAGGAAGAAGATCTGATAGAGATGAAAGAAATCTCACCTGTCTTGGTTGCTGAGACGCAATTGTAAGTGTCATAAGGTTTTCTGTTTGTTTTTTTTAACAGTCCATATCTGTTAGAAACCTATTCTTTCAGACTGCTTGGTACCCCTTAAATAAAAAGGTGCTGGTTTATCATATATAGCACTATAATCTAGAGCCCTGACTCTTTGTCAATATGCATGGGTAAAGGCCGGCAGTGCAGGCGAATGAGAATTTTTTGGGTGGTCTTTTTTTTTGCTGAACAGGCATTTCACTGTCATCATCATCACTACTACTACCGTCATGCACTAGATCGTCATCATCATAACACAGTTACTACCACCACTACTATTAAAATAACCACATCATCATCATTAATACAACCACCATATTATTATCATTACCACATCAACAACTACCACACCACTATTGCTACTACTACTAATACCACTACTACTACTACTACTTCTACTGCTACCACTACTTCTGTTGCTTCCACTACTACAACAACATCAACTACTACTACTACTACTACTACTACTACTACTACTACTACTACTACTACTACAACTACTACTGCTGCTAAGACTACTGCTGATGCTGTTGCTGATTTTACCACCCCACCACTACATCATCACAACCATGATCACTGCCACCATCACTACTACCACTACTATTACAACCACCACATCTTTATCATTACTATACCAACAGCGACAACCATTGTCAGTTTAAAATGTGCTGTTGATAATATAAAAGAAATCAGAAATTAGAAACGATCACTCTAAAGTAGTCAACCCTAACTTTCAGCTTCCCTTGCAACAGAAGTAAAGAGGAAGTAGATGTTTGTGATGTCATCCCAGAGTCTCCCACGCCTACCAGTCCTGATTCCATTGTAGATAAAGACATAGAGAATAATGAGGATGAAGAGGTATCAACAGATTTATCGTCATTTAATCTTGTTGTAAAAGAGAATCTCTCAAACCATATCCCCCAATAGACATAGATTTAGATGAACTCGGAGAAGTGAATTGATCATATACAGATAATCAAGTTAAGCTTGTTGGAATAAATCCATTCATTATTGAATTTGTCTATGATTTATGATATATCATATGTACTTACTACACACTCATATTTATTATTAAGAGCAACAAATGATGTTCTTGGTCCCAACTTACAATTTGTCCCGTTTTATGTAACTTCACCAAACAATTGTAAAATATGACATTAGTGATTGGGTTGAGGATGACTGTTTTTGTTTTGTTTTTTCTCTTCTCCAGCTAATTCAAGAAACAAATAATGGAGTTTTAAACAGAGTATACCCGTAAGTAGCTGAGTTTAAATTTTTAATCTAATGAAGGGAATGAACCTCTATGGTAATTTGATAAAAATCTCTATTACTATTAGGTTTATAGAAAGAGACAGCAGAAGTGAAAAATTGTCTTTGACAGCATTGAAACTCATGCCAAATAGGATACGACCCATTGCCTGACGGAGTTAAATGACATTAGTTTATATAGCTGTCCTTTTTTAATTATATGTTTTGGAAATTCCAATATCCAACGTCTATGGGTGCTTTTACGGTGGGTGAAGTTTGCCTCATTAATGTTTAGAGTGTTTGGTAATCATATGTAAAACATTTAAGAAACTCCATGATAAGGCGCACAATGTTAAGGGTGCATTGCAGAGGTAAAAATGACCTTAAGAAAACAGATGATAAAAATTGATAACAGAATATGACAACCATAGGACCTCTGTTAAAAGCTGCCTGTGGATACAGAACATTACACAAATAACCAACTCATTGTTAGCCAAGTTTGAAAGCTGGGCAGATTTATTCTGAAAAATCTTATTTGTTTTTTAATAAAAGATATAAGGCGAAAAAACTGCATTGCTTAAGGTATGGTCTTTGCTTCTTACCCAAAAGATATAGAATTTGACAACCCGCCTTGCTTGGTGGCCTTAAGCAATTCACCTCACCCTTGCTCACTTTGCAGCGCTGCACCACGGCTGAGACCTAAAGACAAATTTCCCAGTGGGGATGAATCAAGGGAATTTTATTTTTATTTATTTATTTATTCAACTAAGATAAATTGACTTTGAGGTTCCTGCAATATGTTTTTCAATGCCATCGAGTTGGAGAAAAATACTGTGGGCCCGTTTTTACAGCTGCACTGTAGTTAATTTTACTGGTTTGAATGTCTCTTAATCTCATTGACCATATCAATTCTTGTAAAGTTGTTTAAATAGTTCTTACTGATTACTTCATATAATACATTTATTTTGATATTTCTCTTTGCAGTGTGAGAGCAACTGTCTATACTCATGTAAGTGGGATGAATTGAATTTAAATTGGATGTATAAAATCATCATTATCATTATCTTTAACAATAAAGCAGTTCTGAAGCAGTAAATTAACAATAATGATTGCTTGCTATCCCCATTAGTCAATTACGAAGTACTTTCCACTAAATATAATAGATCCAGCTACCCAGTCACTACTGGGTAAATATTGAATCGGAAAAACTGGGGATTTTATTTTCCACTTTTTTTGGGTCCTGTTATTACAGACAGTTATCGTCCAATGTAGGTGTGGATAGGTAGTTATCTACAAAATGCTCTTTTGAACTCATTTCATCAGACTGTAAGGGGGACAAACAGGTCAGTATTAAGACAGCTGACTAATGATGAGGCAATGATCTCTATTTATAGTAATAATAATAAGAAGATGATAATATAACTTATTTCTAAAATACCTATTCCTGAATTAAATTATGTCTGCCCACAACCGCTGACAATGTTGTCATGTCTTAATATATAACACAACTGACCAATCAATTTGTTTGATGTGAGTGGAGTGATTTTAGGTGATAAGCAAGGCGGACATGGACAATATGTGGGCCGTTAATGGTTGTTCAGAGTTGTTTATTCTTTTCTGATTGCCTGCCATCAACAACTTTTCATAAATAATGCAACTAACCAATGGATTTGTATAATGACACTAGATCAATTTCATACGATTAGCAAGATGGAAGGAAGTGGAGTGTGATCAGGGATATCCCACCTTGTCATATTACCACAGTCAATGAGTATAGAGGGCTCAATTGTATTCATGCCATACTGAAAATTTAACATCTTGAAAATGCAATTTTGATCGTCTATAAAATATTGATGAGGCATGAGGATTAAAAGTGATAAAAGAATAGACTGGACCCAATCAAGACATTTAATTTTCCAAGAAATCTTAGAACGTAGAGATGTTCAAAATATGGGGGATGACATCTTAGCAGTGGCAGTTGAAGTAGAGACATCAAAATCAATAATGACTTTGACTAAAGCTTTAGCAATGCCATATGTTGACAAGTCATATTTTATTTTATATATGGATCAAACGATTAGGATGGCCACAACTTGTCAAAAGATTTTAAGACGTTTCAGGTTTTAAGATTATTAAGTCTTGGGTCATATTAATTATGTTATAATCTTTATATGAAGTAAATGTTTTATGGCCAAATTGAGAG
Source organism: Berghia stephanieae (assembly GCF_034508935.2). Taxonomy (NCBI): domain Eukaryota; kingdom Metazoa; phylum Mollusca; class Gastropoda; order Nudibranchia; family Aeolidiidae; genus Berghia; species Berghia stephanieae. The sequence continues at coordinate 40,436,461 of NC_088361.1, forward strand.
AGGATGATTTGTCACTGTATAGAATATCTGCTTTTACAGCATTGAAATATTTCTTAGCTGTAAAGACTATGTATACTAGTACTAGGGGTTTTGACAAAGCTTGACTGAGATGTGTTTAACAGTGTTGCAAGTACGTCCAAGCGAAAAGCAAATAAACAAAGCAATACAAAAACTTCAAATTAAAATAATGAGGAGTCTAATGGGCCAATGGCAGTCCAAAGCTGCATGGCTGTTGAAATGTTTTGTGGTTATAAAATATATTTGGAGATCATGAGATTCCTTCTACACTCAACTTTTGTATGGTGGGCAATAGTCTAAGGCAGACATTTTTGTGGATGGTGTCCATCCTACACAAAATTGCACTGACCTTGTACTTGTAGTTCTTATATCATTCACATTTTAAAAATCTCACATATCACATATAAGCGTTCATATTTTTGTTTCAAAACCTGAAATGTATTCTTTCCTTAAGCTTAGGCAACTTTCAATTTTATGATTGGAGAAGTGTAGCTGAGAGAGCTCGCTACATGCATAATACTGATATTCAAAAATTGTATGTCTTTTCAGGGTTTTAGAAGATTATCTCCAGGAACTGTCAAGAATTGTAACCTCTACACCAAAGTCATTAAATCTATCTTTGACATCTACATACGGAGGCTGCGATTAGCCAATGTTGACATGAAGGCAGAGCCAGTAAAATGGGGCGATCCTGTCAAAACAGGACTCCATTGCGAGAATTTATTGCGTAGGAGACCCTTGGTGTGTGATAGAGCGGAAATGAAAAATGGCAAAAGGGGTGGAAAAGGGAGAAGGCGAATATTAAGACGTAACTTGGACAACAATACAGATTCTGTATCAGTAGATGATGAAAATGAAAAAAATGGGACCACATGTTTGCAACAAGATGAGCCAACTGTTGCAACTGAAACTGAAAATATTGCAAGAGATGATATATCAAATGATCCAAATGACAGATGTGATATGGTAGCTCAAAATGTATTTGATTTAGATAATGATTCGTCTGATGAGTTTGATAAACGAAAGATTGCTAAAAAATCTGAGAATATCTCAGATTTGGAGAATTCAAAATCTGGACGTGACACTAGAAGGAGAACAAAAATGCATAACAAGGACCATGTCTCAAGTCACATATCTTCAAACTCTAATGAATATCGAAATGAAGGGAGTACAGATCTATCACTAAGTCTTTCTCTCCGAAACTTGCCATTACCTCAGATCAGTCATGAAAATGAAAATACAATTCCTGAAACTGATTTTGAAATTCTGGATGATGGTTCAATTCGGCATGGCCCATGGCTGAATGTTAAAAATGTCAAGAATAGCAAGAAGAATGTTTTGAATACTAAAGATATGAAGAAAGCAAAGACAAAAACAGACACTCCACGAGTTACTACTAAAAGTATACTGAAGAGAAAGGGTAAGAAAGAGGACTTGTACCAAAGCACAATATCAAAAGTTTTTATCTCAGATAAAAGTCAATGTCAGATTATTGAGGATGATGAGACAGAGGGTTTCCACATACAGCCACATTTTGAGAAAGAAAAAGAGCTAAAACAAACAAATATAGAAAAATTAGGGAAATTATCCACTGAGGGCAATTTTAATGATGATGTTCCCAGTAGTGTAGAATCGACATATTTGCTCAATTCACAAGGAGAAATGTATTCGACCCAAATGACAAAAATCAAAATAGCTGAAAGGAAAAATAGGCTTGAGAAAAAAGACAACATGAGTAATCAGACTCGCTTTGTAAAGGTTCCAAATCTTGTTTCAAGTAGGCTTAGGGATAATAAGTCTTCTTCTTCTTCTGTTGAAGAAATTGAAATTATAGAGGAGGATAATGCAGTAAATAAATCAAAGAATGGAGGTCAGACTGAAAGTTCATGTTTCCCATTTTCTTGTGGATCAAAAAGAAGAATGAGAAAACGAAAGTCTGCTTCTGTCGAAGAAATTGTTATTTTACAGGATCCTGAGAATGGATTGGGAGTGTCTGATGGAACTTGTATTGAAAAGTCCAATAGAAAACAATCCTTGTGTATTGAGCAGCATGAAACTATAGATGTGAGTGGAGCCAATACTAAGGATATAGTTGAAAAGTCACTTACATCCAGTAATACTGAAAATCAAGTAAAATCTGAGCTGCGGTCAGAATCAGGAGCAGATTTTTGTGTAGAAAATAAAAGAAAAGGCAAGAAGAAGAAAAAGAAATTATTTAATGTTGATGCGTATACTTTTACTGATCAATCCACTGTAAATTGCTCAAGCATTGATCAAAATACTGCAAGGCAATTTAAACAGAATGAAGAATCAGATCTTGATCAAGAGAGTGAATGTTCTGGAATTGAAATAGGAAGCAATCAAAATTTTAGGCTACAGGAAAAAAGGCCCACCACTTCTTCCCACTGTCAGGATCAGATGGAAACAGTGGTCAGCGAGGTATGTTTGAGTTGATTAATTATAGGCTTTGAAAGAAGTTTTTGGTCTATGTGACCCAATGTGACTAAGATGTATTATGAAGCCAGGGCGAAGCGAATGCCCAAAAGTGAATTAAAAGTTAAAGTGATCAGAAATATGAAATTGGGTTTTATGCACTTAATGAAACTGTATTCATTGTCCTCAGTAAAATAAATGAACTTATCCCAAGTTTCAGCATTAACCAGTCAACTGCCATGATCTGGAAAATCTCCTATTTAAAAATTTTTCCAGAAAAACTCTTTCTTCAAATTTTGAACAGTATAAATGATCGTTATCTTGACGAAAAACTCTTAAACATTGGATTTCGCATATTTTTTAATACCAGAGTACAGCAGTTAACTGGTTGATATCATTCCAACATATGAGACAGCTGGTCAAATAAAATGCTTTAAGTAGTATCCCAATATGTTTAAATAGTGTTGTTTTTTTTTATTTTTACAAACATAATCCTTAACATCATGGCTATTGTCTCATTTACCATCTTCCCCCCCCCCCCCCCAAAAAAAAAAAAAACCAAAAAAAAAACTACAATGTTCAGGGTTGCTATTTTTCCTCTCATCTGTAGCATTCAGCATTGTAAAAAATCTTAGCCCAGAAATTCTCCTTTTTGAAATCCATTTAAATAGAAACCATGCATTTCTCCATTTTCATTCAGATGAAATTGTAATACAATTTCTTTGGGTATGTGCATGTCTGATGAGCTATACAATTTTCTTGAAAAACGAGTTAATGTAAAAAAAAAAAAAAATAAAAGATTACTTGTAAATCATAGTTTCTTAACTACATTTTTCAAATTTGGATAATTAGGAGGAAAAAAGTTTTCCATTTTATCGAAACACAACTGTCACTTAATTATTGTTTTCCATGCAACTTTGTGATTTTTGTGATTGGTTTTCCCAGCTGCAGTATAGAACTTGAGAATTTGTGTAGCACAATATCCTCTTAACATGCTCAAAGCGCTTTAGAAGGGTTCCCTAGCCAACAGCAACACTTAAACTGTAGGACGAGACATGGCGCCTGTTAAGTGATATTACAATTTTCTTTCTGACAGAGACAACGCTGTCAACGGCCAGGTACTCATTTTACACTTGAGTACAGTGAGAAAATGTGAGTAAAGAGTCTTTTCCAAGGACTCAACAACTATGCGCCGCTCAGAGCGAGACTCACCTTTGGATCACATAGCCGCACATTATCATGTTTGTTATCAGTTTAGCTTTTGCAAAATGATGATAGACCTTTTGATAAATTTTTTTATTTGTTAGGGAACATGCCCAATTTGTGACAAGATATTCAAATTGGACAAGCTTGAATCTCATGCTGCTACATGTGGAGAAGGTACGACTTTTAGGTTTTTAATATTGATTCCTGAATAACGTGCCTAATTCTGGCCTAGGACTCTTTACTTTCCTTCTGGGTGGGGTTCCTTACCTCCCATAGTGGGCAGGGAAATACTGACTGTGTCTTCTACCTACCTATATCTGTTTTCCAACACGCTTTCTATCTTTGTCTTGGAATGAGATTACTTGGTTTTGTCCAGGCCCTGGCTGAAAACCCTTTCTGGGAGGGAAACAGTCAAATGTTTAGTTAGAGTTTTGGGAGATGATATTTTTTTCCTTGTAAATCATCTCTCTGTTATGCACTGCATTATGTTTCTTTATAGTTTGTATGAGTTGTAAAACATTTGAGTGTATTCCTCTTAGCTGGGACCTGTGTTTTTGTCTGGATGAGACTTTTAGTGATCTCAAGCTAAGTACTTTGATAGTGTGCTTTTGGAATCTACACCTGTTTCTTATTTGAACCAATTCCCCTTTGTCTTACTTTTTCTTGGATGCTTTATTGTAATTCTAGAACTTTTTACTATCCCATTTTCTTCCTTTTTACTGGCGCTGATATGACCTTAATGTGTTGCAAGCGCTGTAAAACCCTTAAAAACAAACTTTACTTTCCTTTATGAATGGAGTGGCATAACTGTCTTTTCTCTCCCTGCAATCTAACCTTGTCAAGAAGGAAACTTTCAAAAATGGATAATTCTTTTTATTTTTGTTTTAGGATTTCTGTAATTCAGTTTTAAAATGTTAGTTTTGAATATAATTTTTTATTGTATATATAAATATATATATTTAATGATGATGATGATGATGATAATAAAGAATAGAAAAGAAAAAAAACAGATAGAAGCCATTACTCAACAATCATCAGACATTGATGCGTTGCATTTAGTTAAAAAACTCATCACATCCACCAGGAGGATATAACTTACCTGATTGATACAATTTTGTGAGAATTACTCATAATAATGACTGGCTAAAAGCAATAACAAAGAGATGAGTGACGGCAATTTCGTTCTATCTATGTGGAGACATATTCGTAGTTTAAAATTATACATTTACAAATCTGTCAAGGTTTTGTTGTTACATTTACCACCACTATTTTAGTTATTATTATTATTATTATTATTATTATTATTCTTTTTTTTTTTTTTTTTTTTTCATTATCATCAACATCATCATTATTATGATTATTATTATTATCATCATTATTATTATTATTGATAGACGTCTAGTAGTAATATCATTATTGAAATGAACAATTTTCTATATTTTTCATTTTGGCAGGAACAACAGAGGATGAAGCCTCTTCAACTGTCGAGTATGTAACAATTTCGTTTCTGTCACATTTTTGAAGAATGAAATAATGTTTTTGAATTTTCTTACTATTGCTTTAGTTTGTGTAATGGCTATTGTCCCGCAGCCTTCATATATTTCCATTTCAAACATACTATGGGTTTTCAACTGTTATTATATGCATAATGGCCAACTGTCATGATAAACTGGTAACTGTTACTTTTTGACCTTTTAAAGAGAAGATTAAAATAGCCTTAGGAAAAGCAAAAACAAAAAAGCAGCAACGTATCTACCAAATCATAAACTTAGAGGTCCGTGATCACATCACACCAACTACTACAGAATTTTCTTTATGATTCATGACTAAAGCATCAACCTCATTGTCACCACCTGGGTTTTCAAGAAGATTTTAAATTCCCTTTTCTGGTTTTAGTGTGTAATACACTTACTTTTATTTAATTGTCTTAATATTTATACTCTTGTTTAATCATTATAAAAGTTTAGTTTACTTATTTGGATTTGAAATACATTTCAGCATCAACTTATGTTGTTGAGTAAGCTTAAGTGATACTCTTGCCTTGTATTTTCATGTTTGGTTATCGCAATAATATAAATCAATATTGTTGTCAAATAGAAATTCATGAGAGAAAAAAACACACACTAATTCAGCAAATGTAGGGAAGATATTTAATGTATGGAAGTTTCATTTTGCAACAAGCCATCATGGAACAAAGTTGAGAATTATTTTTTTATAATTGAAAAAAGTTATAAACTTACATTTTTGAGCACTTGTCATAGAATTACATTCCTGCCAGCGGAAGAAGTTGTTGGTCCAGGTAGGTCATGAAGACATTTCTTTTTTTTTATCAAATGGCATGGTGTCGTAAAATATATACAGTATAAGCCCAAACATCGTCAGTTGCAAGTGATAAATGAATAACTTTTCTATGTGACTGGAATTTTCAGCTGCTTGTATCATACAACTAATTGCACATGGAATATGACTTGGCTTTGTGACAGAGTTCTGATTCTATGATATGCTTATAGGTGATGAGTGGCAATTGACAGATGGTGTACAGCGTGCATCTTTCTCTGCCTGCCATTCACCTAAGGACTACTTTTAAAGAAACTTATTATTTTAGAAAATTGTGGACAAAAATTTTGTTGAATTCTCAAATATCATCCCTTCAATTATTAAATTCATGCTGTCTGCTTCAATTAAAACTTTCAGGGCGAGACTGGATTTCCCTCAAATCAAGATTTCTCCCATATATTTTGTCTAGTTATATAACTGCACTAAGAGATCAATGGATCTGTTAATGTGATGTTTCTTAAGCTCCATTGAAGCCTGAGTAGTATTCTTGTTACTGCTCTAAAGATGAAACCAATTTGTCGTCAGCAAAATGTAAAACAAATCCTACTCGTACAGACATACCTACTTCTCAGAAACATTTGAAGAACTACAAAACTTTAAGCTTCACCGACAGAGCTACAAATGCACCTCCATAAAACTTGTTGAATGTGAAAATCATAGTACATTTAGTAAGGATTTTAAAGTGTTACTCAATCTTGCTTGGGCAAATTGGTTAATTTTAAGGCTAAAAATAAAAATTGAGCATTTATATAGAGCAATATCCTTTAAACATGCTCAAAGCGCTTTACAAGGAATCCATAGCCAACAGCAACACTTAACATGTTGGATGAGACATGACCCCAGTTAAGCAATATTACAATTTTTTTACTGACAAAGACTGACTGGTAAAAGCCAGGTGCTCATTTTACACCGAGTACAGTGAGAGTATGTGAGTAAAGAGCCTTTTTCAAGGACTCAACTATGGGCTGCTCAGAGCAGGACTCAAACTCTGGACCTCTGAAGGCAAGTGTCATACCACAAGACTACATAACCTCACAAATATGGTGCCTTCTATCTTTTATCATATTATGTCTACATCCTACAAAGTGTTAATGAAATATTCTAATACTCGTACAATTGACACATCTAAAATTAACATTAACATTAATTTGAAAATACATTTGCATCTTTATTACCTAAATGTGGTTGATTACAGGAATGAACAATTATTTTAGAAAATACATGGCAATGAAAATTTAAAATAAAACATAATGTTATGAGAACAAAAGAAAGGTTTGTTTTTTTAAACTTTGTAAAACTTTATTTCATTTACATGCTTTAAATGCTTTATCAATTCAATATACTTTTGAATTAGGTGCATGATTTGTCACAAAGAAATTGCCTCTGAGATCCTGAAAGAGCATCAAACGAAATGCGTTGCTAGTCGAGTCCTTGAGACAGAGGAAGAGGTCGCCCCAGCAAGAATTACAAGGGCTAAGAAATCAGGTTAGTAACTTTTTTTTTACTGTTCATACATTTAATTGTACACTGTTTCCATTAAAGGTTGTTAAGAATTATGGGAGTACTTGTAATAATAGCGATATTATTCATATGATTTCTTTATAATAGCACTTTTTGCAAGGACTATAAAACGTTTCTTTTTGGCAGGGCCCTTTAAGTTGCACATTTTTAACACTTTATTTTAGAATAAAAGATTTTAAAAATTTATATTGCAACTCAGTTTATTGTTGGTGTTGATGAAGAAATGGAAACCAGGGATCTAACTCTTTCCCTCTGGGTGGGGTTCCTACCTCCCATAGTGGGCAGGGAGGTACTTATTGTGTCTTCTATCCCCCTATATTGTTTTCCAACTTGCATTCTGTCTTTGTCTTGGAATGGGATTGCTTGGTTTTGTCCTGGCCCTGGTCGGGGTCCTGGCTGGGAGGAAGACAGTCAAATGCATAGCTATTGTTTTGGGAGATGATATTTTTTTCCTTGTAAATCATCTCTCTGTTATGTATTATTATATTTGTTATAATTTATAATGTAAGCATTTGAGTGTGTTCCTCTAGTGGGGGCCGTGCATGTGTCCGGATGAGACTTATTGGTGATCTCAAACTAAGTACATTGGGGATATGCTCTTGGAATCTACATCTGATCCCTATGTGTTCCCAGTTCCCCTTTGTCTTACTTTTTCTTGGATGCTTTAATTGTAATTCTAGAACTTTTTACTACCCCATTTTCTTCCTTTTTACTGGCGCTGATATAACCTAAATGTGTTGCAAGCGCCGTAATACCCTTAAAAACAAAACAAAACAATAACTCTTTCCCTCTTATATCTTACAACTAGGCCATATAGTTTTGTTGTTTAAACATAACTTATCCGATTAACTTCTGATTTTATTTTAAGTTGATTTTTTTTTTTTAATTAGCAATGGTTTGGAGCAGTGTTGAAATTACATTGTTCGTGTAACTGTATTTGTAAACGCAAAAGTTTTATTTTTATATTTTTTGAGGGGGAGGGAGTGGCCTGGCACAGTTTAGGTTTACTTAAGGTTATCCCTATTTCTTGTCACTGACTCCTTTTTTTCTTTTTGGTTAATCCCTATATCAATTTCAGTATGGGTTGGCAGGTATGGAAACTGGGCCACAGTCATGCATTATTGCTTTTGACAAGAGTTTACTCCTTTGAGTTAAAATTGTTCTCATGATTTCTTTAACAAGAAAAAAAATAAATGTTTTAATATGTTTCGTCATCTTGGATTAATCTTGAAATGGCAAATTGGTTATGGAACATGCTGATTAATTGCTCAATGAAGACTTTTAATCATTTATTTTCTCTTTTGCTTCCTTCTCTCATTTACTCACCCCTACCTAACAGCCAACAACAGTTCAAGGAAAAATACTGTGTAAGTAACTTTAGATATTTATTCCTGGATACAAGTTAAAAGAGACTATAATAATAATATTTGCACAGCTTAACTGTTTTCCCCAAGGGTTGAAACTCCCATAATATATCTTTTTTTTTTTTTGCACTAAACTAATTTCATACTTTATGATATTAAGTCACCGAAGACCAATGCTTTTTTTGTCAAAAATTCAAGAAGTAAAAGATCTAAACATCAATAACGATATAACATGAGGGATGTTCCCTTTAACTAATGCATTTTTTTATGTAGATCTAGGGACTTATTATTATTTTATCAGGAAACTTAATGCTGTATTAATATTTCGATTCTTTTCTCAATTCAATGTTGATACATAACTAAAAATCAGAATGTTAAGATAATCAGGTCATTACTCCATTGCATTGAATATCTTTTTCTGTTGTGTAAATAAAATGCACATTTTAAAAATTATGTAAACATTCTAAAAATAAAGTTTTAACAAATGAAAAATAATACTTTAAAACCAAAACCTCAAAATTATGCAATAAGCAGTTTTAAATCAAGAATCATGCATACTGAAGAAATTGGAAAAATGACATGAGACAGAGGAACAGATTAACGTGTAACATTAAAACCTGACAGATTATTTTGTTGATTGTCTATACATCAACATAGGTAATAATAAATGTGTTTGCTTTCGACTTTGCTTTAAATGCTATTCAATTAATATCGGATGTGACCTCCTTCAGCTTCAAATACATCCAGATATTGTCTCTTCATTGATCTTATCACACACTTTATTTTCTCCTGGGGCAATTCATTCCAGCATTCCATAAGAGATATAGATAGTTCATTAACATTCTTTACATGTTTTTCATTGAGGATCTCCCTAACTTTTCCCACACATGCTCGATAAAATAAATGTCTGGACTCTGGGTGGGGATCCTGACCTCCCATAGCGGGCAGGGAGGTACATACTGTGTCTTCTATACCCTTATATCTATTTTCCAACATGTTTTCTGCCTTTGTCTTGGAATGAGATTACTTGGTTTTTTCCCTGGCCCTGGTCGGAGTCCTGGCTGGGAGGGAAACAGTCAAATGCATAGTTATTGTTTTGGGAGATAATAATTTTTTTCTTGTAAATCATCTCTCTGTTATGTATTATTATTTTTATTTTGAATGTATAAGGTAAGCATTTGAGTGTGTTCCTCTTTGTTGGATTTTGTGCTTGTGTTTGGATGAGACTTGTAGGTGATTTCAAACTAAGTACATTGGTGGTATGCTCTTGGAATCTACATCTCATCCCTATTTGTTCTTAGTTCCCCTTTGTCTTACTTTTTCTTGGGTGCTTTAATTGTAATTCTAGAACTTTTTACTATCCCATTTTCTTCCTTTTTACTGGCGCTGATATAACCTAAATGTGTTGCAAGTGCCGTAAAACCCTTAAGAACATAAGAACAAATGTCTGGACTAAAAATAGGCCAGAGAATAGTGATGAATCATTTTCTCTTCCAGTAACTGATGAGAAATGACTGTGTTGTGATGTGCCACATTATCATGTGTATGCTTGTGTGTGTAAATGATTATGTTTCAGCCGAAGTAATTTGTAATTTAAGCGCTTAGAGTCTGGTGTCTCGGAGTTAAAGCGCTATATAAGTTTTCAGCATTATTATTATTATTATTATTATTATTATTATTATTATTATTATTATTATTATTATTATTATTATTATTATTATTATTATTATTATTATTAGTCTTGCATGTCCCTACATTGTTGAAAAAAAACAGAATTATGTATGGTTAAATGATTTCATCACAGTAATGATGAGCTGTCATGGCGCTATAGATAATGAGAAGTTCTGTTTTATAATGCTCAGTAATTTCTCCCCATACCATATGACACATGCAATTGCCTTCATATCTCATTCCATCCATATTCAAACTCTACCATCAGTAAAAGAAACTTTGAATCAGCTCCTCATCTGATAACAAAACAATTCTCCAACATAGGCCATACCACTGCAATTTTGCTTGTGCTCATTCCAGTTATACTAAGCAATGATTTGGTGATAACGGTATTCAGGACTGCGGGATTTTCGTCACCTGTAAATTGTCTTTGTAGAGATGTTTTAATTGATAGCTGAGAGTTTTGGAAGTTGCCAGGAAGATTTGATAAAGTTTGGTTGGTCATTAAAGTGAAAAAGTATGATGGCTTATTTTGAGGTTTTGATTTAGGGTGTGGCTAGATTAATGGCGTCATTGCTTTGTGGGTGTTAGCAGTGTCATTGAAATCAACATATGTTTTGAAAGACTATTTCTTGTACATTTTGAACAGTACCAGCAAGAGAATACACAGGCTGCAAAAAATTCAAAACAATACTGCAATATTAGTCCTTAAACGCAACTAGAAACTTCATGCGTCACATCTGCTAAAGAGCTTCATTGGTGAATATTGTAAAAGTTCTGGTATTGTGCTTCAAATATCTCAACACGTGTCAACCAAGTTATCTTTACGACAAATGGAAGTTACGTACATCAACCCAATCCCTTTGCTTGTCATCTGATTGAAAATTGCTGGCATGTCATGTGGAGATCACTCTTTTTCTAGAATCGTCCCAACCCTCTGGAACAAAATTCCAAAAGAATTATGGCATTGTTCATAGGAAGAAAAAAAAAACCTCTTAAGACTTTGCTCATTTCCAAATTAATGTTTTGATGTTCCTGTAAAGCACTCTGAGTATTATTATTATTATTATTATTATTATTATTATTATTATTATTATTATTATTATTATTATTATTATTTTATTTCATCATGATATCTTACTTACTTGATTAAATGTGAATTTTTTACTTTTGTTGCAATAGTTTTATCGCTCAAATACATGTTTGTTTTTGTTTGTTTTTTATATCTGTAACAGATTGAGGGAGAAGTCACCTTCATCCAGTGGAGAGGATTATGGAGAACTTGTTGTTGAAATGAAACCAGGAAACAGATGAAAAGATGTTTCTTGGGGTTCTGATTTACATATTGAAGTTCATTTCACTCAGTTCCAATTTTAATGATATTAGTGATCAAATGTAACATGTAGTCTAGCATGCTTTCAATGAACCGGTTAAGTCTAAATAATCAGTTGAATATGAAGAAGTTGAATAAATTTGTGGTTATTTAGAGTGAACAGATAAAGGGTGCCATTTTAAAATCTTAAATAGTAAAGTTTTCATAACCTGGTGACATTCCTGAGCAATCATGCTCATATATGACCTTTATGGATGTGCAAATTTATAATAGGCTATTTTCTGTTGGGGATTAGCAATATATTTTTTAAATTTTTTTATATTGGTTAAACACAAATAATTTATGTGTTTTGTTTGTGCTTATTGTCAGTGGAATCATTTTATATGTATTCTGTGCCAGAATCTCTTGGGATCTGTAGACATGATGGCATACAAAAAATAAAAAAAAAAGAAATCAAAGCAAGTGATCAATTGAATTACAATAATATTAGACTCCTTGAAACAAGGTTCTTTGTTTACAATGCCTCTCTCTGCTTTGCCAAACCATAGAAATGTGCTAAATATGCATCATGTATTTTGAGATAGAGAAGAAGATGGAGGATGTGCCATTACTGCCCATTCTGCCTAACCTCACATTTTTCTGCATCCCAACATTAGGGGCTTGTGAATCATCACCGTAATGATTTTAAAAAAACAGACAATCTACAACTTTGTTTTTACTATTACTAGTTAAATCAATAATTATATATTAGTTATTATTAGCTTTCCTCTCCACACGAATATGTTACATGGAGACAATAAAGAACCTTCAGTAATGTCTGATAATAATTGAATATAAATTAAGGCAAGTAAGTTGAGCTGCCATCTATATTAATAATCTATTCTAAACAACAAAAAAGATAGAGTTGGGGGGGGGGGGGGAATTGTTCTGTACAGCCAATGTTAAATTTCTACCAACAAACACAGAATTATAGACAAATCTGAAAACTATAAAACTTGTTTTCTAAATTAAGGGTAATGCTATCACCCACTGACTCAAATGATTGTTTAGAAAATCTGAAAGGGCATAATGATCTGTCATCTGAGGATGAGAACAGCACTGGTTTAGATGAGTCGGCAGATTGACTTTTACTGCAAAAGTAGCATAATTTCAGATTCGTAAAACTTTCCACACGAATTTTAATAATTTATGGAATAAATCAATATGGGCATTTTATTTCATCTCACCAATCAGAAAAATATGTTTATCGACAGAAAACATTATTTAGGTCATGGTTGAAACTAATTTTATCCGTCCAATCGGAAGAAAAGTTTGTCAACAGACTTTTGTAAGCAAATTACAAGGAAAATGAAAATGTACTCTTTCCCCGTGAAATTGTAACAAAAAAATGAAAATAGTTGTGAAGTGTCAGAGGACAGTTGAGAATAAAAACTTTGTTACTTGTTTGGGTAGGATAAGAGCTAACATCTCAATGGCTGGCTCGTCAAACTTTCATGGTTTTGTTTCTTGGTCCTGTTCTGACATCAAAAAGTTGTTCGAGAATGAAGTCAGGATAAATACTTTTGAAAACACTATGTGGGGAGTGGCGTCTATGGTAATAGTACCCCTCTCACAGCCAGGGGCTGTACCAGTTGGGTTCGATTCTCAACACTGCAAAGTTATTATTCTCTATTCTTGTCGTGAATAGGCTCTTCTGACTTCCCATGATGGGCAGAGAGGTCATTTTTGCTGTGTCTTCTTTTCCCCTATCTATCTGTTATTCTTTTCCATGTTGCTCTCTGTTTTTGTTCTGGATTGAGAATGCTTGGGTGTTTTTGTTTTTTTTTTCACTTCCTGATAGAGATCCTTAGCTGAGAGAGAAGCAGTTAAACGTATGGTTCCTTTTTTTTTGAGAGATGATATTTTATTTCTTGTAAAATAGTATACAGTTTTTAGTTTTTAACATATTTTACTGTGTAGACATAAACATATCAGTTGGGATCCTTTGCTTGTGCCAGGGTGAGACTTATAGAATGACAAAATAGGCACATTGATGGATTGGTCGTGGAATCATCTGTTTCATATTTGAACAAGTACCTTTTGTCTTGCTTTTTGTTTCGTGCTTTTAACTTCATATCTACAACTTTTCCTTTGTATAATCTTTTTTTTTTATGGTGCTGAAATGATCTTATAGTGTAAAACCACTGAAAATAACTGATCTTTTCATTCCTTGTTATTATTAACATAAGTGCCTCTCCACTTACTTTTCAGATTTTTTTTTCAACATCTTAGTATCATGGTTTGATCTGGAATCTCTTTGTTTAAATTTTCATAAAGCTCAATGATCACTTTTCTAATTTTGAGAATTTTTTTGTGAGGGTTGTAATGGAATCCAAGTTCACGTGATGAAATCCAATGATAGAGACATGCTAAAAATCGATTTGATCACAATGTATCGATTTGACACGATTCTGCAAATTTCATCTCCTTTACTCTCTAAAATAAAAGTAAAAGATGAAAAACAAACTTTGAATCATTTTAATCATAGTAATAGTAATAGAGTAGAGAAAGCATCCTTTTAGGAAATGTTATTATAGATGACTCAATATTGGCGTAAAAATCAAGTGAACTACATACACTGTTTAATTGTTTTTAAGAACATTATTACATTTGTTTACATTGTAAAGTTATTAATTTTTATCTGATTAAAGAATTTCTTGATAAAAATGTATATAACAATCCTGTTGTTGTGATTTTTTATGGAGCATATTGTACACAATCGCGTTGTCTAGCATTTGAAGTCAAATATTAATATGGCGTCCAAAAAAAAAAAATATGGTCATTCAAAACTCAACTTATAACCACAATTCAAGATCTTGCTGACTGTCTCTACGACAGAGAACAAATAGACTGGATATTGCTCGATTTTTCAAAAGCATTTGATAAAAAAACCCCAAAAAACTTGAGCTTTTATATAGCGTAATATCCACTTAACATGCTCAAAGCGCTTTACGAAGTGTAGAACGAGACACGTTGGATGTTAGGCGATAATACTTTTTTTCCTACAGAGACAACGCTGCTAAAGGACAGGTACTCATTTTACACCTGAGTACGGTGAGATAATATGATTAAAGAGTCTTTTCCAAGGATTCGACTATGCGCCGATCGATCTCGAATATTGTATGTAGATATATATATGTGTGTATGTGTATTGTAAAATATTTAGGCCCATGAAAGTTTCAATGAAACTCGAATAAAAGAGAAAGTGTGTTCTGATGAATCACATTATTTCGGTCAGTTACAGTGCCAGCAGAATAACACCACTAGCTCTATAATAATAATAATAATAATAATTATTATTATTATTATTATTACTCTTGAGGACAAGAGGAAAGCCAAGGTACAATCACTGGGTGGGGTTCCTGACCTCCCATAGTGGGCAGGGGGGTACATACTGTGTCTTCTATCCCCTTATATCTGTTTTCCAATATGCTTTCTGTCCTTGTCTTGGAATGGGATTACTTGATTTAGTCCTGGCCCTGGCCGGAGTCCTAGCTGGGAGGGAAACAGTCAAATGCATTATTATTGATTTGGGAGATGATATTTTTTTCCTTATAAATCATCTCTCTGTTATGTATTATTATATTTGTTATTTTGAATGGATAATGTAGGCATTTGACTGTATTCTTCTTTGTTGGATTTTGTGCTTGTGTCCGGATGAGACATAGGTGATCTCAAACTAGGTACATTGGTGGTGTGCTCTTGGAATCTACATCTGATCCCTATTTGTTTCCAGTTCCCCTGTGTCTTACTTTTTCTTGGGTGCTTTAAATTGTAATTCTAGAACTTTTTACTATCCCATTTTCTTTCTTTTTACTGGCGCTGATTTAACCTAAATGTGTTGCAAGCGCCGTAAAACCCTTAAAAACAAAACAAAAACAAGGTACAATCAAATCATGACTACCACCACACTACTACTACTACTACTACTACTACTACTACTACTACTACTACTATTCACTACTAATAATGTTGATGGTGACTGATGATAATAATAGTGGTGGTTGTGATGTACTCATATCAGACAGCAGGAGTCGTTTGCAAGAATGACCTTTCGCCAAACTTAATTTCATCTGAACAAATCATAGAGGATTTCTTTTCTCTGGCGGGGTCGTTTGACCTCCCAAGGAGGACAGGAGGTCACTTGCTTTGTCTTGTTTCTTTATATGTTTTCCGAGTTGCTTCTGTCTTTCCTTGTGATGGTGTTGTCATAACTTTGGACAGAGTCTTTGAATGAGAGGGAAACAGTCAAATGTATAGCTATAATTTGGGAGATGGTACCCCCCCCCCCTGTAAATCATCTCTCTGTTATGTACTGCCATGCTAGACTTTTTGTTTTAAATATATAATGGTTTGTAAACATTTGAGTGCATTTCTCTTAGAAAGGGCATTTGCTTGTGTTTGGATGAGACTTTTAGGTGATTTCAAACTAAGTACAATGGTGGTCTTGGAATCGACATCTATTCCCTGTTTGAACCATTCACTTTTGTCTTAATTTTTCTAGTGTGCTTTCAATTGTAAATCTACATTCGTGTATAACTCTTTTGACCATCTCAATTTCTTCCTTTACATGCGCTCTGATGACCTAGATGTGTAGCAAGCGCCGTAAAACCATAAGAGACAAACTTCCTTTTCTGAAACAAAAGTCGGCCAAGCTCTGGCCATTAAATATAAATAAGATGTCCTCCGTGGTTCTTGTCAATGGGTATAAAGTGAAACGCTATTTATTTTCGATGGAAGGAATTCGTGTCGGATGTCTTCAATGGGTTAATCAGCATTCAAACAGGTGGTGTGTAACAGTTTCGTTGGGGCGAGACTACCACACATCACCTGTTTGTAAGTCGTAAGAATATTATGTAAGAAAATTAAAATAGAGGTCATCCAGAACATTGTTTGCCAAAAAAAAAAAAAATAGTAATATACTGAAGTTAGCCCAGTTTATCGGATGATAATTTATTGATACATTTAGCTTTAAGAATGCATCTAATTACATATCTTTTATCAACACTTACAATTCATTTAGGCGCAAGATACACTTAAATATACGCACGTAATAGTACATTATGGCCCACCATTTCTACATTTAGTCTCTCAAAAGATGTTTCATTTGGACATTCTATGAAATGATGATTTTATAATAATGTCATTTGAACGTCGCAAAACTAGAGTATCTTTCTCTAACGTAAAAAGAAGATTAAATTCCAAAGATGACAGTGTTTTCACCAAAGAGACTTTACAGATTCCAAGTTGAGATCAAGTATTTTTGTTGTTGTTTAAATAGTTCTCCATATATTTTTATGATTTAAAAAAAAAAACAGAACACAATATATCACCTTTGTGTATAAAAAACTGCATATTAATTGATGAAGAAATAAAAGTACGGTGCTATTTTAAAAAAAACTGACAGACAGCAAAAATGTAAATATCGAGAGAATGCCATTTTGCATGAAATCCAGAGAACGGCAACCTCACATACCAATAAACGCACAGAGCAGTTTTTAACTCCAAGCAACATTAATTTTAATTTTATCCTAAAAGAACAATGACCACCCCAATCACTGGACTATTACATTTGGAATTCGTTTGCACACAATGTATACAGGAATTTTTATTGAGGAGACCCTAAAGGAAAGAGTTCAAGAGTGTCGGGAGCAGATCACTGATAATGAGATTAGAACATCAATTTCCGTTTTGAAGTAAAGATTGAGGACCGTCATCCAACAAACTGATGAATCGGCTGACAATCGATAACACAATTATATAAGCAGATTCTACACAAATCATTTTGCGTTTGACATGTGATATTTTGGCATGTTTTACTAGAACTTAGCTTACGTCTTCGTTTTTCAATTGAATGTAATGGTTTTAAAAAATACTGCTTAAAAATAGATGTATGTATATTCGTGAACAATTTTATGAATATTGGTTTAACGGTTTAGAAAAATGTCTCATTTCTGTGACTACCCGATATATGTTGTCTGGTGCCGTTGAAGATCCTTTAAGAACAATGGTCAAATTATATTGAATTTATTTCTTCATCTGGTCCCATTCCCTCATCAACGGATCCAAGGGATTGTAGATCGTCTTGCTGATTTTCCTTATCTAGTCTAACCTCAAAATCCTTCGCTTCGTCCAGTACCGCAGACAAGCCTTGTACGACTGCTGCGACGACTTTCTTTTCGTCCGGATCTGCTTTTCGGAGCATATTCCGAATGGACATCAGTTTTTCGTCGAGCATATTCAAAAACATTCCAATGGATTTGTCTTGAGTTATAATTTCTTTTCTTCTCAGGCCCTCCCATAGACGCATGATGAGGCACTTTTTGGGAGGCGGTTCAACAAAGATTGTTTCTTGATCTTCTACGTGTTCTATGCTAGGGGGTTCATAAAAGGGCCCGAATGGTCCGTAAGGTCCGCCGATACCATAGGAACGATACAGAGGGGATACCCAAGTTGGGAGGTCAGTAACATAACTGTCTGTGTTCCCTTTGGATGGTGCTACAGGTACGCGCTCCACTTGGATTACTCCTGAAAATATATAATTGGATTGGGGAAAGGAGAATATTATTATTATTATTATTATTATTATTATCATCATCATCATCATCATCATCATCAT
>NC_088361.1:40467501-40475001 GCF_034508935.2 Berghia stephanieae
TATAGACTCTGGAAAACTGGAGGCTGTCTAAATATATCTATGTTATAATATATAATAAAAGTTTTGCTGGCAAAATGATATGAAAAAAAATCATAAAACGTATATTGTTGCATGGCAGTTCAGTGGGTAATGGGCAGTTCTACTTACGTTGCTGTAAGACATGGTATCTGAAAGTGTAAAGTAACAATAGTCAACTCGTATCAATGAAGTGAAGACAGTGATTGTAATACATTGCATATTTTCTGATGCAATTTACTAGCTGACAATGATATTTCCTGTTTTAATATGGAATCGAAATTCTTAACCAGTAATTTGCCGTTGTCTGGGGAGGGTGTTTCTTTTTTACGAAACCCGCCGAAACCCGCCGATAACCATAGTCTCAGGTTCACTCCCGACTGGTGCACACTTCCCTGAGTCTTAGGTTCACACCCCACTGTTGCCTACTCCCCTATACTTTGTCGGATATTGATCGTCAGGTTTCGTCGTTTTTCGGCGGGTTTCGTAAAAAAGAAACACCGGTCTGGGAAGTCACTTATTTAAAAATCTGGCCAAAAAACGTCCTTCAAATATCGATCGTTTGAAATTACTCTCATCTTGGAAAAAACTCTCAAACTTGTGACCTCGCGAGATGTCTTTCCAGATTACGGCAGTTAAAGAAAAAAAAACTTAGAGACTGTCGAACATTTATTTCTCCAATTTTATAAGTTGTGAACATTTATTAGGGAACGCTTATTATACATGAATAATATATAAAAACTTTTGGGCAACAATTTAAAAACCATACACATATTATCAACTGTGTACAAATGGGATATCAATAGCATTACAATCAGTGCCATCATTACCTTGTTTTTGATGGTATACGTGAGAGATCAAGAGTACTAGATGATATTGGAAAACTCTTATTTTGTTTGCAAAGTTTTTGCATTCACTTAAGAACTTCACTGAGAATCATTCGATGGGACCTTTCTATTAAAAGGGAAAATCCGAAAAAATCACGTCGATGTCACAATTTTCCGTCTCCGGTCGTGTTCGCTGAAATATTTATTGGGGAACTCGCCAAACTGCTACAGTTTTGAGTTATAAATGACTTGTTCATTTCTGTTAGCCATAATTTATAATTGCTTGTTACAAAACAAGTGATTCTTGAATCTGACAAAGTATAAACAACAATGTGCATTGTATAGCAATTAAGTTAATATCATCAGTATGTCTACATTATGACGCGGAACCAAAACTGCAATGTCATTAATAAAACAATCCGACAACTCTCATCCGGCCAAACTTAAGTGACTGGTAAGGTCCTTAGTTTGAATCTTATATGTTGGAGATGTAAAATTATAGCTAATGTCAGTAACAATTACAACTAGGATTGAGACAACTCGCCTCCATCGCAAAGTAGCTAACGGCCCATTTTCTTGTAAGCTGACTAGATTTAGTTCTTTACGTGTCGTATTTGGTGATATGTGACCCTTCGTCTCAAAACGGTATTAAGTCGGGTTGGTTAAAACGTTGAAAATTGAATTTATAGTCAGAAATATCAGACTTGTGTTGAGTTTATACGATTTATTGAGGAGAATGGATACCTTATTTTAGGGTGCGAATGCCAACAGTTTATATTGTTGACCAGTTTAACATTTAATTCGGCTTTTAAGCACCTGGTTCGTTCCGATATAATACTGTTTTGAGACGATAGGTGGTATATATTCAAAGTGAGCATGGATTGGCCAATCATATTTTAGAACGAATGGAACAACACTTCTTGTGACGAACACCTTAGCTTCTTCTTCTTCTTCTTCACTCACACACACACATACACACACACACACACACACACACGCACACACGCGTGTGCATTGGCGTTCATGCACAATGCACTCATATGTAATGTTACATAATAGTCACACACAGTCATGAAATAAGAAAATGAGTTCTGAAGTTAATACACAGATTAAAACTACGAAATCACTTTTTCTCAAAAGGCCAGGGACTGAAAAGGTAGATAGAACCCAAAAAGTGTCCTGTTGCTATTGGCACTGGCTTTAAAAATGTAAGAAAAATACAGGTCGTCGAAAGTACATATCTTTGTGAGTGAAAACTAAAAAAAAACAAACCCAGATTTAATCGGGCTCGCCAGTTGCGTGTTAACGGAGACGGAAGGGTTCGCTTCAAAGAACAAAAAAAAAAGCGTTTAGAAAGTATAATAGAGACAAAGTTTATTCTGCTGGCATTGTCACTGATTGGAGTAATGTGATTCATCAGAACACACTTTCTATTTTGTTGTTTGTTGTTATTTTTTGGTCCAATTTGTTTGAGTTTCATTGAAACTTTCATCGAACTAAATATAGAATTTAGTCGACAGTCAATATCACGTGACTTGAACCATCATGTGGTTATGGTTAAAGTGAGTTCAAATATGAAACGGAACTAAATATATACCGGATGTGTTGCTAATTTCCTCTTTGGAAATCTTTTGCGTTGAAAGTATGATGACTGGTATCCTGTCTGCCATAGTGTACTAGAGAGCTTAATGTTTACTTACTTACTATCCAGCGTCGTCCTCATTGACGTTGGCTGTCTGCACTCTGCAAAGACAAATGTCTGCCTATTCCTCCTGTCTATTGACTGTATCGTTATGTTACTATAGTCAGATTTTTTATTAATGAAATGGCGCGTGTTTTTCTGGTTTTTCTAAGCTGCCCCTCTATCAAAAGTTGTACAAATTTGTGTCAACCTTTGAATATAGATTTTAGTACGTGTTGATGCCATATCAAAAAAAAATTTTCTTCTTTAAAACCTATAAAACCTACTTTAAAACCGCTGTCATAAAATTCGAGATTTTACACTGTAAAAAGGTAAACAAGTTACGCACCACAAAGTATGAGATGAATTCATAATTTTTGCGAAAAATCTTGTGTTGACACGTAGTTCCGGCTAGTGATTTTGAGCTCACGTCATACTTGTTTCCTAATAAAAACAGTTCGCTTTAACTGCTATAAACGTACAACTTATGCAGTTTGCCTTAAATTTTGAATTTATGATTTATTGCTTATTATCTACATCCTGTCGCAATTACCGATGTGAAATCTCTTGTTTAAAATCATTTGAAATACTGATTATGATATACTCAATAATATTGTCATATTAACAATGAATGCTGTTTATATACTTGCGATCAAAAGAAAGTATACACATTTAAAATCGTGGTTACTTTTTTATCCGTTGGCGTAGGCTAATGATTTTCCTCTGAGTTGTTTACCATTAGCCTTTCTGTGTACCGATAGTTGATGTTTTTGTTTTTGACCTGAAATTCGCTCACAACGTCGCGCACGTGCCAAAATGACCTTTAAGCCCCTTACTCTGGACAGGAAGTGTGTAAATTATCTTTTTTGCCATTCGTGTCTTCTTGAAACATTTTTAAGGCAGGTAAACACAATGCAAAATACCATCCATTAATCTACGCGATGTCACGATTTAGTTAAGAACAACATGCGCGTGCCATTGGTCATCTTCAAGCTGAATAGTCTGTGACCAATGTCGCAAGAATGCTTAATATCACAAGGAGAACTGTATATTCGTTAGTGGATCGATTTGAAATGACACAAACGGTAAGGGACTAACGAATATAGATAGAATGCGCTTGGCCAAGGAGTTCACAACATTGCCATCCGGAAGTATAACGGACCAGCACACAAACTCTGTGTAACCATGAACTTTTATAGTCTGGTTAATACAGTTTAGTGAGAACAACTCACAAACGCGGATGGCAAAAACAATAACAAAGGCCTGAGTGACGTCATCCGCATACTATCTTTAGTGAGAACAACTCACAAACGCGGATGGCAAAAACAATAACATTATTGTTATTGTTTTTGCCATCCGCGTTTGTGAGTTGTTCTCACCTAACTGTATTAACCAGACTATAAAAGTTCATGGTTACACAGAGTTTGTGTGTTGGTCCGTTATACTTCTGGATGGCAATGTTGTGAACTCCTTGGCCAAGCGCATTCTATCTATACAGTTTTTGTGATATTAAGCGAGAGAGAGAGAGACAGAGAGATAGATAGATAGATAGAGAGAGAGAGAGAGAGAGAGAGAGAGAGAGACCAAGAGATAAAAGAAGATATCACAGAAGAGAGAAAAATAAGAGGATGAGGAAATTAGAGGGAAGGAGAAAGAGGAGGGTGAGGATAGAAGTAGTAGAAGAGGAGTAGAATAACGCTTTTGTAAAGCAAGAAGCTTAGAAGGAAGAAGTGAGGGAAGGACAACGATAAAGATGTAAAAAGACAAGTTGAAGGAAAAATAAATAAAAAAAGAAACAAATTTGGGGTCACGTTCTTTTAAAAAATATTTTAATTGTAAATATATCTGTACACAATTCAATAAGAAAAGAAAAAAAAAAACTTCCAAAGAGTCTACAACAAAGAAAGGTCTATTTCTCTAACTCCATGGCGAGCCCCAGCGGTGGTCATAACGAAGAATGCCACGATTCTGGAACAAAAATGATGGAATTAAATGACAAAGAAAGGAAGTGTTTGAGACACCAATTTATAGAAGGATCAAAATTGACGCCACTTAGCTCTTTTGTTATTGTTTTTAGCCAGTCATTTTAAAAAGTAGTTCACAATAAATTGTATCAATCAGACTATAAACGTTTACGGTGAAACATAGTTTTATGTGGTGGTACGTAATATCCGGTTGGAGGATGTGAGTATTTTTACTGAACGCAAAGCATCAATACAACATTTTCGGATATTGCCAACCGGCTAATGGGGCAGAGAAGTCGTGTTGTGACACGTCTACTCTCCGTTCCAAGACTCCTTGGAAGTTTGTATGTAACCCAGTCCTTCGGAGGCCAAATGAATAGGTTACCTTAAAGGTGACAAAACGATTTTTGTACCAGGCAGATTGTTAAGATTACGCGACGTAAAAGATGAGGAGGGTTGGTCATTTTTGACTAACAGCATATAATTAGACTAGAAAATAAGATGCCATCACTCTGAAACCAGAAGATCAATTACACAATGTATCTAGTTCTCCAGAAGAGTGGTTTTACATTTCCATTGAGATTGGAACCAGTTTTTTGACATCACACTTTTGTTCCCTATTTAGTTTACACAAAAGCCTTACACCGTGTATGAAATGATTTCAATAGATGCTGTGCCCTTGGTTAAGAAACTCACAACATTGCCATCCAGAAATATAACGGACCAACACACAAAACTATATGTATCGTTGAACGTTTATAGTCTGGTTAATACAGTTTGGTGAGAATTAATCTAAACATAGATGGCAAAAAAAAAAAAAAAAAAACATAAAAAAGACCATTCCATTCCTTTGCTGTTTTGGAGAAGAAACTTGATTATCTGTAACATGTTATGGAGGCTGGAATATTGTATGTCAGTGAGCGCTATGTCGGCTGATCGAAAGTGTAGGCTGAAAATTGAATGTAATGTTAAACAAAATATTGTTATGGTATGTTAGTATGAATGAAAAAAGCCTGTTGTAGAGACCACCCTGATACTGAAAGATGTATGTAACATTAGCATATAATTTAATCTACACAAGAGTAGAATATTAGATGTCGTCTTACCAATCAATTAAATCATTTCAATCTACAAGGAAACCTTTTTAAAGTAGATAAGAATGTTTTCACGGGTTTTACTTACTCAATGCTCTTTACACACTCGTCATCATATTTTTTGTTTACATATGTTATGAAATTATCTATACTCAAACCTGATACTTTTCAGTTACGACGTGCGTGTCCCTGAGCCATACTGACCCCTTCAAACGGTCATAAAGAAACGATCTAAAGTCGTACAAGTTAAAATTTTTAAAATTATGCGCCCTTTATTTACAAAGGAAAACTCTTATAATACTCGTCAACTTCAGTCGAGTGAGATAATGAGTGTAAAGTGTCTTATACTGGGCCACAGTGCTGATGCCAGAAATTTGCTACCAGTGTCACTTATCCTATCCATAATCACGAACAAAATTGCTTGACATTGTTACGATAAGACACAACACCGCTTGGCATCGCGGATATTACAATATTATAACTTATTCACTTCTGAGTCAAATGTGTAATGACAATATATGGTCTTACACAAGGATACGGAAATAAAAGAGGTTAGCGGGTAAATTGTGGCCGTGGTCGACCGCCCAAGGTATGTCTTTTCATTCGACATTACCGCAGCTCTCAAGGAAACAGAAGAAGCACTTCTATGTTCTGGAATGTTGATCAACGTGGTAAAATTAATATTAAAAAAAAAAAAAACTCAGCGAAAATGAAACATTATCGACAAAGCCAATGATGATAAAGATATGATGATGGATGATAGAGTTGCTAAAAGATTTTATGTTTCCTACCTGGCTATCTATAGAATCTAAGAAGGACACTAATGATCTTTCGTGGTGCTCCAAATACGTAATTGCGTTGTCGTTGTATGATAGGGTGCTGAGATTGTTACTGAAATTGTCACTGGGATTGTTACTGGCATTCTCCTCCTTAATTTTCTGGCTTTGGTCACTCGTTGAATTCTTTCCCTCGTCTTGACTTGATTTTTTCTTGAATTTGAATTGAGGATCAGTATCATAAATTAATAAGACAAATGGTTAAAACGCATTATTTGATGGAACAAGTGTCGACACCTTTCTCAACTCACTTACTTTGTTCTTTCTGAAGCGATGCTGTGCTTTTGGTTTTCTGGATGTGGCAGTGTAAGAGCCATTACAACGATCAACGCCACAACACAACGAATCGGTAGCACAGAGCAACTATTTAAAACAAGATACAACCATAAATTTCAATGAAATATGATATGAAGCATTACTGGGCCCGTTTTCATGAACGCTGACTAGCGTTTAGTGTATGACTGTCTCTAACTTTAGTCAAGGACTTGAAACAATCGGATTTCATGTGAGCTGACCAATCAAGTCCCAGACTAAATTCACGGCACCTTCGGACTAAGTTTGACCGAGTTTTTGTCAACTGCTGCGGCCGGACTTCAAGCTTAGTCTGGAACTAGTTACTAGGATACATCATAGGGTCGACAAGATAGGAGCTATTTTTAGATTAAGAGAGCTTTGATTCGGAAGGAAAATACGTCGGTTACGAATGACAGAGGCAAAAAGTGTCCCGTTGCTTTTGACACTGGCTTAAAAAAACGATAAGATAAGTGCAGATCGTCGAAAGTACACATTTTTGTGAGTACAAATTAAACAAAAAATGAACTAATCGGCTTGCAAGTTGCGAGTGAACGGAGACTCGAAATCGAAGGATTTGCGTCAAAGGACAACAACAACAAAAACTATTAGAAAATATAGTGGAGGCAAACGTTATTATACTGGCATTGTAACTTACTGAAATACTGAGATTCATTAAAACACACTTTCTCTTTTGTTTGTTTTTTTTTTTTTGGTTTTTTTTTTGGTTCAATTTGTTTGAGTTTAAATGAAACTGTCATTGACCTAAATATAGATTTGACAGTCGACCAT
>NC_088361.1:40482501-40507501 GCF_034508935.2 Berghia stephanieae
TTAATAATTTGCCATTTTTCTTTTTCAAAAGGTAAACGTTTTTTTTTTCCTTGTATTTATTTGTTTCATTGGATTTTAACATATTTGTCTTTTACAACGAAAGTGTGTTCAAATTTACACTTTCGTTTTATGTATTCTAATTCTAACGCATTACTTTTCATTTTGTGATAATAGTAGGGGGAATTAGGCTAAAACCGTGCAAATTCGGGTTGAAAGCATGAAAATTTGCATACAGGTTGCTAAGACCCATAGAAAAAACATCTGATATAGAACCACTCTGGCAATCAATTATAACGTATCGGTTTAAGGCCTTAGATTTTACCTATTACAGCTATATTAAACAAGGGAAATAACTGCGTAAAAATATATATTTTCTTCATATTCATTGTATTAGGGAAAATTAGGCTAAAACCGTGCACATTGGGGTTTTAATCCTGAAAATTGGCATATAGGTAGCTATGACCCGTCTAAATAACACCTGATATAGAACCACTCTGGCAATTTATCATAACAGTGCGTTTTTAGCACTTTTATTTTTTCCTATATAGCATTACTTATCCGAGGAAATAACCACGACAATACAATGTGCGTTCTAAAACTTTAAATACACCGGTAACCATTTAAGGTAGCTAACTGATGGTTATTTCGTGTTGTAACTAGTAGATAAAAGCGGGAGAGTTGGGAGAGGAGTGAGTGGGAGCGACGGAGAGAGAGAGAGAGAGAGAGAGAGAGAGAGAGAGAGAGAGAGAGAGAGAGAGAGAGAGAGAGAGAGAGAATTTTACTCATTACTGTACTGACCTAACCCCCCCCCCCCCCACCTCCCCCCACCTCCCCCCACCCCCACCCCATACACACACACCCTTGATCTACACAAGTCCGTGCAAGGCAAACCGGATCTTAAACACTTGCATCGGGTGCCGATACATTCTCTCTTACATGAACATTTGATGAGTTTTTGGGACACTTTTGACAATTCTGGAAATAAGCTCCACAGTGGTTCATGTCGATCGTCACATTTGTTGCAGGGTACACTTCTATAAAAGATATAATGTTTGCAAAAGCTCGACTTCTTTCAAGAACTGTGACATCATGATTATCATCAGCAGTGACATCTTTTAAAGCTTGTTTTTTTAAGTATCGTGCATAACAAATTTTATGGTATAGGGCGGTCTTGTGCTTCCTGAGCGACTAAATCTCCTCCGGCAATAAATAACAACATATCAGAATCTTTTATAGATAACACTATTTCACGAATATTTTCTTCCATATCTGTTGTCATTACAGAATGGAGTACTCCCGATTCCATGTTTTTTTTAAAGCACGTTTGTTTATTATAGTCAATCTCTAATTTTGAACGTTGTCTCATTATTCTCGTGGGTTGCTAAATATATTCATTCGGTGACTCCTCCAAGTCAAATGACGAAGTTTGGAATTCTTGTAGAGCAATTCTTTTAGATTTCTTTAATTCTAATCGCCTAATTTTGTTGGCATTAAATTTTACACGACAATACTTATGCCACTTAGTATCATTTTGTTTTAAACTTTCAATAATCTCATTTAGAGGGACATTATAAACGGTCTGTGTTATCTTGTTGGCAACACTTGTCCCAGTCTCTGGGAGCAGTTCTTTTTGCTATTGTATGTGTATCTGAAATCATGCAAACGCATTCCTTTATTAGGCATATGCAATATTCTTTCATAACTCTCTCTCTCTCTCTCTCTCTCTCTCTCTCTCTTCTCTCTCTCTCTCTCTCTTTCTTTCGTTCTTTCTGTTAAAGACACATCATCAGCAGGCAAAATGTGTGCAGTGCCGTACATAAGGACACAACAGTACAAATAGAACATTCTCCCATTGTCCCTTTGAGGTAAATAACGTAAAGTAAATAACTTGCAACAATACAGCATCATAGTGGTTGATGATGATGATGATAATGATGATAATTATAGCAATGTAAATGGTATGCTGACTCTTTACTGTCATCAAGTTTGACTGAAATAGGTTTTAACTCACATAAAATGATTATAGCAGTATATTTGGAAAGAAAAGAAAACAGGAGGAGGGGAGAAGGAGCACTGTCCTTTGTCAACACCGGTTATCGGCATTTATAGAGCTGTGTTCTGCTAGTCTGTTTTGTCTACCCCTCTGCTCGTCTTCCCGTCTGCCCTTCCGTTTTAGAGCAATTGATTATACTTATTAAATCAGATGCAGAAAAAAATCTCATATTATTATAGAATATTGCTCGCTAGACGTCCTCTAAAAAAAGTGAAATTGAATAATATTTACGATTAAATAATTTGTATGGTTCGTGAATCGAAAGTAAAGGGAAAGGAAAACATCCGCTTCGACGCTAAAAATAGTCACCAATGGGAATCCAAAGGATGACGTAAAACAACCTTTGGTCGGCTTGCCTCGAATGTTTACACAATAAAAATGATAGAAATTATTGTCGTCCATTTCAAAATTTTCTAATTTTAAAAACCTTGTATCTCAACTAATACTGATCTCTCAGAGTGGTTCTATATCATAAATTATAGGGGTTTTCATATTCTACAACATATGTAATTTTCATGCTTTCAACCTTGTTTGCACAATTCAAGGGTTTTTTGGACCTAATTCCCCCTACTAAATGGGTGGTTATCTTATTTCTAATGTCTTTTCCATAATGTTTGCGCAATAGCTTTGACATTTGGCTTGTTGGTTTGCTTTAAACTGTAGTTTATTGTATAAAGTGTGATTTTTCTACCATTATTGTCTATTGAGTTATAACACTGTTTCTGAGTCCGCATGTTTTATGTCATACAGCAACTTATCTAACTTAAAATGTATTTATTACCATTTCTTTGCCCTTGCTTGTTTTTTCCTGAGGAAAAACAAATAATAATCCACGTAATTATTATAACTATGAGTGTGATTACTACTACTACAACTACTGCTAGTATTACTACTACTACTACTGCTGCTACTACTACTACTTCTACTACTACTACTACTACTACTACTACTACTACTACTACTACTACTACTACTGCTAATGCTACTACTACTACTACTACTACTACTACTACTACTACTACTACTACAACTACTACTACTACTACTACTACTACAACAACAACAACAACTACTACTACTACTACTACTACTACTACTACTACTACTACTACTGTTACTACTACTACTACTACTACTACTACTACTACTACTACTACTACTACTACTACTACTACCTACTACTACTACTACTACTACTACTACTACTACTACTACTACTACTACTACTCCTACTACTACTACTACTACTACTACTACTACTACTACTACTACTATTACTATTACTACTACTACTACTACTACTACTACTACTACTACTACTACTACTACTACTTCTACTACAAATACCTCTAGTGTTACTATTGTTATATTTGAAATACTGTTGTTAATGGTAATAGTATTTGTTGTTTTAAACACCTTAACGTTATTGTCTCATCCCTCTTTATTCTTCAGTGTTTCATTCATCGTGATTTGTTGACAGAGGGGAAACCCCAAGCGTTCACATTATCTGTCTTCCTTGATTAAATTGAAGCTTCTATTCCATTTCCTATTTTCATTTACATCTTTGAGTTTCAAGTAGTTACAGTTTTATTAATACATGTTTGGATAAGTTTGAAATTAAGGATAATTATACCAAAATCTTTTGAACATAGAAGGGTACTATAATTTATTTGTGTGTGTGTGAAAATGACAAATAAGCCAAATAATTTTATATACAAGATTTGAAAATGACTTGTTAAAGTTATAATAATTATTGTGTAATTCGTCCTTATTGATTTGATACATAATACAATCATACTAACATTACAGTTACTCACTATCTGCTAGGTGGTAGATAACTAGGCACTCCCCAAAATCAATTCCATTACCAAGATCATTGCAAAATAGTTTTGTAGATTTTTATCTTTTGTATTTTGGAAACCTATATATCGCTTTTGAACAACAGACGAAAGAACATTTTTTTAAAGACAGACAATCATGTAGACCTCATAATATATCTCAAAGCAAGCCTGACACAATTCTATTAAGAAGGCATTTAAATGAATCAAAATTAATGCAACCATTATTATAGGGGCACAGGAATGCGAAAGTGATGATTACATAAACATTGACCATTTCAATCGCAACCGATATTATCGTCAAAGTTGATATTCTATCTCCTAAAAAGGACACTGAAAACTGTCCTATCGTTGGAACATATTATTTTACTTCTTACTCTTTTTCATCTTTCAAACCACTCGTTTAAATGGTGAAAAGTATGTACATTGAAAAAAATAGTATACCCGAAGATCCACAATAGTCATGATATAGACGGGGAAAAAAATCTTTTCCTACCTTTCCGAAATCCACAATGACATGGCGGCCACCCAGTTGGGTATTTGGAAAAGGTTGCTGTGGAATGGATATAGATGGGTTTCTTGGTCTTGATGTCGGTGTCGCCGATCTCTTCAAAGTGTGTTCTGTCAGGCAAATAAAATTCATTTTTATAAGTTTGACATCGTTTGTGAAAATGTTAGGAACTATCATTGCATTAAAGAAGAATGATGCACACACAGCACTGATAGTCATTGCATCTTGAAAGATCAAAGTTGGGTGGTACGAAAAAGACCTTCGGCAGCATCCATGCATGCGCTTAAGCTAAATCAAAGTCACACGCGTAATTCAGAAAAAAATTCTCATGTTAACCATCAATTGATTTCTGGAGAGTATTTATT
This sequence comes from Berghia stephanieae, assembly GCF_034508935.2. Taxonomy (NCBI): domain Eukaryota; kingdom Metazoa; phylum Mollusca; class Gastropoda; order Nudibranchia; family Aeolidiidae; genus Berghia; species Berghia stephanieae. The sequence continues at coordinate 40,487,269 of NC_088361.1, forward strand.
AAAAGAAATTATTTTATGAAAATGAAGAGAATCTCTCACAGAAAGTAAAACATCATACGCTAAAAATCAGACTGTTTCCCACAAATCAAATGAATGGACAAAAATAAGTTTCTTCACCTCTGGAATAGGACGAGCTGCCTTTTAGGATATAATCAATGTATTTAGAAGGATACAATATTACATACACAAACGCAAACAAACACACACACACACACATATATATATATACACCCCCTGACACACAAACACACACACACACACACACACACACACTTAAAACGTCTCTGGATGTTTATTGATAATGACCCTTCAGAGGGTCTCTGGATTTTATTGGTGATGACCCTTCAGCGCTAGGAAACTCAGTAACGCACACTTTTTCAAAACAATTTCCTTATTTTGTGACTTATGCGCCGGCATTCAATAATAACTGTAAATGAAGTTTTGGCAAATTGCTTATGGATGAGAGAAAAAGGGGTACTTAATGTTTTGGAAATTCAAAGGCATAAGCAATATTATTCCACGTACCCCTCTCTCAAAATAGTAATAATAATAATTTGTGACGTCAGATTATAAATCGTTAGATTTCACCAAAAATCAGATTCTTTAAAAAGAATAATCATTTAAATGTTTTTGAAGATGTCTTTCATTCAAATATGACGAAATAAGAATCGGTGGAGGGGTAGAATAATGATTTCTTACACTCTTGCGTTTTAGAATTCGAACTTTGTTCCCAACGCGCATTCGCAAGCTCGTGCAGTGGTTGGGAACATGTCCGGAATTCCAAAAAGCAAGAGTGTAGAAAATATCGCAAATACTTTTCAGGCAAGCCTCGTGTTTATAATAATAATAATAATAATAATAATAATAATAATAATAATAATAATAATAATAATAATAATAATAATAATATATAATAATAATAATAATAATAATAATAATAATAATAATAATAATAATAATATTGATGATAATAATAATAATGAAAATTATAGTAATAATAATAATAATAATAATAATAATAATAATAATAATAATAATAATAATAATGATATTAATAATAATAATCAATCATCATCATCATTATCATAATAATAATAATAATAATAATAATAATAATAATAATAATAATAATAATAATAATGAAAAGTATAGTAATAATAATAATAATAATAATAATAATAATAATAATAATAATAATAATAATAATAATAATAATGATATTATTAATAATAATAATAATAATAATAATAATAATAATAATAATAATAATAATAATAATAATAATAATAATAATAATGAAAATTATAGTAATAATAATAATAATAATAATAATAATAATAATAATAATAATAATAATAATAATAATAATAATAATAATAATAATAATAATAATAATAATAATAATAATAATAATAATAATATAATAATAATAATAATAATAATAATAATAATAATAATATAATAATAATCATCATATAAAAATAATATATAATAATAATAATAATAATAATAATAATAATAATAATAATAATAATAATAATAATAATGAAAATAATAATAATAATAATAATAATAATAATAATAATAATAATAATAATATAATAATAATAATAATAATAATGATAATAATAATAATGAATAATAATAATAATAATAATAATATAATAATAATAATATAATAATAATAATAATAATAATAATAATAATAATAATAATAAAATAATAATAATAAATAATAATAATAATAATAATAATAATAATAATAATATAATAACAATAATAATAATAATAATAATAATAATAAAGCAGGAGAGACGAATTAATTCAAAATATAGAAAAGGAACAATTAGTCTCTAGTCCTTCTAAAAACAGAACTTACTGTGAAGTGGCGAAGATAAATGGGAGTTCATATCTTCTCTTGATGACAAAAACTGGCGCAGTCTAGATTCATTGGGGCTTTTCACGTTCGTGGATGCACTAAGATAAACAGAATAAAATACATGTACTTCAGAGAAGTGTTATAAGGACTAATACAATAAGAATATTTTAATTTCATGGAATTACAATCTTGCAGTAGAGTAATATTTTGCTAATTAGGACACTGTGACCCTGTCTGTTTCATATGCTGCTAACAGATCTATCAGAAAAGATTTTAGGTTTGGTTTCAAACCCCAACCCAACTTCAATTTATAATCTCTTTCAGTGGTTGGATTTGGTCTGTTCATGCTCTTTGTGAAACTGCTTTTGCTTTTGATATGATTGGGTCGATGTAGCTAAGTAGTTATTCTTGTTAGAATGACAGTTTCCTCTGTTTTATAGAGACAGCTGAGCAGAGATATGGAATATGGCTTGATATCCTGGCGGAAGTCTTACTTGGCTTTAAGATACTGCAATATTCATATTATATGTGTCCTTACTAAAACTGCTATCAACCAGTGTTGTATCAATACGGTATTTTGTCGTCCTTGGTTCAGACAAAAGTCAACAAGATCAAAAAGTGGGAATCCGTAAGACTCAGTAATCGCACACTTATGCTTATATTATAGAATTATAGTTTACTTCTTGTTTCATGTCACTCTGGGGCAATCTACGGGAAGTGTGTGTAATCGTATAATTGTAATTGAAATTGTAATTTCATGTGAAATAACACACAATCATAAATAACAATAACGATGACATATTATACTTCCCGTAAATTGCCCTAGAGTGGCATAAAACAGTACTGTAGAAGTAAACTATAATTTTATATTTGTATATATATTTACCGCTCCTTTAACATTAAAGTCGAGCACTTTTATTTCGTGGGGTTTATTTTATAACTTTATACAAATACATATGTATGTATATATATATATATATATATATATATATATATATATATATATATATATCCTTTCTTAAAAAAATATAGCATTGTGGAGAACATTGTGCTTATTTGAGTCAATAAAAAAATTGACACGGCGCACAACTCTACTGAAAGATTTGAAAATTAGAAATGTATTTTTTACAGATAGATAAACAGATAACTTGATTTCCTTTTATAATTTAAAGTCAGTTTGAAAGTTCGTTGAGTCAAACAGATATCATAAAATGTGTACCAACGACGACACTTGACTCCCAAAATCAACTAATTTTGACACTGTAAAAAGTTGTCAATTTGCGTCATCTATTTATGACATCAAGTATTATTATTACTTCCGTTGTGTTGTTGATTTAGCGGTGATCAGTGTTATGTATAATTGCGTGTATGTTTGTGTGTGTGTGTGTTTGTGTGTGTGTGTGTTGTGTGTGTGGTGTATACATGTGTGTGTGGGTGTTGGCATTTTTCAGCAAATCGTGGCATTCATAGTGATATTATTCACTTGATCACATGAAGGTATTTCAGTCGCCATTTTGATTCTTTTTTTTTTACTTTTTGGGTTATCTCGAGATCGGAGGATATTTCTTTTTCTATTAAGGTTTGTCATAAGTCTTAGTAAAGGTTCTAGGATGTTTGTTTTTCCATAAGTTAAGTAAAGGGGAGACATTCCGAAAGCTCCTACATCCCCAGTATTCTTTAAATGTGTATTTTCACCGTTGATATTTTGTCAGGCATTTATTTATTCAATTTGTCATTATATAGAAGTATTTTAAAAACTCTAGAACAAACCTTGATAGATTTGTGAAAGTTTAAAATTTCCTAATTTGACCATTGTTTTGATTTTCGGCCGCCATTTTGATTTGTTAAATATTGAAAGGTAGTGCAAAGCAGTCCGAGAGTTGTTTTTTTTCTATTAGGGTTAGCTCGAGAGGTTAGTTATAAGTCTTATTAAAGGTGCTAGGGTGTTTGTTTTTCCATAAATTAAGTAAAGGGGAGACATTCCGAAAGCTCCTACATCCCCGGTATTCTTTAAATTTGTATTTTCACCTTTGAACTTTTGTCAGGCGTTTATTTATTCAATTTGTCATGATTTTTTCTATTAGGATTAGCTCGAGATCGGATGATTTTTTTTCCTATTAGGGTTAGTCATAAGTCTTATTAAAGTGCTAGGGTGTTTGTTTTTCCTATTAGGGTTAATTAAAGGTACTAGGTTAAATTTTTTCTTGGAGTTAGTTGAGGGAATATATTATTAAATATATTATAGGGCCACACAGAAAAACCAACCGAAGATATACCAAATTACACAGACAACGTTGTTTACCAATCTGCCCTCATTAAATGATGGTGAGTACAGTATCGAACGAAAATAGTTCTTTCCCCGCGAAATTGCGGGCTTTTTACTAGTATATATATATATATATATATATATATATATATATATATATATATATATATATATATATATATATATATATACTCGTATATATATGACTCATCCATCAAACACCGATAAACTGTATTTACTTTTCTAATTCCCCTTGCGTGTTTTTATTAGGTGCCGGTTCTGTTTCATTCTCGGCATCGTTGTTGAACAGGTTCTCGTTTACCATTTCAGATTGAAGTTGTTCGTATAATGGAGCAGACGATGCCGACAAGTTGGCAATCTCCCGAAGAGCCCCCTCCTCTTCGATGCTGGCAGCTCCGATCCCGTGATCCCCATCGAATGGTGTATCACTGTACAGTAAAATTCTCTAAAAGAATGAAAAAACACAACTTCAAAAGGCACAAAACTATTATATTGAATAAAAGGAGATTGTAGGAAAGAAAAGGATAACCTTTGAAAAAATGTGGAGATTGATATATATCCAGGGGCGTGGCTCTATTGGTTCAAATGGTGCCTGGCACCACATCCATGTTTTAAAAATGGATAACAGCATTTTTAAAAATATATAAAACTGAGAAATGGCATATACCGCCTTTTATCAACTGTGCGAAACAGACTCCCTTTCTGTCACAACGCCTTTTATCCACGCTTCTCTCCCGATTCACACAAACTGTTGATGACTGTCGTCAGCGACTGTGTACTATGGCTGAGCGAGTGACTGGATTTCCCCACTCCCCACTCAAACGATTGCAAGGTGCGGATTTTTGCTGGCTCCATTTAAGGCTATTACTATTTGTGTTGCGACATTGAATACCTGAGAAAATGGCTCGAATTTTTACCATCTTCACATACCGAAAAAACCCGCCTCAGGTGCCAAGAGATTTTTGCTCCAACTCTGTTGGACTGGGGAATAATAGCTAATTTTGGTCATTTACGTCACAGCCATAGTATGGTAACTTCGACCATCTTTATTATTATCGAAATCACGATTATTAACAAGTTAATTTGTTTCTCTCTCTCTCTGTCGTGATTATTGTATATAGTAATTTATTATTATTATTATTATTATTATTATTATTATTATTATTATTATTATTAATATTATTATTATTATTATATTATTATTATTATTATTATTATTATTATTATTATTATTATTATTATTATTATTATTATTATTATTTTTATTATTATTATTATCATTATCATTATCATCATCATCATCATCATAATTATTGTTATTGCTGCAAAAATTGATATGAAGGAATGTGAACGAGTTAAGCCAAACATTTCCTGATAGTGATGCTATATACATGATCTTCGCGTGAATATGCGTGTTTGACTGTGTGTGTGTGTATGTGCGCGCGTTCATCACACACACACACACACAGAGAGAGAGAGAGAGAGAGAGAGAGAGAGAGAGAGAGAGAGAGAGAGATAGATAGATAGATAGATAGATAGATAGATAGATAGATAGATAGATAGATAGATAGATAGATAGATAGATAGATAGATAGATAGATAGATAGATAGAGAGAGGGAGAGAGAGAGAGAGAGAGAGAGAGAGAGAGAGAGAGAGAGAGATCTTGTATGGAGTCATGTTTGATTTCCGAAGTGGAATGGGGCTGTTTTATGACGTAACTATAGTACTCTTTTAGTAGGCCATGGGCTGTATACATTCTTACGCTTTGTAAGTTTTGAAATTACCCTTTGTTCAATTGAAATTCAATGTCTGCATGTGTCCCTTTAGTCATTTCCCTCAGTGTCCAAACTCCCATCAATATATTCGTTCGTGATTTATATAAACAAACTATTGAAAAGATTTGCAGGGATAGAAACATCACCATGCAAATTTACTTTACAAGTATGTAAGTATTTTTTTTCTTTCTTTTATATTTACAAATAGAGCATGTGTAAGTCATTTTCGTCTGGCACCACTTTATACTTTAAGCATGCCACGCCGCTGTATATATCTACGCCCTCCAATAACATTTATCCTGACAATGGTTTTTACGAAAATGTTTTCTGAAAATCTGACTGCGACAGTGGGAAAACACAATTTTATTTTTCAATCGAAAAGGGCATAATAAAAAATAGCATAATACAATATTAATTAGAGAAAGAAATAGTTCGATGTCCTGACTGTCCAGCTGCTATGTGGTTTTGTGTTATGAGACTCGCCTCCCAACTGGAAGGTTCAGGTTTCGAGTCCCTATCTGAGCGACACATAATTGAGTTATTGGAAAAGGTTCTTTACTCACATTATCAAAAGTAAATGTGTACAACATGAATACATGGCCGTTAACAGCGTTGTCTCTGTCGGAAAATTTGTAATAATGCCCAATATGCTCAGGTCTCGTCCTACATATTGGCTAGGGACCTCATGTAAAGCGCTCGAGTTCGTTTGGTGGAAGTTGCTCTATATAAATGCTCAAGTTTGTTTTGTTTCCTTATTTTGGACCACTTAGACACATCAATGGACGCATTATGCTCATTCACAATGCTTCATTTGCTATTTCTCGAGCAGGACACATAATGTCTCAATCGTATCAAAGAGATGTTATGTGGAGGTGATCCCGAAGGCTAAAAAAATATATTTTAAAGCTTCATTCATAATATTTGGGTCAAAACAAATGCCTTTATTGAGGAGATGAGTTTTATGTCTTTGACATTTCAAAAATTAATTTCATTTTTTTAAAAATATCGTTATAATGGAGCTAAGCCCCAAACACGGTAGCTCTTTAGATTTAAAACGAAGAAACCAAGAACAGTCAAATTTAGATTGTTGATTTGCAACGACAAGACGCTGGGAGCGATAGCTATCTATATGATTAAAAAATAATTTTTGATTTATTCTCAATTTGAAGAAAAGCACTAAATTATAAAAGAAAAATGACGAAACTAGAGAAGCCGCCATTAAACGACAACACTTCGGCACCACAATTGAACGCAAGAGAAAATTAAGAAATCAGAAAGCGTAAAAGAGGTAAGAAATGAGGCCAAAGACATTATTTTACGACGTCTAGAGTCCATACTCATAGATCTATAATGAGTTGAAAACGTTTCGGTCTCAGTTCACTTTTCTATCTAGATTCCAAACTCCTAGATATATAATAAGTTGAAAACGTTTCGGTCTTAGTTCACTTTTTATAGTAAAAAAAAAGAAAAATTCCCTTTATTCATCCCACTGGGGAAATTAGTCTCTAGGGTCTATTCCAAGGGAAGACTGGAATAATCCAGGTGTCAGCCGCAGTGCAGCGCCGCAAATTGAGCTAGGGCGAGATGACTTGCTCAAGGCCACACAGCTGAGTGGCGAGTTATCGAACTCGGTACCTTTTCAGTACAAAACAAAGACCGTGCCGCTGAGCCACGCTGCATGTGTGTTATGTTGTTTTTTGTTGTTGTTTTTTTTTGTTTTTTGAAAATCAGGTAGCTTCGCCCTCCCCGTCTCCGTTCTTAAAACGGTAACACATGCTAGTTTTTGATAATTTTGACTACAAACTTAAATTTTCTTCATCTAGTTCATTCCGACAAGAATGACGCAATGGGTCATAAAGTGATTTAAATATACGATAACTTGGTACGAGTGCTTACTTGTACAAGTATATCTGCTACTTCACCACCCACAACCGTTTACTCATTCAGAACCGAGTCGAGTTGGTTAACTCACTCAATTCTGGAGATTTTTGCTACTTTTCAAAATTGGAAAAAAAAAAATACATTAAACATGAGCACGTACATAGATCGTTTTATTCAACTATCATTACCATGCAAAAACTAAAAACATTAGCTTTGATACTACGCTTATAATTTGTCTCAGAGAAATGTAATAAATAGGCATGTGGTAAAAGTAACTACGGATATAATCGGTGTTAGGGTTGAGTGAGTTTAATGTATATTAAGTTCTTTAACAAAATTGTTGATTGAGGCAGACGCTAGAGTTTTGCTACCACTATCACCCACCTGGTTATGGTCGCGCTATGGAGAGCCAGAGCTATATATATAAAATCATGAATCATGGTGAAACTTTCCTAGACTATAAATGGAATAAGGTTTAATGTTCTAATATTATTTATATCAAGAGAGGGCTCTTGCAACACTATTTAGGCCCTAGGAACCCCATGCAGTGGATTATTGGCAAATTCAATGCTTTCAATTCATTCATTTATAGTTAAGGTACGGCACTGTATATACATGAATAAATGGAAAGACAGGCAGACAGACAGACAGAAAATAGATAGATAGATAGATAGAGTGCATCTATTTCTTACCTCCTCTTCAGGTATCCCCTCATACACTGGAATTATTTGTCTTTTCTTGTCGCTTTCCTCTTCCAAAGCTCTCATAGTTTTCTTCCTGTAGTAGGGATAATTATTAAGATTTATCGTATGGTAGAGCACTTTGATTTTGAAACTTAAGTTTTGGTAATGAATCGGGGTAAACAACATTTTACCAGTTCCAAACTAATTCTAAACTTCTTGCTGAACAAGTCTCGCATTTACAAAATATAGATTTAATAATTACAAACCACATACGCCAAAAAAATCTCCACACAAAGCGAATAATTAAAAAAACAAAACAACAACTAATAAAAGCGAAACAAAATAAAGCCCAAAGAAGGCCAAAAAAAAGTGGCCTGACTTTCCGGAACGTAAAACAGTTGATTCCGAAAAAGAAAAGAGCAAAATATATATTACGGAACATTTCGGACTCACGTCATTCTTCAGCCCCGATTGATAACGATATAAAGTTATGCTATATTTCAAATTTTACATATTGTACTGAATTTTGTTCAATGAAATAATGATCAATTATAGTCTCTTTTGATAAATATAAAAGTTTCACGCCGTTGTATCTGGTTGAAACAGATTTTTAAATTAAAATTTAATTATGGATTTCAGTTAGCAACGTTTTTAATGCAAGTTAGATGCTAATGTGTAGAGCTTACTTTATCACTGTCATATCCGATGAAAGAAAATGCTTATTTATTTATCAATTGATGTGTAGATAAAATATTCGGACTTAATAATTTAGTTGTTTTTTGTTTCTTTTTGTTTTAATACTTAAACATGTCTGTAGAAGATCAGAATTAAGTAGTCATTCGTATTTTGTTAAACCGACGGGCACACATTTTCAGGTCTGATAGCCCAACACAGTTATGGGCCTGTTTTAACATTGCTGTAATGTACAATATTTTGTGTTAGTTTGTGAATATTTCTATTACAACAATGAGCTCGTAACAATTTTCAGATATCAGACCTGCAAATAAACACACATCAAGTTAAACGTTTTGAGAAGAATTTGGAGAAAGATAGGACGCATTCTGAAAGACTGCTTTCCATTGGGCACCTGATGAGGATAGGGTATCATGAGCGCCTATAGACACTTGGAGACAATGGAAGCCGTGCTTAAGACCGTTGGTCTCAGTGGGTGGCGAGCCCAAAGAATGTCCTAGAACAGACAGGAGTAGATGACGTTTGTTGGTGCCCTGTATGAAAGATGACATAAAGGAAAATGAGGAAGTAAAATTAAACGTTGACATGGAAAGTCTTGCAGACTTCTTAATTCGTTGTCTTTTTTCAATTATTATCTAATTTATCTATTATCACTTCAAATCTAATCATTATTTTGTCTTTAACCATTAGATGGTCTACCTTCGAGTCGTAGTCATTGGAGAACTCTTTCATGGTTTGCTTTTGAGTGGTAGTCATTAGATGACAATTACATGGTTTGCCTTCCGAGTGCTAACAACTGAATAACCATTACATTCGATTCATAGTCATTGGATAACTATTACATGGTTTACCTTCGATTCGCAGTCATTGGATAACTATTACATGGTTTACCTTCGAGTCGCAGTCATTGGATAACTATTACATGGTTTAATTTCCCGTCGTAGTCATTGGATAAACTTTGCATAGTTTGCTATTGAGTCATAAACATTGGATAATTAATACATAGTTTACCCTCGGCTCGTAGTCATTGGATAACAATTACATGGTTTGCCTTCGTGTTGTAATCATTGGATAACTATTACACGATTTAACTTCGAGTCGTAGTCATTGGATAATTGTTACATGGTTTACCCTAGAGTCGTAGTCATTGGAACACTATAACATGGTTTGCCTTCGTGTTGTAATCATTGGATAACTTTTGCACGGTTTACCCTCGAGTCGTAGTAATTAGAAAACCATGAATAACATGGTGTGCTTTTAAGTACAGTCATTAATTACCTATTCAATGGTTTACCTCTTAGTTTAGTTATTTGATAGACTACCTCATGATTTACCTTACCTAAGACTCCTACCCAAGTACATTCCTTCCAAAGAACCTTTTCCTCTGACTGCCTTAGGAACAGAAATGAAATAGATAATTTGAGTGACGTCACAAAATCACATTGCACACACAAATTAAATTATTACTTTGGTGATTCTTTCTTCTATTTCCTCTTCTATTTTTGATTGATAATAGTAAGAGATATCAATATTGCAAACGACCAGCTGAGGAGTTTTTGAAAGCAATAGAATAGAAACCTGTCATTTATTAAAGGTATTTTGATTAACAAACTATTAACGTAATATGATGGACGATCTAAAAGATAGGCATTTTAGTAAACTATTACTATACGGGTTTGTTTTAAGGTAAGTACCATTTATTGAGATCGATTTGTAATGATGATAGTGACGGTTACGTTGATGATGATGATGATGATGATGATAATGATGATGATGATGATGATGATGATGATGATGATGATGATGATGATGATGATGATGGTGAAGGTGGTGATGATGATGATGATGATGATGATGATGATGATGATGATGATGATGATGATGATAATGATAGAACATTTATATCACGCATACTCCCCCACAAGATAAAGCAATAGCGCATTACAATTACATTAATTATGACAACTGAAACAGTGGCCACAGGACATAAAATAGACCACACATGTCAAACAAAAACAAAAAACAAAAAAAAAAAAAAAAAACAAAAACAACAACAACAACAAAACACACACAAACATTATGCAAACTTTGATTTGTAGATCAAGACATAATTTACGTCTGTCCGTTTATGGAAAGGTCACTCGATACACAAATCGTAAAAATCGAGCACATTGTATTGGCTCAATAAATAACCTTTATCTTATTGGATCTGCATTCATTTCGACCACATCGTCTTCCATCCAGACTACATAATTTAAATAATTATGAGGGTAAATTGTTGATTATTAAAGTTAACAATTAAACTATTAATGTTATCTTCCAAAATTTCCATTTTTAAAATTTCAAAGTAGGTGGTCTGTCTTACACTTACCATTATAAGAAGGACGGAGATGATTGCGATTATTCCACCAATGGCAACGAAGAAAATGACAAAAGACTTGATTCTATGGTCGTATTCTTTGGAAGTAGACACGAAGGACTTCTGCTCTCCCTTGCCTTTACCTTATGTAGAAAACACGTTTAAATATCGCATTTACTTCGAGAATTGCCTTAACCATCACCATGTTTTAAGTGATACACAATGCTAGATATATTCAGCGCATAGTTGAGTCCTTGGAAAAGCCTCTTTACTCACATTCTTTCACCGTACTCAGGTATAAAATGATGCCGCTAACAGCGTTGTTTCTGTCGAAAAAAATTGTAATATCGCCTAACAGGCTTCATGTCTCGTTCTACAGCTTAGCTTACGTCTTGGTCAGGTATCCTTTATAAAGTGCTTTGATCACGTTTAGTAGATATCGCGCTATACAAAAAGCTCAATTTTTTTTTCAAAAGTTAATGTAAAAATTTGAACAGCTTTCATAATAAACATAAGACGCATTCTGTCGCTTGTCATATTGTAGGATAAAAGATAGATGGAAAAATAAATCCACGAAAGCTATTACATGGTATTGTCTACATTTTGTCATAAATAAATGAGAACAATACTATTACAATATAACACGTAAGGTATCACCCAAGACTAAAGTGATAATATCGAGACATGAAATGTCTGTGGGTTTTCAATGTCAAGTAGGTAAGAATAGCATTTGAATATTGATGGTATGTGTTTAACTATAATATACACCATTTCTTTCCACAATATTAACGGTACAAATACACAAAACCATGTGTAAACTTAAAAATTTATCATATTTTGGAGATAATTTAATGAGAAGTATTCACCCTTCTTCTTCTTCTTCTTCTTCTAGGTTCCATGCCTGGTCCAGGCTTCGGATACTGCATGAATTATCTCTCTCCATTCCACCCTGTCTCTTGCTTTTTCAAACAGCTCTTGGATTGTTAGGTTGGTGAAGCCCTTCAGTTGGTCTATGAGTGTTTTTCTTTGTCTCCCCCGGGCGCGTTTACCAGGTATTTTTCCACAACTTGCTAGGTATTCATTCTTATATTTCCTTACTATGTGTCCGAAAAAGGATAGTTGTCGATCCGCTATTAAGGATTCACCCAACTGAGCCTAATTTTATTTATAGAAGGAACGAAATTGATATCACTTAACTCGTTGTTATTGTTTTTAGACATCCATGTTGATGATTAGTTCTCATTAAATTATTATATCAATCAGAGGATAAACGCTCAAGGTTATACATGCTTTGGTATGTTGGTACGTTATATCCAGCTGGCGGATGTTATGAGTATTTCATCTAAACACATAGCATCAATATATTACAAATAACCATTATGAGCGAGAGGATGTTTTACCGACTTGACACGGTCTGACATAGATACGCATCGTCTTCTATTATTAAAACCTCATTACCATCCCAGAAGTTTCACGTCTCTGTATTTCAGTCTAAGGTGTTATCTTAAGGGAATCTACCACCAATATTTCTAACTCTTATAACACAAGCGTGAACTATCATATTTGAACTAAAACTGTACAAAAGAGCATATTCAATTAAAATTCAGTACAGTATCGAAAAAGACAATAATCTTAGTATCCATGTAAACGCCTGTAAACAAGCGCCATCTTGGATTTACATATGCATTTTTAATCCCTAAGGCTTTTTGATTTATCAATACATTTTCGAGAATGTTAGTTTTGAGGACAAGAATGATTAATATTTTAAGCAAGTAGAGCCATATTTCTTTTTTATTTCATTAACAGAGAAAAAATATGAACAGAAATATTTTGTATTAATATTACATAGCAAAATCACATACCCCCCCCCTCCCCCTTTCCCCATTTTTTTCAATTTTTAAAATATAATTGATGTGATATCTGCTTCTATTTTACGAATTTAATTGTTTTGGAGAACAATCACTGAAAGTTTGAATCTTTTGTCTTTAAAAATGACCGTACCTAAAGCACTTAAATGTTAAAAATTCAAGAAATGAGAAAAAGGGATGTTAAAGCATAATTTTCTTCATCTCCTTATCTGTCTGTGTTTTGGAAATATATTTTTTTTGCATTTTGCAATAGTTTTATGATCTAAAAGTAATTGGAAAATGAGGGAAAATGATTAAAAATAATATTTACAATAAAAATTTAAAATTCTAAAAGTATTGCTAATTTCCCAAAATTCTGACCCATAGTTCACCTTAAATATCCAACACATACCTGCAACGATAGCACTTGAATTTGTGTCATTCCTTCGCGATTCATTCTTGATTTTACCAAACAATGCAAATTTAGTATCTTCACTATTCTTCGGCAGGTCATCATCGTCATCAAAATCATCATCAAACTCATCGTCTTCATTCTCTTCATCATTATCATCATCATTTTCATCTTCATCTGCATCGTCAACATCTTGTGTGCTTTCGTGTACTGTGGTCGCCTCAGGTGCCCATGTTGTTTTCGCTACCTCAGAGTTAGCTTTCATCATCATTTCCTTTGCGAAACGCATTTTTGCTTTTTCCAAATTCTTTTGTAACTCCCTCTCTGCCTCTAATTCTGCTTCTAATTCCATCGCTTGTTTTTTATACTTCATTGTGATATCTCGTGAAATAGCGGCTCCAACTGCAAATTTATCAAACAGGTCGACAAACTCTCCACCAGCATATAATTTGTACGGGAAGACATACAATCTTTGTATCGGGGCATGTTTTTGGACATTTATTTTGTTTTTCGTTTTACTTTTTGTTGAGCGCTTCGTTATAGTATGTGCACTTTCATTTTTGTCAAAACCTCTGCAGGCGAAGCTACTTTTATCGCATGGAATTTCATTATTAATGGTATTTTTTAAATTCAATCGAGTTACAACCTTGCTGATTGCACGCCTTTTACTTCTTCTCTTTGAAGTTTTATTTTTCTGATGCAAAAAACTCTTTATGTCTTTCAACTCTTTATCAAGGTCATACTCCAAATCATCTTCTGTTTGAAATTCAAGATTTTTCTTTTTAATACTTTGGCCATCTGCATTTAACATGCTGTCAACATCAGGAAGTTGTTTGATTAAATCAAGTTCATCTTTGATTACCTCGACGTATTCAGGAGGTTCTCTTGTTGTTTTACTGTTTTCATAATCATCCCGCTTGTGATTTTCTGAGTCAATACAAATTGGAAGAAATGTGTAATTGTTTTCATGTGACCTGAAACATCAAATGAGCTATCGAATATAACTGCCATGATATACAATGATTAGAACATGTCAAAGTGACAAGTAAGTGACAAGTTAGGGAGCAGGCACTGGTGTAAGATAAAGATATGAAACAGTGCCAGTCAAAACAGAAAGAAAAATACAAGAAAAGCGGCAATCAGGAGTTCTTAGGTTCGATCTCCAGTTGGGAATGTTATTTTTTAAATGCATTTTTCTCGCTGCTTTGGCATTGTTTCATAAACACGTTTCAGGTCTTTATGATTAGAACATCAAGGTGAGTTTAAAGTTGACCTGCATGCCAAAAGAATAAAATCGATATTTTCCCTTTTACGTTTAAAAGATACAGAATACACAAATTTGTCTGATAGTTGAAAGGGTTTCAGCACCAAATGATTCATTTTCCGTGTCAAAGACTTCAAGAATATCTTGTTTGATGATAATAAACTATAAGTAACGTATTGAGAGAGCTCAAGACGCTAACTCTAATAAAGAGGGCAAAACTTAAACGATTTGCATCATGACCAATATCAGGAATTATTTCTATTATACCCCCCCCCCTTCCACCACCCATCCCGCTTTTTCACCATCAACACAAAATGACTAAGGCAGACAAAGACAAAAAGATAGTTTTGTGCGATATTATTATGCAAAACTCTCTCTCTCTCTCCCTCTCTCTCTCTCTCTCTCTTCCTCTCTCTCTCTCTCTGTCTCTCTCTCTCTCTCTATCTCTCTCTTTCTCTCTCTCAAATATTGTCTCATTCACTCACACATCAATGGCACTAAAAACAATGCGCTATTGCATCAATTTGGTGCCATCCCATTTATTGTGATGAATTTGGTGTACGTTCATGAGCTTGTAAATGTTTGGAGTCTTGGATACCAGCCGTACTCGTAGATCCCCTCTATATACAAAGTTGGGACGATTCAGGACTTTGAAAGAATGTGAGTTATAACGCTGAAACCCCTCTCCATCAGATATGACATCGGGACAGCGATGAGAAACAATTTAGCCTCTTTCCAGAGAGCAGGAAATTTGCAACAAATTGCTTCTCTCAACCAGAAATTTTGATACTTTTCACACTTGAACAGGGGTTTTAACTCGAAACCATTTTGCATTTCAAGCAGTTCGTCTTGGATGGTAGATCCAGGCAAATCGTTAATATCAAACTCCTTTGGACTAATGATCCATGCTGTCACATCAAGATTAAAGAGGTCCTGGAAGCGATTTCTCATATCAACTTCACTTTTTTCAATGTGATCTGTGAAGATCCGAATGTTGTCATCAGATTTATGCCCTGCAATGTCTTTGAGGTTTGGATATTTAGTGAAGTGTCTTCGGCAGAGGGAGCGCCTGTTAATAGGAAGGTTTGCTATGAAGCTGGATATAGCAGATTTCGCTTGGATCATGTTCGCGTCATTGCTTTGTAACTGTAGATTCAGTTCGTTGGATGTTCCGTAGATATTAGACAGGTAAGTTACTTTGTCTTTGATTTCGTTGAGCTGGTCGGCGATTGGAGAATTGATTGACTGTAATAACTCGACAACGGAGTTGAATAGTGAAAATAATCAAGCACGACAGTTCCCTTTAGAAAGACACCGAATCTCTGTGTGGAGCAGTAACCTATTGAACACCTCATCATTCTCCACGCAAAGCGTATTGAGTACATGGACTTTTATCTGTTCGCTGGCGTGATGGCGATGTACAGCGATTCCTGCAATGGCCGGGTAAGATTTTTAGGTGATGTATGTGAATCACACAATGTACTGATAAAATGTTTGGCACAGACTCCTTAAAAAATGCTGTAAAGCCATGATAGCGCCCTACCATGGCAGCTGCACCATCTGTGGCACACGCTACAACGTTTGTGATTGGAATTTCCTGTCTTCGCAAAAATCGCGAACAGTTTTGTAGAGTGTTGCTCTCTTGGTGTCTGTAATTGAGGTGCAAGATAAGTTCTTGGTAAACGTAATTGCCTCGTATAAACCGACATAGGTCAGCAGTAGGACATCATCATTGCTGAGAGTGAACTCTTCTAATTAAAGGTTGAATTTGGTCACTTTCAAAAGCCGAATCAATTGACGTCAGCTTCGCCCGCCATTTTATCAATTTGCCTTTGAATTGTGCTGTTACTTCAGGATGGAGACTTCATTACTGTTTCATCTTTATAATCTCCCGTATGGTTGGGGCAAATCATGTTTCACCTATGGTGCGAGGTTTGCTTTAGAAAAAGCATAATAACTTCTAGTATAATACATTCTATGTAGTTCCTGATCATCGCACCCCTGTGAGACTTCACCACGCCCCAATTTCAAATTTTGCTTTCATAGCCCCCCCCCCCCCCCCTTTGAGGGTTATCACCCACTTTGAGAACTACGGTAATATACGAAATAACATGCCAAGTGTTATTCAAATAGCCTACGTAACGACGTCCTTTCTCCCTAATATTCACAAAGTTTCTGATTTATTTACATCTTCATTTGGTGTATGAACACTCGTGGCCATCTCATCATCTCAAAATAGCCATTGTGATATATGTTAGGAGTTTGAATAATGATATTTAAACAACCTTGTTATATTCACAAGAATAAAAATGGGTTAAGTCTTAAACCACGATGATAGAACCAATGCATCATCAAGAGGAAAAAGTTGAATAGCGTTTACAATCTATTAAGATTAACCCAATGGACTTGTGATACGTTGTACATATAGGCTGTTTATCGTAGACAATCACAACTTGTTTTTGTACATCAAACGAGAGTAAGAAAAGAAAATTCCATAGGGGAGGAAATATCCTTAGCAACATGACAAACTATTTTTGGCCAAGGATTTAACATAGCCTTGTCACTAGCCATCATATAGAATATCCAAGGGCCAGTGGAAATTAAACTCAAAAAGTGATATTTTGTACATTGTTATCTTGCATTATGTCTCGATAAAATACTCTTAAATTAAATAATTAATAATTATGCCTTTTCGCAACGGCACCATCAGATCCCGTCGCCTTGGCATTCCATGAAGGAATACATACAGATAATTCATCAAGCAGGATGTCTGATGTCAACAGGAACCACCCGTGTTGTCCAAGTGAGCAAATTGAAGGTTAAGAATCCTGCCCAAGGAAAAGAAACGAAAGTACCTGAAGCGGGGCTCGAACCCGGGACCTTCCGGATAACAACTATAATATGAAAATGCTAAAAATGAGTCTGTGAAACATGTATATTAAAAATTATGTTTGCATGTTCATCCTAGAACCATATAAATGTACGATATCCGATACACCTGAGTTGATTTAAAGTCCAACCTGTTATCCGCTTCAGTACTTTAGACGTCATTTTGGTCATTGTCCTCTTGTCTGTAGTTTTAGCGATGAAAGTCTTCAAATCCTAATATAACCCAATGAAAAATATTATTGATTGTTAACTACATCGACGGCTACAACAACAACAGCAACTACTACTACTACTACTACTACTACTACTACTACTACTACTACTACTACTACTACTACTACTACTACTACTACTACTACTGCTACTACTACTACTACTTCTACTATTACTACTATTACTACTATTACTACTACTACTACTACTACTACTACTACTACTACTACTACTACTACTACTACTGCTGCTGCTGCTGCTACTACTATTACTACTACTGCTACTGCTACTACTACTTTTAGTATTATTATTATTACTACTATAATTATTACTACACAACAATAACAACACTAACAACAACAACAACAACAACAACAACAACAACAACTACTACTACTACTACTACTACAACTACTACTACTACTACTACTACTACTACCACCACCATTACTACAACAACAGCAACAACAACAAAGACTACTACTACTGCTACTACTACTACTACTACTACTACTACTACTACTACTACTACTACGACGACGACGATGACGACGACGACTACTACTACTACTACTACTACTACTACTACTACTACTACTACTACTACTACTACTACTACTACTATCATCACTACTACTACTACTACGACGACTACTACTACTATTACTACTACTACTACTACTACTACTACTACTACTACTACTACTACTACTACTACTACTACCAATGTTGCTGATGCTGCGACCTCTGATTTTATGAAGCTCAAAATCCATTGAGCGTGTTCAAAGAGCATTACAAGACTTTGGTTCCATACAATATAGAAGAAATATGAGACATAAAAGGCGCTATTAAAATTTTCCCCGACATGGACAAAGCTGTTACCTGTCAGGCACTCCTTGAGTATGATGTGAGTATATAAGTAAAAAACCTTTATTTGGAACATAAATTTTCGCTTCCCACAGCGGAACTTAAACCTATAGATAAAATGTTTTGTGAATACCACTAAACCACGCAGCTAGAGCTGTTCTAAGCTAGCATTATTAATGGTAAAAATATCATTACCATAATATTCTTTCCCACAAGGGTGTTTGTAAGGTGGACAAATTGCTTTGAATCTTTGACTTCGTTTAATTTGCTCTTAAAAAGTCTCCCTTTGCTTTAAATATCGTTTTCTTATATTTATTTTTGTAGGACGTGTATTCTTTGTGGACCTGTAGTTTGGTCTTCTTCCATTTGCATTCAGCCTTGCGTTTTTCATTTTTTGCGATTCTGACAGCTGCTGAGTACCATGGAAACGGTTTTCTCTCTTTTACGAGTCTTTCTGTCACCGGAGCATGCTGGTTCATAATGATCTTTGAGCTCTCTTAGAATAAGTCCGCAGTCATGTTTGGATGCTTTGATAGTTCTTTTGATAAATCGTTTTTGAAATCATCAAGGTCTATTTCTTGGAGGCTTCTAGATTTGATTTTTCGCTTCATTTTGGCAAGTTTCTTTGATACAATAGAAATACTAATATAGATGAAGCAATGATCAGAAACGCATTTGTCGTCGACGACTACTGGTGTTGTTGGGGTTATGTTTTGGTTGGTTACTACCCAGTCCAAAATGTGGCCTTGTCGGTGGGTGGTCTCATGAACATGTTGTGTCAGATAATGCTCATCAAAAATTGATTTTATTTTCTCAGTTTCAGTAGTTTTGCTATCATAGTGGATATTAAAGTCGCCCAAAATGACAAATTCGTTGTTTTCAATGGCATACATAGTTACCATTTCGTTGAATTCGTCGATGAAATCAGACGTGCTGATCTTATTTTCTGAGTTGTGAGGTGGTCTGTATAATGCGATAATTTTCGTTGTTCAAGAATGACATATTACGGATATTTCGACTGATTCAAAAGGTTTATGAAGATGGGATGTTGTTTTGCGCTTAATCTCAGGAATTAAAGTGTTTTTATGAACGATCACAATACCACCTCCTATACGCTCTTTGCGCGGAAAAGAGCAACTTTGAAATCCAGGTGGCGCAATTTCATTGATTGTTGTTTCATCGC
>NC_088361.1:40522501-40582501 GCF_034508935.2 Berghia stephanieae
ATATTTAGAGGCCCGGACCCTTCGCCGTCAAGAGAAACGATGAAGGAAGTAAAAATACCCCCAAAAATGGGCATATTTTTTTGATTTATTTACAAGGACCCCTCACTACATTAAACTGTATTTAGATGAAAAGTTTTGTGTTTTTTTAACATTTTGCCAGTATTCACTAAGCGTATTGGGCTCTTAAGAGGAACACTTAAATATAGTTTTCAGTCTCCAGGTGTCGCTGCTTCAAAATCGTTTAAGTTAAGAGGAAATAGCAAAAATTGAAATTCCAAGTTTACCATGCACTCATAAAACTGTTAGAAAACATATTTCTAATTTCTATTTTTTTAAAAAAAAGATGATCTCGTAATTCTAAAATAAAAAACCCATAAAACTTTAGACTTCTTTTAAGTCACTCTTAGGGACTTTTTAACAAGCTGAGAGCCATCCCATTCAATTGATATTGTTTCAAGTAAAACGTTTTTGGCCAAAAATTTTAACGCCTTTTGTCATTGTATGGCGGGTCAGCTCCTTACAACTTTATACCATTATTACTTACATCCAGGACACCGCCCTTTATTGCAGAGTTAGAGGCTTCAAAGAATATATCATTAATTATATTTAGGACACCACCCTTTAATGTCGTGTTAAAGGCTTCGAAGAATAGATATGTCATTACTTACATTAAGAACACCACCCTTTAATATAATGTGAGAAGATTCCTAGAATATGTCATTACTTGCATTTAGGACACCACCCGTTAACACTGTGTTAGAGCCTTCTAAAAATATGCCATTACTTAGATTTATGACACTACCCTTTAATGTCATGTTAGAGCCTACCAAGAATATGTCATTAATTACATTTAGGACATTATCCTTTAATATCATGTTAGAGGCTTCCAAGAATATACCATTAATTACATTTAGGACACTAATCTTTAACGTTGTGTTACAGGCATCTAGAAATATATTATTACTTACATTTAGGACACTAATCTTTAACGGTGTGTTACAGGCATCCAGGAATAAAGCATTACTTACATTTAGGACATACCCTTCAATGTCATGTTAGAGGCATCCAAAATTATGTCATTACTTACATTTAGGACTCCATCCTTTAACGTTGTGTTAGAGGCTTCCAAGAATACGTCATTACTTACATTTAGGACACCACCCTTTAATATATGTTAGATGATTCCTAGAATATGTCATTACGTACATTTAGAACACCACCCTTTAATGTCATGTTAGAGGCTTCCAAGGGTATGTCACCACCTTGCCAATGCCAAGCTGTGTCATTATATAAAGTCTGGTAGTTCTCCAACATTTTTCGGTTCTGAAAGGAAGAGCAATGGCACAATAGATGAGATCATGAGAGTGTAATAATATAATTTATTTTCGTCTATTTTCTCGAAATAGTATCACTGACAGCCGCTCTCAAAACGATTAAGAGGATTAAAATTGCCGTATAAAACTATTAATACAATGTCGATTACATTTATCATTTTCTCTATTGAGTATAACTTCACTTTTTACTTTTGATTCACCTTTGCGACGTTATCCTCTCATCTCTCATTTGTTTTCAATGTTTCATTCGTTGTGTTGTGTTGACAAAAAGGAAACCCGAAATGTCCATATATCATTAGTCTTCGTTAATTAAACTGAATATTCCGATCAATGTGACTGTTTTTTTTCATTTCACTTTTCTTAAGATATCGCCTACTTTGATCATTATCTAGTCAGCACGCAAATAAATCTTTCAAAACAAAAACTCATTCATGATATATCGTGGTATAACATCTAATATATATATATAAATATATATATATATATATATATATATATATATATAATTTTTTTACTATTTACCACAATGTTTGAGACAGTCTACATTAATGTTTCAGGCTTAATTACACACCATTTATCACAAAAAGCGGATACAACACACCATTTATCACAAAAAGCGGATACAACACACCATTTACACCATTACTACATGTCGAGCACTTTTCGTACCATATTTTATCAAACACGATTCAATATATATATATATATATATATATATATATATATATATATATATATATATATATATAATATATATTATTTAAAATATTTACCACAATGTTTGGGACAGTCTACATCAACATTGATGTAGACTGTCCCAAACATTGTGGTAAATATTTTAAATAATAATTCGCTCCATTACTACATGTCGAGCACTTTTCGTACCATATTTGTATCAAACACGATTCAATATATATATATATATATATATATATATATATATATATATATATATATATATATATATATATATCCTTTTACCACCCTGAGTTGTTGGTGTTGTGCGTGTTGTATCAATCGGTCTCCAGCGAGGGATTCCAGGGACGCGACGTGGTCGCCTGCTACATTAGGACATCGTTGCTGCCGGATCATTACTGTTAACTTAAAATCGACTTCAGTTCCAGTCCTCCATCGGCTGGCTGGCATTGCACCTCCCCACATTCGAAGAGCCACTGCTTCCAAAGCCCAGAAATATAAACTGGAAGTGGACCCAAAGCATACCCTCCATGACCACAACCCAACGACAAGTAGACTGAAGTCGAGAAAGAGCTTCATGAGGGAAGAAAGCATCAACCCTGACCATGCAGCTGTATGCAGGCTTTCCACACGGAGGGAGTGGGACAATCATGCAAATGAAGCTGTTGAAGATCCGAGAGAAGAACTGCCCTATGGAACTGAGCTACCCAAAAATGAATGGGTAACACTGAACAGAGCAGGGGAAAACATTGGGAGAACAACTGGAAGCATGATAAAGTGGGGACTGGCTGAGACTAGCTTGTGTACATGTGGATGCCCAGAGCAGACGATGGAGCAGATCCTTAAATAATGCCAGGATGGGCCTAGCTGCACTGACCATGACCTAAGAGTCTGCTCCACAGAAGCTGTGGAGTGGGTTCGGTGTTGGAGCGACAAGCATGATGACCATGATAATAATAATAATAATAATAATAATAATAATAATAATAATAATAATAATAATAATAATAATAATAATAATAATAATAATAATAATAATAATTATTATTATTATTATTATTATTATTATTATTATTATCATTATTATCATCATCATTATTATTATTATTATTATTATTATTATTATTATTATTATTATTATTATTATTATTATTATTATTATTATTATCATTATTATTATCATTATTATTATTATTATTATTATTATTATTATTATTATCATTATTATATATTACCCATCGTTTCAATCAAGTAGTATGTCGGAGTTGCAAAATATGAAATATTAAGCTAAAATAATCAATTACAGTCATGAATGGAACAACACTATATTATTATTATCATGTTGGTCTACAGATCGACAAAGTTTTGGCATGGAGGAAAGACGAAAAAGAGACGCCCAAAAACAACATGGTGGACAATGGTGGAGAGGGATAGAAATGTTGCTGGTATATACTCTGGCATCGAGCAAGAACTGAAGCAAGGGGCCGGAGTGAATGGAGGGAAACTGTTCAGGCCTTTGAGCCTACTGGTGCTCGAGGAGCCCCTGATTATGATTACTACACGGGCCTAGTTGGTACTAAGTTACAATTTGTCACCAGCTACAAAAAGGACATTGGAGAGGTTTAGCAAACCACATAGTATCAGGACTAGTGGGATCTTTGATCGAGAATTAAACTTTGATGCAATATTATATATCATGATTGAATTAAAAAGGCAAGTAGCATGATCGATATTATTTGAATATGTTTATCTTCGACGAATGTTGCTGTGGTTTTTCAACAATACAAATCTACCATTAGACCTATAGGTA
The DNA here is from genome assembly GCF_034508935.2 of Berghia stephanieae. NCBI lineage: Eukaryota > Metazoa > Mollusca > Gastropoda > Nudibranchia > Aeolidiidae > Berghia > Berghia stephanieae. Next base: position 40,526,342 of record NC_088361.1, read on the forward strand.
ATTAAACATGGAAATTGTGTAAGGAGCCCATTATTCAGACGTCAGTCTCTTTTTTTTTTTTAAATGTCCAAAGACGATCAACAAAGCTCTAGCTCTTCCGTCTTTAAACTACAAGAGAGAGAGAGAGAGAGAGAGAGAGAGAGAGAGAGAGAGAGAGAGAGAGAGAGAGAGAGAGAGAGAGAGAGAGAGAGAGAGGGGGGGTGACCTTACACAGTTATATTGAACTGTCTACAGTTTTGACCAAATTCATTATAAAACATTCTCTAAGGACTTTCGACTCCCCACATTACATGTATCCGCAGAGACGAAAACAAAAACTTTTTTTTTATCACACTCTCTTCAACAACTATTCCGTCGTAGGCTATTTTATTGTAAGAACAGTTGATATAATAGATTAAAATATAAAACCAAATACTCTTAAGCATATAAATCTCATTTTATAAAAATTCTATAACTTAGAAATGTTATGGTCATATCAGTGAATTTTTAAATGTATCTTTGTTCTATCACAGAGTAATCAAAGATCTTTTTGCCTAGCAAACCTTAACACGATATTGGTAAACTGAGTTAAATCTTTTCAATAAATCATATGACTTTTACCCAAGTTTTAAAGGTTTGACAATAACACAAATATGACGTCACTGCCACACAACAGTATTATGTTTGGGTAAATCAAAGTTACAGTAAAAAATAAGAAACTTAGGTGACCTTTATATGTTTTATTTAGGGTAATGGAAATAAACTAGTCATTTTAAGTTTTAAAATCACTTCTTGACATCTTGTTCTTCCTACCTTAATACAGTGGAATCCTGATATTAAATTACATTTTATATAGCGCATTATCCACTAAACGTGCTCAAAGCACTTTACAAGGGGTCCCTGGCCAACAGCAACACTTAACATGTAAGACGGAACATGACGCCTGTTAGGCGATATTACAAAACAGAGAAAACGCTGTTAACGGCCAGGTACTCATTTTTCACCTGAGTACGGTGAGAAAATGTGAATAAAGAGCCTTTTCCAGGGACTGAACTATGCGCCGAGCCAGGCTCGAACCCATGACCTTCCGATCCGAAAGCGAGTGTACCACAAGACCACAAAACCAACAACACCGGACCAGAAAGATTGGTTGACTTTAAGCAAAGTTGATTTTATCCATTATCAATCAAACACGCTTAGAAAAGAAGAGGAAATTTGAGATGTTGACTTTAAGCAGAAGTTGACTTAAAGAGTGTTAGCTTAATGCGGATTTCACTGTACCGATTTAACTTGATGGCCAAAATTATAACTACTAGTTAACCCGCGCAGCCGACACTGAAATAATTCAAAGCAAACAATCAATCGCAACATCTGTAAACTCCTCTGCCAGATGCTCCCAATTTTTCACTTACCTCAACCAGAAATCCCAGTTGTCGATAGCTAATAAAAGGCGTTGAAAAAAGTTTGATGCCAATGAGTTCTCCTACTTTGAGACAGTCTTGCACGCCCACCCCCATCAAATAAGCCAGGGGGAAAAACACATAAGAACACAATATCTGGGGATTGTTGTTGGAAGCATATTACACCCGATGAAATGTTGTAATTGTATGATATGATAAGAATCATCTAAGCCTAACTCGACTAGGGACCAAACCTCAGACCTCCTGATTATCTGTCAGACGTGCAATTATTACACAACAGAGGTTACCCGATGTCTGGGACACTTTGATACTTGTATTCTTCACAAGATTACGCTGATTACGTAAAGCTGAATTTTTTAAAAAATTGATGATTTTTTTCTGTTATTTTACTTTTGGTTTGACTGGCACTGTTTCATACAACCCGTTTCATATTTTAACATAATATGGTGATATAAGGCGTCTCGCCTAATGAGAAATCTGGAATATTTGAATTTATTTTAGTTTATCTTATCCCGAGTAAGCTACATTGACACGAAATAGATGGATAAGGATAGACCATGGTCTGGGAATGGAAAACACCAGCGTGAATATAAATAGTTTGTCAAAGAAGACAGCAGAAACCAGTGGGAGAGGAAATAGGAAGAAGACGATGGAGGTGGATTGGACCCCCTTAGAAAGAATGACTCCACTATAACAAAGAAAGTATTGGACTGGAACCCTCAGGGCAGAAGATCAAGCAGAAGGCCACGAGGAACATGGAGAAGAATTAAAGAAGCTGATATACAGAGAAGTGATAAGACATGGAACGAGATAAAAAAAAAGTTAGCTCAGGATAGAGAAGGATGGAAACTGTTTGTCTGTGGTCTATACCCTGACCCAGGGTGAAAAAGGCAATGATGATGCTGATGAAAGACGCTATAGATAGTTTGAAGTTGACGTCACTCAGGTCTTTGTTATTGTTTTTTGCCATCCGCGTTTATGAGTAATTCTCACTAAACTGTATTAACCAGACTAAAAACAGTTTTGGGTGTTGGTCCGTTATACTTCCGGATGGCAATGTTGTGAGCTTCTTAGCCAAGCGTATACTATCTATAAATTTCTCCAATTTACTCACAACAAACACATGAAACATACCAGCTAACAAAACTGCGTGTAACCTAAAACATTTTTATTACTATCCAAATATTTATTTAGTGAGAACTGATCATCTTAAGGTGTTCTAAAAACAATAAGAAAGAAACTCCGTGAGTTGTTTCATTTTGTTGGTAGGAAACTGAAATGCATTTTTTATGTCCAGGATAAAACGTTCGCGTTCGGTTCCTGTTCGGTTCGGCAACTAAAAACGAGCGATTGCACTCACTTTGCTTTGAATAAACAAGAGACTGACTGAGAGGAAAGGTCAAATGGAGGTAAAAGGGGCCGAAGAGGAAAATGAATGCACTCAGTTTGCAAGCTTACACAATGGACAACGCTGATGTGGAAGACCCAGAGACAAACCCAACAAGAACGCCAGAAGACGAATGTCAGGACACGAAGGGAGATGGCTATTACCGCCGTCTGCTCTATGAATAACCTGAGCCCGTTTACATGAACGAGGATTAGATTTAGTAATTTACTATCTAGTAAATGACTAGCTAGTCTTAAGCCCAAAAATTGGATTTCATGAACGCTTTCTAGTCTCGGACTAGCTAGTCACTTGTCTAAAAGTGGGCGTTGAAAGGACGGTGACTAATTCGGCTATTTTGTGCGGGTAACATCAACTCTCTACTGCATGAAGATAGTAGTGTCGAGCGGAAGTCTCGATGATACCTCAAGTCATCGGCCACCAACACTCAAAACTTCCCGAACTCGATGACCAAGGAAAAGTCGGGAATTCCCGAGAAGTAGCACTTCAACTGAGCTTTGGATGGCTTTTTTGTATTAAAACTTAAAATACATTAAATAAATTCACTTTGTATAATAATAAAACATTGATACCTATAACCATTTTGATCTATTTACGACGTTTGTGTTTTGTTAGCTGTTTAAAATATGATATAACGTCAATACCCAATACCAATGACTAGGTATTGAATGAAAGCACCGATGACTAGAGCGATGCTCGAGACTTTTTTGAGTCTCGAGACTCAAAAAAGCATCGAGACGCAAAAAAGTCTCGAGCTTCGCTGGAATCACCGCCGACGAGAGAGGGTGAACAATGCAGATAGTACACATTGTTAGTAACGCGTGCGTCGCTCGCGCAGTATAGTCTCGAGACTCGGGACTCGGGACTCAATACGAGAAGCATCGACGACCAAGATTCTCGAGACGAGAAAAGCATCGAGAACTAAGTGGAGGTCGGGAAATTCTCAGTCGTCGATGACCTGACTTCTCAAAACCTAAAGCATCGTTGACCTTTTGGTGAACCGGATGCCCTCCCCTAGAAGATAGGAAAGATAAACACGCATTCATACTCACAACGCAACAGACTTCCAAACTGAAAATTAGAAACACACGCGATATTTACTGTCGACTGTTATTGACTAGGGGAGGGCATCCGGGTCACCAAAAGGTCAACGATGCTTTAGGTTTTGAGAAGTCATGTCATCGACGACTGAGAATTTCCCGACCTCCACTTAGTTCTCGATGCTTTTCTCGTCTCGAGAACCTTGGTCATCGACGCTTCTCGTATTGAGTCCCGAGTCCCGAGTCTCGAGACTATACTGCGCGAGCGACGCACGCGTTACTAACAATGTGTACTATCTGCATTGTTCACCCCTCTCTCGTCGGCGATGATTCCAGCGAAGCTCGAGACTTTTTTGCGTCTCGATGCTTTTTTGAGTCTCGAGACTCAAAAAAGTCTCGAGCATCGCTCTAGTCATCGGTGCTTTCATTCAATACCTAGTCATTGGTATTGGGTATTGACGTTATATCATATTTTAAACAGCTAACAAAACACAAACGTCGTAAATATATCAAAATAGTTATAGGTATCAATGTTTTATTATTATACAAAGTGAATTTATTTAATGTATTTTAAGTTTTAATACAAAAAAGCCATCCAAAGCTCAGTTGAAGTGCTACTTCTCGGGAATTCCCGACTTTTCCTTGGTCATCGAGTTCGGGAAGTTTTGAGTGTTGGTGGCCGATGACTTGAGGTATCATCGAGACTTCCGCTCGACACTATTATTGACTGCAATGATGTCCATCGTCGACTGTCAATTATATATTTAGAACAATGGCAGTTTCATCGAGACAACTGAATACCGATAATGAAACTCAAAGAAATTGAATCAAAACAACAAACAATTACACAAAAGAGAACGTGCGTTCTGATTAATCACATTATTTCTGTCAATTGTATTGTCAACAGAATAACTTTTGTCTCGATTTCGCAGTCTCTTGTTTACTCTCATTGAGAGTCTCAACTTCGAGCCGATAGATTCATTCTTTTTTTTTTTTTTTGTTAATCACAAAAATGAGTAGGTACTTTCGACTATCTGCACTTATCTTATGGTTTTTTAAAGCCAATGTCAATGGCAACAGGACACTTTTTGCCCCTATCATTGGTAACCGACGTATTTTCTTTCCGAAGCGAAGCGCACTCAATCTAAAAATAGCTATTATCTTGTTGACGTTATGACGTCACCGAGTAACTGGACTTACACTAAATCATGAAGTCTTGCTTCGGCAAATGACTAAAACTTAATCCGAAGGTGCCGTGAGTATAGTCCCGGACTTGCTTTGTTAGCTCACATGAAATCCGATTTTTTAAAGTCATTGACTAAATAAGTCAGAGATAGTCAGAGACAAAGGGCTAGTCCAAGTTCGCGAGGATGGATTGTTTCTATTGACAACCAGCATATATTTAGATCAGAAAATAAGATGCCATAATAAAAAGATTATTTATACAAGATATGTTTTCAGTTCCTCCGGAAGAGTGGTTTTACACTTCCAACGAGATTGGAACCAGTTTTTAACATCACACTTTGTTCCCTATTCTCCATACAGAATAATGAAGAAAGTATGATGAACAGCTACTTCCTCTTAATAAGTTCTCAGTAAATTATATCAATCGGACTATAAACGTTAAAGGTTACACAGTTTTGTTTTTTGGTATGTTAAATTTATCTAAATAATAATAATAATAATAATAATAATAATAATAATAATAATAATAATAATAATAATAATAATAATAATAATATTCATAAAGTGTTCTTTTATACCGAAGCCTCAAAGCGCTTTACAATATACTTGTCAAACCATAAACACTCTCGTACAGAGCCAAACAGACACACACAACAGTCGCACACACTAACTATGCAAGTTTTACAAAATGAAATAGTCTTCAAAAGTCGTGACGTCATCCCGCGCAGCAACGCATGGTAACGAGCAGGCTGGCTCTAAACAATCGAGAAAAATGGCGACACTAACTTTATTTCCATCTCCGCCCTTATGAAATACTTCTCCAATGAGCATAAAAGTGTCTCGCGAGGTGAAAATAATCATCAGTCAGGTCATGTTTTGACTTTCACTTACTCAGATGGCATGATGTTCGCAAAGTTCAAGCCAGCACGAAGAATAAAGAGTATTCTGTGAAGGTAAGTCATATCGTCTTCTGACTCTCACTCTCAAAATCTCACATCCCCGTAAAACTACTGTTGGACAATAATCAGTTTACTTTGAGTTTAAGTTGATTTAGTATATCCAATGGAAAGATTTTACTGTTTACGTTCGATTTTAGTTAGAGAGAGAGAGAGTCATAGAATCATTGTGTTTTTATCTTATGGACTACGGACTTTGAGTCTTTGACTTTGAGGTCTTGCTTCGCTAATTTTCGTTGCTATTGACTATAGTCTACTACATACTATTTAGTATCGTATTGTAACCTTTATTATAATACTCATATGAGCATCACAATCACCAATCACACTAGACATTTTATTATACTTCATGTGGTAGGCATAGGGGCAGCGTGGATCAGCGGTACGGTCTTTGCTTCGTACCCGAAAGGTACCGAGTTCGTTCACCCGCCGCTGCGCTGTGTGGCCTTGGGCAAGTCACCTCGCCCTAGCTCAATTTGCGGCGCTGCACCGCGGTTATTTCAGTCTTCCCTGGGAATAGACCCTAGATACAAATTTCCTCTATGGGATGAATAAAGGGAATTTTATTTATTTATTTAGACCAGTGTTAGTCACGGTAAACTAAACTTCCTATTGGGTTAAGGTGTAATGTAAATGTTGCTGCTTGAAACTCGAAGAGATCAATAACATTGTGAAATTGAATGTGAACTTCAATTTAATATACGAAAACAGATAAAATGGACGTTTCGGATTTCCCCTTTATCAACAAAGCAAGATGAATGAAAGAACCACTTAATTTTTTTTTTAATTGAACTTTTATTAGCGTAATATCCACTAAATGTGCTCAAAGTGCTTTACAAGGGGTCCCTGGCCAACAGCAACATTTAACATGTAAGACGGGACATGATGCCTGTTAGGCGATATTACAATTTTTTCGGACAGAGACAACGCTGTTAATGGCCAGGTACTCATTTGACACCTGAGTACGGTGAGAGATTGTGAGTAAAGAGCCTTCTCCAAGGACTCAACTATGCGCCGAGCGAGGCCCAAACCCAGGACCTTCTGATCTGAAAGCGAGTGTCATACCACAAGACCACAACAGACCTTTTATTAGTTTGTTTGTTTTTTTGCCTATTGAGCATGGTCGCAGCTCTAAATTTGAATCTTTTATTCTTTTACTTCCACAGATCTATCTTGATGATGCCTTGGGTTGATTCAGTCCAAAACTAATTTGTCATATTTTATTTAACATTGAACATACATTGATACAACAATTTGTCGTGTTTATCATGTAAAATCATGTATGGGTGACCTACAAAACCATTATTTTGAATGGTGATTTGATGATGATGAACAAAATATGTGTGTTGTACAAAATAAATGGCAAAGCTAACAAAATGCAGTCTCCTTAATAAGAGGAGACTGGAGATTGACAAGTGCTGCAACTAATTGAAAAATAATATCAGATGTTTCTCTTAACATGGTTGGAATATATGAGAGGATGTTAACATTTTTCAGTCTTTCATTAGCCCTCTCAACATGAGTTCTACATGAAGCAATTTCTTTTGTTAATAAAATCTCATTTTCAGTAAATTTATTATCTAAAAAGGGAGGGATATTTACAGTTACTCCTTGGGGTAAAATATCTTGAATCAGGAAACCTTTATCTGCTAAAATTAAATCTCCAGGGCTTAAAATTAAAAGTTTTAGTAATCCACAATTTTGTACAATGACCTTATCCGAGACAGACCCTGGATAAAGTTTAGAAACACAATTTATCACACCATTTGGACTCACACCAACAAGAGCTTTCACAGAATTCATGGACCTATAAGAAGAATAAGTTAACCGTTGTTTATCCATTTCTTTAGGAATAGCAATTTGGTCATCTGTGCAATCAATGATCATTCTGCAATTTAGAAATCTTAAAAATGATGATGGAGCTGATAGTTTATTTTTATGTCTAGAAGGGCATGCAACCTTCATAACATTTTCAAAGAGAAGCTTATGCCTTATGTAAAACATGAATAAAAGTTTGTATAATATTTGTTATAGTACTTTTACTAACGCTAAACAATTGTGAAATATGAAGGTGAGTGTAGTTCTGTCTAAGCTTCATAAGTGTAATGAAAATTTTGTCTTTTAATGCAACTGTCTCTTCCTGAACTTCCCATCCACTATAATAAATAATGTTACCTCTAAAGCACTCAACTTATTGAATAATAATATTAAATATTTTAAAAGAATGTACATCTGTCTCCATTCGAAGAACTTTTTCTGTAAGGCTTGAAACAGTGTAAGTGCATTGAACTAAGTTGTTTTTTAAAGCTAGCTTTTCCCTTATGTTTGTCTGTAATTTCTTGTTCTTGAATTAAATTTATTGTTCTATTTAAAATATCCTCACTTGTTCTACAATCTGTTTGTTTTTAAAGATGGAATCCTGTGATGATGGTGACGAGAGTTGAGATGATGATGAGGGAGAAGATAATGATGATGAGGATGATGATGAGGAGGAAAATAATGATGATGAGGAATCTGGTTTTTTTAAAGGTGGGACTTTGTGATGATGATGAAGAGAGTTGAGCTGATGATGATGATGATGATGATGATGATGATGATGATGATGATGATGATGATGATGATGATGGTGATGATCATGATGATCATGATGATGATGATGGTGGTGGTGGTGGTGGTGGTGGTGGTGGTGGTGGTGGTGGTCTTCTTGATGTTGGTGCCAATTGAGATGGGGTGGGAATTCCTTGTGTCACTGTTCTTTTCTTTCTTTCTGGCTCTGATGGAAATAATTTATTTTTATTTCTGTCAAACAATTCAGGGAGGTTGGCTTTGTCACCATCTCTGAAGTGACAAGAACACACTCTTGATGATGATGTTGGATCTTTTGTCCTTTCTCCTGAAAAGAAAAGATTAAAAAAAAAAAAAATTCTGTTGGGCATATTGATAGTATTTAATTTGATAAGTACTTTGTTTTAGACTATCTTGTTTGACACCAGCTCAATGCATGATAAATCAAAGGTGTACAAGAGACTAGTTTACTGGTGGGTCTCTCGCCTGTCTTTTATGAAATCGCACATTCAGCAAAATGTCGCCCTTCGTCATTACTTCTTTTGATGATTTTGACTAGGTATATAAAAATATGAATTCTTAAATTTACACATTTAAAGTTGATCTTGGGGTTGAGTGGGGCAAGACTGGCGTTTTCTATTTATTTCAGTCAGTACTGTACTGGCCAGTGCGGTGATGAAAACGTTGGAGTGTCAACAATCGGGCATTGGTAAAGGAGCGAGGTCCCTGCCGCCATCTTGCTTTGTTCACACAGAGTTGCCACCTCGGCTGTCAGGGAGGGGAGGCATGGCAGAGAATCAGAGAAACTTTCCAAAAAAGAGGAAAGTGTGTGTGTGTGTGTGTGTGTGTGTGTGTGTGTGTGTGAGAGAGAGAGAGAGAGTGAGAGAGAGAGAGAGAGAGAAATATCTGCGTGAGGGGGGGGGGGGGGTTCCGTTATTTTATTTATTTATTTCCGTTTTGCCATAAAGGTATCGAGTTTAAAGTAAGATTTTAACAAATATTTTCTTCTCTTTCTTCTATTTTTGTCCTTTAAAACAAATTATCACATATCAGTAGAACTGAACTCTCATTCAGTTTATAGTTTATCTATCAGCCTCCGCATCAAAACGTGTAGATTGAGATATCATTTTTGCTTCAACTTCAATAAAAACCTAGTTTGGAATGTATTTTTATTTATAATTTCGTGCAATTGTACACTTTAATCATAAAATATAGGTCTACGTAAGCTAGAACTTGACCTAGATCTAGACGACGAACTCTATCAAATGTTCGACGAGGCGTGCGTGCTTACCTGACTAAAGTGATCCACTTTTTCCTCAATTTTTTTGTCTGCCTCTCCATTTTGAAATCTGTAAAACTTGCAGGAGTGACTCTCTGACTGGTGCAGACAATCTGGTACAAAACACTGGACCATATTTAAGATAAAAATTGTTTTTCTGAGCGATTTTCCAATTATTCCTTTCCCGGACCAAGCACGGATTTTTTTGTTTAGAGCCAGCGGTTTGTTGCTAGGCGGACGTGACGTCAGACTGTGGAATCCTAATAAGAAAATGCCTAGGGTAAACATTTCTGGAAAAGATGAGTCTTTAGATTTTTCTTATAATTTTCTACGCTGCCCGAGAGCCTTACTCACAAAAGAAGCGAGTTCCAAATGGTAGGTCCTGCTTTATAAAAAGATCTATCGCCGAAATTAGTAAGCTGTGTTTTTAGCACTTTTAATAGCTGGATCAATACACACGCTAATGTTTTTTATACTCACAATGAAAGTAAAGTCTTCGACTCCAGCCCTCTCACCGAGCCATCCAACAAGGGCATCCAGCAAACAAACTATTGATACAAAGGCCAATATGTTACTAGAAATAGCAACACACATTATAATTGCCATGCCTGCACCATCAGAGAACGCGCTCGTACAGCTTCCTCCCCTGTAAAATTCGACAGAATATTTTAATATGGAAAGTAAAACTGGTGACAAATTGAATATTGTGTAGATATTCCGAAAGTAAACAAAACATCCAATTACATTTAGTAGTGGGATAATGAGAGCATTTAAACACATGGATACATACTCACACCCCCCCCCCCCACACAAATATATATATATATATATATATATATATATATATATATATATATATATATATATATATATATATACACCAGACATGAGTGGTGAATATTTTCATGAACATGAATTATTTTAATAATGAATAAAATAGATTTCCCTTTATTCATGCCCAAGGGAAATTTGTCTTTTGGGTCCATTCCAAGGGAAGACTGGAACAACCCAGGTGTCAACCGCAGTGCAGCGCCGCAAAGTGAGCTAGGGCGAGGTGACTTGCTCAAGGCTACACAACGAGGCGGGTAGTAGAACTCGATATCTTTTGGGTACGAAGCAATGACTGTACCGCTGAGCCACGCTGCCCCCCCCCCCCCCCCCCCCATTTCTCATATTATTATTATTAACGAAATCATAAGGTTAGTGATTAGCAGTTCAAAGGAAACATTTAACTCACCTTTTTTAAAATGTAAGGTCCGTTCGTCTATCGTTCATGGTGATATCGATCATTTAATAAAATTTAGAATTCATAACACACTCAAACACAAAATACTGACAACCCCACCTCGAAAAGGCCAACCCACCACAAGCAACCATCCCAAACTTAATATAACACACACACGCATAAACAAACACACACACTCTCTCTCACACAAACACACACACATACATACACACACAAGACATACACACAAACAGACATACCAAGTAAGTAGATTCCTCAAGAGTAAAAATGTCCAAACTACACCCTGTTAGTTCATTTTAGTAGATTATTGGAAGAATGACAACGCAATTATGGCAATGCTACACGTATACCAATAAACACCAGCATCGATAAACACCAGATATCAAAGCATTTGCCATCGGATGGTTTGTTCGATAGACGAATGGATTGATAAAAGAGAATGGAAAAAATACGTTTTGAATTATGAAACTTTTTAACCATGCGTTTATTTTTGTTTTGTTTTGTTCGTTTATTTTGTTTGAGATTGTAGATAAACTCTTGTCCGTTTCTGGGTACATGAGATTGGAGACGGTCAGAGTAGATGGGGCTTATATTACAGCAGCCGTCAACGTCGGCAAATGCTTTTGGGGTCGCTATAACCAATGGTGGAATTTAAAATGTCGGGGAAAATGATTTCAAAGATGCAAATATGTAACCAGTGTTCCGTTGAACTAAAATATTATGTGTCAAATGCAGGAAGGCGTCACCACCGGAAACAGCCCATCGTATGCATCTTCGAGAAAAAGTCAGTACCCGCTTCATCGTACTACAGAAAGATACTGATGGGTGCGTGATAGCAACTCGTAATGGGAGTCTTACGTTTTATCGACAATTCTTATGTTTGTTTGAGATTGTAGACAGACTCTTTCCGTTTCTGGGTACATGAGTTTGGAGATGGCCAGAGCAGATGGGGCTGATATTACAGCAGCCGTCAGCAAGTGGTTGGCTGGTGCCTGGGAAATGGTATTATATAAATATAAATATATATATATATATATATATATATATATATATATATATATATATATATATATATATATATATACATATATATGTATATATATATATATATATATATATATATATGTATATATATATATATATATCTATATATATATATATGTATATATGAGCCAAGGTCAAAAGGCGCCAATTTTTTTTCTCAAAATAAAAGTGACATAATAGTCCATTCATGTTTCTATAGGTGTAGCAAAAACCCTGTACTTCATGAATCAAAGGCCCTTTAGATAACTTTAAGGTCTAACGCAGCATAATATCGTCAACAATACCTATAGGTTGCTGGTGTCACCAGTGACCGGTGACACCAAAATGAGACAAAAAACTCAATAACCAAATGATTTTTGTTGAGTATCAAACTTTATTTAGTAAGTTATAGACAAAAAGACACAATCAACAACAATCATAGTACAATAATATTACCAACTATTGGAGAAAATGTTGCTTTTTGGTGTCATCGGTCACAAGCAACATAGAATGCAAATATATTATTTCATAAAAATGTTTGTACATTAACAACAAAAACAATATTGCATATGCTTATTACCAGCAATGTTCAGAAACTTTTGGAATAAAATGTTGGGAAATAATGTGACCAAAGCATATCTATTTAGCGACAATGTGTCACTTGTGACATTAGACCGATGACTCCATTACTTATGTCACAAGCAATACCAAATTGCAATTTCGACAATATATCATTAATTTCAGTCAAACCAGTGTAATAACCAGAGTTAAATATGGAATTTAATAATATTTCAGAAACAAAAGACTTCAAAAATAGAAATAATCATGGAAATTAGAGCATCTGAATGCGACTTGTGACATAAGACCGGTGACACCATTACTTATGTCACAAGCAACACCAAATCACACTTTCGTCCATAATATATCATTATTTTCAGTCAAAAAAGCACAATAACCTACTCTAAAATGAAATTCAATAATATTTTAAGAAACTAAATACTTTCAAATTGGAAATATACTTAGAAATTAGTAATACCATTGTTGCTATTACTTTGGTCAAAATCGGCACTAGAACGCAATTGTGCCTCAATAAATCAAGAATAGCAACTGAACACATGTAATATAGCCTGTTAAAATGTAATTCAATGACATTTCAAGCTTTGAAGAACATGAAAACAGAAATATATTAGCAACTTCAAACTTAAGTGTCACCTGTGACATTTTAACCAATGACACCAATGGTCACAAAAAGTACCAAAAGTCACACAAACACTAGATAAATATCAGCCATGGTAATGAATTCATGTAACCATACGGTAACATCCGCCCTACTGCTCAAATCTGCTAGTTTGTAGTAATTTAGTGTGTTAATAGTAAATCAAATCAAATTTCTTGACAAACCTTCTTTTATCTGGATTCGTCGAAAGCTTGAGTTTTGTCTTTTTCTTGATTGATACAACCCTGAAACATAAAAAAAATAGAATGACAAGAAATAATTAATTGTGTCAAAATCACAGTCTTATGTGAGATGTCATAATATCATATTTGTAAATAGAATAACAGCTGAAAACAGAATTTTTTGGTGGCACTTTGTAATATCCAATATCAAGTGTTGCTTGTGACAATGTAAAATAACGATGACAACAAAGTTCAACTTACCTTTTCTGCCTGGAGCCACGCTGGAAAGGCAAATGAAAGTGCTGCACTTCAAAGACTGGTAAGAAGGGTGGATCAAAATTGCGAATCGCCATTTAACGAAACAAACTTCCACGTGTTCACACATGCCGTGTTGCTTGTGACAAATGACACCAAAACCAATAAACCTCAATATCGGCAAAACGGTATACATTTACTCCAAGATTTGAGTTCAGATAGTAAATCTATGCTTTTTTCTCATAATTAAACATTTTATAAACATTAAACATGAGCTTTAAAGTTTCGTGTCGAGTCTTAGTATTGTGCTGTGTTTGATGACACCAAAGGTCACAAGCAACACCAACTTTTTAAGAATTCTATATGAAACTTAATCAGATATGTACTATACTGCAATTGCGTTTAAAAGTTAATTTTGACTTTATACTATTAGTCAAATTTCAATCACGTGAGCTAAAACATCACATTTAGTTTCTACATGATTTCTAAAAAGGTGATGCGTTGACCTCGTTTTAAGCACATGCCAAACAGCATTCAAATTTAACTTTCAAGTTGTTTATTTCATATTCTGTTGAACAGAGTATGTTGAGCTATCTCATTTTATCTCTTCTCCATATTATCAATTGATTACAAGCGTTAACCCAATGAAAACAGCCCATAATTAAGTAAAATTCTAATTTTCTTAACACTGGTATCAGGCGGGCACCTTTTGACCTTGGCTCATATATATATATATATATATATATATATATATATATATATATATATATATATATATATATATACATATATATATATATATATATATATATATATATATATATATATATATATTATGGTGGCCAAAGATCAGGCTTGTAAAAAGTGTCAGAAAAAAAATAGAATAGAACATTGGCACTAAGCAGTAAGTTCTTAATTGTTTGCTGTGTCATGGATTCGAATCTAGAAGCAATCTTTTTGCTCGCCTTTGAACATTTTCAATACTTATTTATTGTTTTATATACATCGTGATCCAAACGCGATTTCAATAATTAGGAATGGCCTAACAATTGACATATACTATGGTGCAAACCGACGTGTACATATTTACAGGTCTGATAACTAAAATCGTTATAGGCTTATTGCTGTAATGGAAATGCTATCAAACCGACGCAAAGTATTGTCCATTACAACAATTAATTCAAGCCCATAAACCCGTTCGGCTATCAGCCCTGCACGTCGGAACAAACATGTTTTGTCATAATATATGAAATTCTTATAAATGACGACTAATAAACGATTAGAATAAGTAATATAATCACTTTGAAAATATCAAATTGAGACACTAAGGACTAAGGAGCAGACACCGACATAAGATAATGATCTGATCAATATCTGTATCAAACATTGATACGTTTGTAAAAATAAGTGGCCCAGTAAAGTACCAAGATCATTCTCAAAGTCAATTGCAGATAATGCTTCTAAACAACATATCATATCAGTGTGACAGGCGTGATTAGGGCTGTATTTGTCTTTATCAAATTTTAAATAAAGAATGTTATGGCATTTAAAGCTAAAACCTTAAGATGGGAAATGTATTGCAGTTGCTGTGAAGTAGAATGCAAAATAATCTGAAATTATTAAATCCCAAACAATTAAGCGTAGTAATATATCTTAATACGATTTAGAATAGTCGATTCAGAAAAAAAAAATTTATACATCTTAGTCGACGTATATGAAGGTCTGATAACCAAATTGTTATGAGCCCATCTTAATGGAATTCTCTCAAACCAACGAAAAATATTGTCAATTACAACAATGTAAATTCGAGCTCAAATTGTGTTCGACTATCAGACCTGCAAATATGTGCTCATCGATCTTACTCCTAATGTTGTAAAAAGACCCAGAACGCCACCGGAGATGCTTGCAAACCCACAAGTCATGATAGTGTGAAGCTCTGACTTGGTGACTGTCGGGAGATATGGCCTAACCATCAAAGGCACCTCAGTCTGTTGAAATCAAAGTGGGAAAAGTTTGATTTAATAATCATAGATATATAAACCACCTAGTCTATACACAACAATAACAGTCGCGCAGAAATTAAACCATTTCAATGTCTCTGTTATTAGCATTTTCGAGTATCTTTATAAAAATAACCGTAACTCAATTGTCCTCTCTGTCATAGCATTAAAATTTCAGATTCATAGAAGCCTCAGAGTTCATTACTTGACAGTAAAACAAATTATATATAAATAAATATATATATATATATATATATATATATATATATATATATATATATATATGCGGGTGTGTGTATGTGTGTGTTTGTCTGTTTGTGTGACACTAAATGAAAGAATAAATGTAGCAGTATATATTTAGACCACAGTGCGGCCGGATATTTCCCAATATCTGTAATGAGAAAAGGACGGCAAAATTCACATTACACCCTTTGGATAGGGCGCTAGCCTATCTCAGATTACTTTTACATATTTGACAAAGCTAACTACCCAATAACTAAAAAATACATTTAAAAAACTTACGTTTTTATATAGCGCAATAACCACTAAACGCGCTCAAAGCGCTTTATAAGGCCAACAGCAACACTTAACACGTAGGACGAGACGTGACGCCTGATAGGCTATAGTACCATTTTTCCGGACAGAGACAACGATGTTAACGTAGATTTCCCAATGACCCAACTATGAGGTGCTAGGGAACTTCGGGAACCCAGGAACTTCCGATCCATAGGCGAATATCATACCACTAGACCATCGCACGATTGACATAACCAAATTACATCGGTTTAGTTTAAATAGAAAAATGACATCAATCCTATTGCGTGAGGGCAAAGGTCTCGGCTATCAGATACCAACTGATCTATCATGATCCCCGAGAATCACGGTTGACATGCAAAATTGACAACTTTAACGGCTACAGCTAATAAAACAAAACTTACCAGTGACAGAAAAATATTAGCAGCTGCAACTATAGACTCGACCGGACCAGTTTCCAGACAAAATCCAAGACAGCCTCCCAGTTTGAGGACTAAGAATTCTATCACACACAAGTAATTCATCAGTGATATAAAAGCGCTGATGAAGATGAAGGCTCCTGATGTCTTGTGGGAAAGAAAACAATGAATTTATGAACATTTGTCTCAGAACGATATCGAGGTAAGCCAGATGCTTGAAATTGAATTTTAACATTTTTAAAAACTTGAGATTTTATATAGCGCAATATTCACTAACGTGCTCAAATCACTTTGCAAGGGGTCCCTATCCAACAGCAATGCTTAACATGTAGGGCGAGAGGTGATGCCCGTGAGGCAAAATTACAATTTTCTTTCCGACAGAGACAACGATGTTAACCGGTGTTCATTTTATACCTGAGTACAGTGAAAGAATGTGAGAAAAGAGCCTTTCCCAAGGATTCAACTATGCGCCGCTCAGAGCGGGGTTTGAACCCAGGACCTTCTGATCCGAAGGCGAGTGTCATACAACAAGATCACATGACCTTATGTATTACAATATTGACGTTAAGATCAATGCCTTTATTGAGGCGAGTGAGTTTTGTTTCATAAACTTTAAAGGAATTCATTTCCAAACCTAATCATTTTGACATTAAATTAAATTTTCTTTAAATCATACGGTGATAATATTACCAGATTCGCTCAGCGGATCAAATAATATTAACCAGTTAACTTTCGTACACTGGAATAACATCTATCTAAAAAATGGCCAGAAAACTCGGCCTTCAAATATCGATCAATTTAAATTACCCTAATTTTCCCAAAAAGCTCAAACCTAGGATCTCGCGAGGACGCCAAGATGAATTTTCTGGCCAGATATTTTAATGCGTGTGTTTCCAGAGTGCGGTTGTTAACTGTTTAAAAACCAAATATCTACAAGTACTCAATTATTTTAAAAACAACAACTAACTCATAATGGGGATGTGATTCAAACTTTGACACTGTCTCTACATGATGTTACTTTAACCAAATTTAAATTTTCGACTCAAAAATACTTCAAGGTAGTCCCAGGAATGAGAGGGTTTTTAGTTAACAAGGTGAGGGTAATTTTAATTGATTGATATTTGAAAGACGAGTTTGATGGCTAAAATTTTAATACGAATATTTACAAAGTACAGCAGTATGGTTATAAAATATGAGTAAAGAGACTTTTCTGAGGACTCGACTATGTGTCTCCAACATCGGGATTCGAATCCAGGACCTACAGCCTACAAGCCGAGTGGCAAATAATGCTGACATAGTTAAAGTTGGATTCGAAAGTATATTTTATTTTTCTAAAGTTGTGCAGTTTAAGAAAAATTATAAACGGAATTACATTACGTACAACAGGCTTTCGACAATTGGAAAGAAATACTGTAGGATAGAAAATGGGGTTTGGGGGTGGGAGTGGGGAGACGGCAGCAAGCAAGAACGCTTCTGTTTACTTGGGGAGAATGGACTGCTATAAAATCAAGGCCTGATCTAGGGCGGACCTAGACCGGACCTATCATTTTGCATAAAGTTGAAGTAAGTGGCAGCGTGGTACAGCGGTACGGTCTTACAATCGTATCGGAAAGTTACATAGTTCGAATACCCGCTGCGCAGTGTAGCCTTGGGTGAGACACCCCGCCCTAGTCAGTTTGTGGCGCTGCACTGCGGCTGATGCGCGAGTCATTCCAGTCTTCCCTTGGAACAGACCCTGAAGATAAATTTACCCAATGGGATGAAAAAAAGGGAATTTATTTTTATTTATTCCAGAAATTTCAGAAGTTCGTGGTTTTGGTATTCATTACACCTCTAAACGCAGTCAAAAAAGAACGATCAACTCATGCATTTGAATCCAGCTATGGGCCCGTATTACCGACATTGCAACGCCCCAGTTGCGGAAGTCTTTTCCAATCACAAATTCCGACCCGATTTCTGAGGATCCCAGAAACGTTTTGACGAGATCGCCCAGCCATTCAAACACACTTCTTCCAAACTGGTTTCTCAGAGTAATATAGGCAAGGGCAAATTGGATTGTCAAGGACCAAAATACGGGATGCCAGTTTACCTGTATGATAAAGGATAAATTATATGGATACCACAATGAAAAATATATAGCAGATAACCAATGAGCTTCTGTTACTAAAGTTTTTATTTAATGAGTCAAATTAATAATAAATAATGATAATAAATTATACTTGTTGAGCTCTTTCCATGAACCAAACACCCCGAAGCGCTTTACAGATAATGGATTATATTATGAACCCAAGTAGTCAAGTTAAACATGGAAACAAAGAACGCATTGTTAAAAATAATAATATACAAACATGACAGTCGGCATGATGTAAAATGAATTGTGAAAAAATGGGGCTTCAGTGTGGATTTAAAATTTCAGATAGTCGATTTCTCTAATGGGTTGGGGTAGGGTATTCCAGAGTTTAGACTCATACTATTGAAAAGAGCGATCACCAAAAGATTATAGCTTGCCTTTTGGTATAACTGATTGAGAGTGTCACATGATGACTTAAGGCTTCTGGTTTGAGTATTAAGGTTTATTAGTTCTGGAAAATAAACTGATAAGGCATTTATAGACTAATGAGGCTATTTTGTAATCTATTCTAAAGTGGACAGGGAGCCAGTGTAAATTGTCCAAAAGTGGAGTGATCTGGTTCAATTTTCCTTTTTGATGTTACACGATCTACTAAACTTTGTACACGTTGCAATTTACTAATTACATTCAGTGGGCGTCCCGACAGAAGGGAATTGCAATAATCAACTTTTGATAATGCCGAAGTTAAAATCTGTATTGATGCGTGTCTCAATACTGCTTTACAAATAGTAAAATAAACATTGCACAAAAAAAAAAAGAAAGAAAAAGCAAAAAAGACAAGCCTTTGTCATTTGCTTCATCACATGCCACAGTGTGGCTTTCTGTAGTTTTCTTACGAAAAAGCTATGTAAATTGAAACATTTTTATAGAGTTTGAATTATCTAACATTTTCCAGTGAATTTTATTCAAATATATGTGAAACTAGCATTGTTATCATCATTCCCATTTTATTCATCCTCGTCAAAAATAATCCTTCAGTATTATTTTATCCTCCTATAACATGTTAACTTTGACAGCGGACAGTCTAAACCTGGAAAGCTATATAAATGCATGCAATGCTATTTCAAGATTACTATTACTTTTACTGTGATTTAAACAGTTAACTACTGTTACTCTGGTAAGAATCGGATTAAAAAATTTGACCGAAAAACTCGTCCTTCAAAAATCGATCGATTTAAATGACCCTAATTTTGGCAAAAACTGGCACGGTCCCAAGTGTGAAAGTTTTTTCCAAGATGGGGGTCTTTTAAATCGATTAATATTTGAAGGACGAGTTTTCTGGCCAAATCTTTAAATAAGCGTCTTTCCGGAGTACGACAGTTAAATGATTTAAGATTGTAAGGTTTAGGAATATGTTAATATTACCCGGCTCGGCCGTGCCGAAAAGATGTAACACAAGAAGATCATTGCCAGCATTCCAATGAAAGATCGGCAATTTGTAACATCACGTGGCAACACTTTCACCACCAGGTAGGTAACTATGGAAATGGCTGATGCTATATAGGCTAGACTAGAATGAAATCAAATTAAATGTCATTATTTAGATACGTGGAACACAATGAAACCTCGCTACCCCCCCCCCCCCCACCCCACCCCACCGCCATCTATCCCCCCATCCTTACTTATTGTTGAGTAATAAAAGAATGAGAGATATTATATAAGATTCGTTATAAGTTATAATCTACAAGTTCTAACCCCAGCCAAAATTACCAAATTGATAATGATGATGAAGATGATAATAATAATAATAATAATAATAATAATAATAATAATAATAATAATAATAATAATAATAATAATAATAATAATGATAATAATAGTAATAATGATGATGATGATGATGATAATGATAATAATAATAATAATAATAATAATAATAATAATAATAATAATAATAATAATAATAATAAGAAGAAGAAGAAGAAGAAGAAGAAGAAGAAGAAGAAGAAGAAGAAGAAGAAGAAGAATCTCTCTCTCTCTCTCTCTCTCTCTCTCTCTCTCTCTCTCTCTCTCTCTCTCTCTCTCTCTCTCTCTCTCCTTCTGCCTATCCATCTATCTATTTCTTCTAATTCAAGTCACCATTGTTCAGTCAGTCATTTTATCTCTACTCGACATTTTGTTGATTTCTTTGATGGCTGTTGGGATGAATGTGTTCTTATGCCTGATTGGTTCGACATTTAGCTTCCCGGTACAGCGCGCCTGATCTCAGCAGTTCGAACTTTGGACGGAGAGGGTTGTGACGCTGCTGTAAGATGCTTCTTGCCTTGCTTGCCGCAGCGTTGTTGAAAATGGAATCAAGGCTGTCGAGTTCGATATTGATAATTTTTGACGCCTCCCTGATGATTCGTTGGAGTTTGCATCTTTGTTTAATACGGCACATTCCGTACCATACTGAAATTCCGTATGTGAAGACTCTTAAAACCAGGGAGTTGTATACTTGTTTGAGCGTCTTTGTGCTGACATCAGACCATCGTAGTTTCCTTAGAATATAGAGGCGCTGGGCACATTTTTTGTGAATAATGTCAGAATGTGTTGTGAAGCGGAGTTCTTTGTCGATGGTAATTCCGAGGTATTTGAAATGGTCAACGGTTTTTACAGTCAGGTCTTGGATTTTTGTATGTGTTTTCTGGATGCTGTTATGTCGAGAGTAAAAAATTTGCTCCTTCGTCTTGGTTACATTTAACTCTAACTGGTTGTTGACACACCGCGAATGGAATTTGTTAATTTTCTGACTGGCTGTCATTCAGGAGGCCAAGCACTGCTGTGTCGTCTGCGTATTTAATGATGTCGACCCGGTGTTTCTGATACGCAATCATGATATAATCCATTGAAACGATCACCATAAGAAAGTGAAAAGTGAGCTGTCGTTTATAGTGCTCAAATATACAAAGGATTCCATTGGTTGAAATATTATTCGTATTTAAGTTTGGTGTTTGTTTCCTTGAAATGTAACGTTGTTTTTGTTGTTTTGTTCTGGGTTTTTATTTTGCTTTGTTTTGTTGGGATTGTTTTTTTTTGGATCAGGCTGAGCGGTTATAGGTCATAGGGCAGCGCAGCCCTGAAATGCGGTATACTGACGGAACATCGTTGTTTTTTCTGGTCAGAAATCTATTATTTCATTATTGATTGATTAGATTAACACCAAACTTGTCTTAATATCTGAAAACCTGAAACTTAAAATTGCATTAGGCAATTTCAAAAACCACTAACAGCGTGACACAGAAGGTTCGAACATTACAGTGTCCAACTTTGGAACAACGAAGGAAGCAAACCAAACTGACAATGCTCTATCGCGTATTCCACAACCTTGTAGCAATACCATCGAACAACCTTTGTCCAGCAACAAGGAGATCAAGAACAAGGGGACACGATCTAAGATTCACAGTGCCGCGCTCCCGAATATAATGCCATGAACAGTCGTTCTTCCCCTCCTCTATACGCACGTGGAACAACCTACCACCTGTTGCTGTAAATTCAGTCACCACGGACAGTTTAGAGACGGGCTAATTCACTAATATAACACTCAGATACATCCTGAAATGTAAAACATCAAGACGCATACACTTGCGACAATGCACCAGAGATGGTTTGCAAATTAAGAGAAGAAAGAAAGAAACTCATGTTTTAGAATTTTCGACAAGGCGCGACTGGCCGTGTTAATCTATCGGTATAATTTGAGGTAAAAGTATTCAAAATAAACAAAATGAAGTTAATGTCAATAACTCCTTGGACATCGTAATCATCGTGATATTAATCTCAGATCTACGGACCCATTTTGTTTCATTTCTAGTCTATAATCGGAGTCAGTCTATTCATCAGTGGCGTGGGGCCATTGGATCGAATGGTGCCAGGCACCACACCAATCTTTTAAAAATCATTAACATCATAATTTAATTAAAAATAAAACTGAGAAATTTTAACTCCAATGTCGTCCGCCAACTCGCCAACAACATACTGCCTTTTTAGTCTCCACTCTATTCAAGATTCCGAATCACGCACTGCGCCGACTCGTGTGTTGGTGACATCACTGCGCGAATTAGTGCAAAGTAATCCGAGCTCCAGTTAATGCTCTATTCTTTAGTATCGCTACAGCGAGAAACTGGGTCGAATTAAACTATCCTCAAATAGCGGAAAACCCCTCGACTTGTGCCAGGATCTGAGAGCTCCACCGTTGGACTGGAGGGATGCGCCAATGTTGCACCATTTACGTCATAATAAGGGTAACTTCGGCCATACAAAATATTACATTAACTGTCAAAAACATTGATCATTGTCAAGTTTATTTGTAAGTAGCAAAGAAAAACAACATAAAACTTTAAAATATGATATATCAAAATCCCCCCTCCTCCCACCTCTTATTCACGATTATTGAATAAAGTAATTCTTTGCAACGAAGCATTGTGGACGAATTTACCAACATTTTTCTCCGCTTGTAGTGCCGAGTTGATGGTTACGTGTGTACTTGTGTGTGTGTGTGTGTGTGTGTGTGTGTGTGTGTGTGTGTCTATGTGTGTGTTTGTGCGTGTGTATTTGTGTCAGTCAGAGAAAGAAAGCGAAGATTGTCAACAGTTATACTTTGGTGTTTTTTTTGATTTCTTAAGTACTTAAGTGGAGTGATTTTTTTCTTTGTGATGCTTTAAGATCTGAATCTACCTTTTATTTGTGCAATCATTAATCGTATTCCACTGATTTCCATTATTTGAGATATACTTTGAAGTTTTGTTTTTGTTAAACATTGAATTGCAATGAATCAAGTTGACTCTTTGCTTCACCGACCGTTTGGGAGATTGACACTAAGGACAAATTAGAAATAAAAAGACGAGTTCCTCACCAACCAACGGATTTTGAATTAACACAGGTGTGGAAATCTCGAAAACGCTCTTTTTCAGTGACATGGTATGACAGACATGAATGGCTCACAGTTTGTTTAGAAAAAAACAACGTTTCTTTTGTTTTTATTGTCTACTTTTTACAGATACAACAAACACGCACACATCTTTGACATTTATAGGCTATAGTGACCTTAACCACTTCCATCGTATTTCTTGACCTCCTGAACGTTGTTTTAGCACCCCTAAAAGAGTGAAAAATTTCTTGCGAAATTCAATGAACCAGGAGCGGTTAAATTCGTTAATGATTCTGTCAATTCACAAAGCTGAAATAGATGCCATTCCAGACTACAATAAACAAATTATAAAAAGATTTGCAGAGTTTCTTTACAAGTACTAAAAGTAAGTAATTTCTGTCATAGGTTTCTTTTCTCTTTTGATTTACATTTATCACATATTGATTGCATTATCTACCAAATCCAATCCTTTAAATGGTGGACAAATAATAATTACAAAGACCTTTTCACACGGGACTTGTATCTCAGTGTTGTGGCTTGTTGTTTTCATGAATTATTTGTTTTTGTGAGTATTGTCCACTCGTAGAAACCATCAACCCTCCCCTCACCCTTCCAAAAAAGAGAGTTTTTAACATGTGCTCTCTCCTCTTAATCGTGTTCACTGTTTTAGAATTTTTTTTCTTCTTCTACTCACGCACCACCATATGCCGTCAATACGCCACGCCGCTGCTATTCATTAACGTAATATGTAGGTATATGTATCTATTCTTCCAAAAAGTAATATGTATATGAATGTATCCCTGTAGCCAAACGTATTCGTATTATTATTCAGGGGAGAATTATTATTTTGATTGATCACCTAAAATAAGTCTTGAACTTTTATAAAGGGCAATAGCCACTTAACGTGCTCAAACCCCTTTATAAAGAGTCACTGATCAATAGTAACACGAAACAGGTAGAACGAGACATGACGCCTGTGAGGCGATATTACCATTTTTTACGACAGGGAAAATATTTGAGTATGGTGAGAGAATGTGAGTAAAGAGCTTTTCCCAAGGACTCAACTATGCGCAGGATCTTCCGATCCTAAAGCGAGTGTCATACCACAAGACCACATAACTGCACAATCTGTTATATGGTTATAATGATATATCATAAATGTGGTCAACATCTACGTGGTGTTCTTTTTTAATGTGTATCTTTGCCAATGCATCTACAGGCTCTGGACATGGAAGTTACTATCATCAATACGTTACGTATTTCCAATTCAAACTATGGTTAAATTATGTAATGTTATAGTAGTTACTTACTACTTGGTCCCTTTCCGAATTCGTCTGCCGTACTTTGAGTTCACAAAAGAATGAAAAAACTGAGGCAGTCCAATATAAATGCCGAAGATGTCCAAAATCTTGAAGAAAACTTTCCATGTCAAAAATATAGTTACGACGAGAAGGACGATGGATCCTTCGTCACCAAATCTGGTTTTTAAAAAACAACAAACAAAATGATGAACATATAATATTATATTATCAAAATTTGCAGCCAACTCCAAGCTAAAAGGATGATGAGGATGGTGATGGTGATATAAAACTTTAAGCGAGATTTGAACGTTGTCAACGAATCCGAGCATCTCACGTATGATGGGAGAGTTCCAAAAATGGGGGCCGAAAATTGAAAAGATTGTTCACCTATTTTACGCAATGGCTTAGGTTTGACAAGGATTGATTGGTCATTGCTTGACCTCAAGTTTCTATTGGGGACAGATATGTTTAGAAGGTCTTTAATATAGGAGGGACTGTTGGTGCTCAAGGATTTGTAGACAACAGTACAAATCTTATAGGCAACTCTTTTTTCCACAGGAAGCCAATGTAACTCAAGGAGAAGGAGAGTTGCTGACGGGTATGTTTTGTTATTGCGTACAATGATTCTGGCTGCGTTATTTTGAGCAACCTGATGTTTGCTAATTTTGTCTTTAGCTAAATTTGGCCAAAAGGGAGTTACAATAGTCCAATTTAGATAAAACAAGGGAAAAAATTAAAAGTTCTGCTATATGCTTCGGTATTAATTTACGAATTTCGCTCATTTTTTGTTTCATTTCTATGTACATAGATTGTATGGTGTTATTCACGTGGCTTGTCATGGAAAGATCTTTATCCATGATGAAGCCAAGGTTTTTTGCTTTATTTGAAAATTCTATTGTGCTATTTACGAGAGTAATAGGTGAATTATTTGCCTGTTTAAGGATACTCGGCCTTCCACACATTAAAATCTCAGTTTTACTATCATTTAATTTTAACTTATTGTGGTACATCCAATATCTAATCTCATTAAAACATTCGTAATTCGTTGTATTAAGAACTGTAAATTACTTAGGGGTGCTGAATCATATATTTGCGTATCATCTGTATAAAAATGATAACTCAGATTGAATCTGGATATCACACTAGAAAGGGGCTGCATATATACAGTAAAAAGGACAGGACCAAGAACAGAGCATTGTGGCACTCCAAAGTTTAGTAAAACTTGTTCTGACTGAACACAATTCACCACGACAGTCTGCCATCGATCCTGTAAATATGATAAACCCATTTAAGGGCAATTTCTTTTATGCCGAACGTATTTTTTAGTCTTCTTAACAAAATGGTGTCAAAGGCAGCTGAAAGATCTAAAAGGCATAATACATTGATATTGTTAGCATCAGCATTACATAACAAGTCATTAAAGATTTTAAGAAGCGACGTTTCAGTACTGTGTTGATGTTTGTAGGCTGATTGAAAGGGTTGTTCCAAACTGTTGTTCTTAGGATGAGATGTTAATTGTGTAAGAACTACCTTCTCCAAAAGTTTTGACAAAAAAGGTAAATTTGATACAGGACGATAATTGTTTAATATATTGTGGTCCAGTGATGGTTTCTTCAGAAGTGGTTTGACGAGGGCAGTCAGTATGGATGTATTTATGATTGATGTAATGGGTGGTAATAATGTATCGATGGAGCTAGCCAAAAGCTGTGCTGGTAGTGGATCACGGTCGCAGGATTTAATGGGGGCTTTTTTATCAACTCGTTTATGAAACTAGGTGAAACTAGTTGGAACTTGTCTTAAGGGGTACCACAGAATGTATTTGTATCTATAAATGGTTCATGCCTATCTGGTTCTGAACAAATGTTATGGATTTTGTCTTTAAAAAAGTTGACAAATGTGTTTGGCAAGTCTCTTTGATTGGTTGTAGATGGTAATGAAGTGCATCTTTCACTTCCAAGTAGATCATTGCAGATGTTAAATAAATGTTTGCAAGATTTAGAAGATTCGAATTTTGAAAGAAAATACGTGGTCTTTGCCTTTTTTATTGTTGTCTTCCAGGCACGAAATGTGTTCTTGAACAATTCATGATGAATCGTAAGGCCTGATGTTTTCAGCAGTCTTTCTGCTCTCCGACACTTCGTTTTAGCTTCTTTAACGTCCGACGCATACCACGGAGCATACTTGCGGTTGGTGACGGTCCTTGTTTGGAATGGCGTATGTTTATCAAGCGTTTCGATGAGACAACTATTCCACTGGTCTGGAGAAATCATTGAATTTTGAGTAAGTTTTGTTTCTAAATCGCCTCTGAAATCGTCCAAATTAATGCCTTTGATGTTTCTCGTTGATGTGGTGGTGGTTTCTTGGCATGGTTTTGAAATGTCAAGATTGAAAGAAATGAGAGAGATAATCGACGATGGCGTTAGATTTTGGGACTCTGAATTTTTTACAATTACCCAATCTAAAATATGACCAGCAGAGTGGGTTGGCGCTGTTACGATCTGGCACATGTTGATCTCCGATGATGACTCGTGCAATTTAGCGGTGTCTGTGATGTTGTCGAAGTGAAAATTGTGATAAGTGACTTTAACAGCCACAGCACCAAATAGGGATACAATGATAACATTGAAGATGGAGATACTGTTGATGAATGTGCTGACCAATATAATCTGACACTCCCCCATGACGCAAAAGACAAACCATCATTTTCAAGCGCTCGCTGGAGAAGAGGCTACAACCCAGACCTTGCATTTCCAAAACTTTCAGAAATTTGACGGCAACCCCATACCAAACTCACCACTCCGATATATTACCTTTGAGGTAGGACCAGTCATTAGACCCAGCGAGAACAAACCTCTACCTAGATTCAATTTTCGGAAGGCTAACTGGGAAAAATTCTCATCAGACATAAATGACAGCATCAAAACCATCGATTTAGTTCCCAAAAACTACAACCAGTTCAAGAAGCTTTAATGGAGAATTGCCAAAAAAAACAACACATACCTAGAGGTTGTAGGAAATCCTACATACCATGCCTACAGCAAGGCAGCTTACGAAACCGATCCATTTGCTGAAGAAACTGTCTAACTTGGTGAGACCTTAATGACTTCCATTGCCGAAACAATATCAGAAGGATGGAAGGAAATGATAACCAGCAGAAACACAGAAAATAACAAACAAACCAGGGTTGCAGCGGTGACACCAAACGATGTAGCAAACCAACATCAAAAATGGAATACCAACACACACAAAAAAGGGGCAAACTTAAGGAACTGAAAAGGGAAATGGAAAAGCTCGCCCAAGGAAGTGAACAGAAAATAGACCTTTGAACACTCCAAACCCGGTAAAGCGTCTGGTCTAGATGGCAACACCGCAGACATGATAAAGCATTTCGGTCCCTCAATAAAAACGTGGTTACTAATTCTTATCAATAACTGTGTTGAATCGTGCACAATACCAAAGCTTTGGCGACCAGGAAGAGTGATAACACTACTTAAACCTGGAAAAGACCCAAATAGCATCAAGAACTACAGACCAATATTCCTCCTCTGAATACTAACCAAAGTATATGACCGCATGATACTAGCCAGGATTTCCCAAGCAGTAAAATAACATTTGTCACCTGACCAAGCTGGTTTCCGCCCTGGAATATCATGCTGTGACCAACTCCTGAACTTGACACAATACCTTGAAGCTGGCTACGAGAACGAACAAATTACATGGGCTGCGTTCGTTGATCTGACAGCTGCCTATGACATAGTAGATTACAGGAAACTGCTCCTAAAGGTTGCAAGGGTACCCCGTAGCACAAAAGTAGTTGCAATAATAAAATCCTTTATGTCAAACCGTCGCTTTTTGTGGAAATAGATGAAAATAGAAGAAAAACAGATGGAGATCACAAAAGGATCGGTACTTGCACCTATCCTTTTCAACATTTATACCAACAACCAACTTGAATTCGAGAACATCCGGAGGTTTCGATAAGCTGATGATCTGTGCCTTGCGTGCGGGGCCTCTGATTTCAAGACCATCGAGGAGAGACACTAACAGACGCCATGAAGACACTCTCTGAGTATTATTTAAAGAACTCACTAAATGCCAACCCAGGAAAAACTCAAGTGAGTGCCTTCCATTTAAAAAATCGCCAATCCATCAGGACACTGAACATCTCCTGGAATGGGAACATATTGGAGAACAACACATTCCCCATTTGTCTCGGTGTCACCTAAGACCGCACACTGCCCTTCTCTCAGTCCACAAAGAAAACAAATGCAAAGGTGGTCACAAGAAACAACCTCTTAAGAAAACTGGCAAACACTACATGGGGAACAGATCCAAAAACATTCAGGGCAACCGCACTAACTCTCTGCTATTCATCAGCCGAATACACCTCACCAGTCTGGGCAAGATCCTGCCATGCCAAAAAGATTGACCCTAAGCTACATAACACCTTCCGGATCATTACTGGTAACTTGTGAGCAAACCTGAAACGTTCATTTGATCTGTTTTTGTAATTAAATTTAAGCTCACATTCAATTTCACATTATTACTTGTACATTGTGAATATTCAGAATAATGTTTGAATATCTCTTAATTTCTTTGAGGCGCCAATATTATTTTCACTGTCTTTGCCCCCCCCCCCCCCCGCTCCCACCACCCTTCTTACTTCCCCAGTAAAACTTGCCTTTATGGAATACTGTCTGTATTAACGGTTGATGTTATTGTTGTTGTCTGTGTTATGAATTAGGTGTAGTGACAAATCCGTTTGCGTCTGTCTGTCTGTCTGTCTGTCTGTCTGTCCTGCCCTGTCCTGTCCTGTCCTGTCTGACTGTCTGTCTGTCTGTATGTATGTATGTATGTATGTATGTATGTATGTATGTATGTATGTATGTATGTATGTATGTATGTATGTATGTATGTATGTATGTATGTATGTATGTATGTATGTATGTTTTGTCCAAGATCAAAAGGTGGTCTCGGGTTACCAAACCCTAAAATAATTTATTAATCAAAACACTTATCCTTTGCCCTGTCCATCCTCAATTGTGACGATGACAGTGTGAAGATAACAGCCACAAACAGCCTGAACCTTCATCTAACGAAAAGAAAAATTCTACGCGCCTCATTAGACGAAAAAGAAGAATACACTTTTGCCGGTTTTTGTCTCAACGGCAAACGCCTCCAAAATAACACAAAAGTTAATTGGCCAAAGTCATTTTGGGTGGATCTTTTTGAAAAGTGTATCCGCCAAAATGTTTCCTTAATAAAAGATGAAGATTATGTGATGTCTGAACAGTCTGATAGTGACGTCAGTTGTACTTTAAGTCCCCAAAATGTTTTCAAAACTTCCTTAAAAGTGTGAGACTGAATGAGATAGCTACCCATTTCCATGAACTGGCGTCTCAAGGAAGAATTGTTAGAGAAGCCACTGGGGTAAACCACGCTCTCTCCTCCAGTTTCATATTCAATCATAAATTCCCTGACGAAATTAGAACATTTGCTATAAAATGCCGCTTGTAGCTTCTCGAGTGCGACAGTCTACTTCATACATATTACCCATTGTCATACTCCAAAGGCTGCAAGATCTGTAATCATCCGTCAGATACGGTATCTCACGTTGTAAACGGATGTACAAAATTCAAATTAATATATCAAAATGACACAATAGAATTGTTGACATTATTTTTGACAAAATACCTAAAAACGACACTACTCAAATTTTCAAAGACACATTCATCAGACCAAGTTTTTTCGACAGTGACAAATCCTCATTTAATACTAACAGTAATCGACCGGACATTTTAAAAATCAACAAAGAAGTGAAAACAGCCCGAATTGTTGAAATTTCAGTCCCATTCGATGCTCATATTAACAAGTCATTCCAAACTAAATTTGAAAAGTACTTTCCTTTATGCATGGAATAAATGCCCTTGGATATAAATCCGAGGTTATCGTTCTTTCTGTAGGTAGCCTCGGCTATGTCCATGGTAGATTTGTGAATGGCTTAAAGATTCTGGGCATTAAAAGCAAAGAAGCAAAAGTCCTTTCAAAATATATAAGCAACAGTGCCATCATTGGCTCTTACAAAGTTTGGAGACAAAGATGTAAAATTCATAATAATTAGTAGCACTACATATTTAATAATATAGATATTTGTCTATTTATATATCCCTCTATCTATATGTATCCATCTATTTGTCAAATAATCCAAATATATCAATTTGTATATCATTGTAATAATCGATTTTATTATTATTATTATTATTATTATTATTATTATTATTATTATTATTATTATTATTATTATGATTATTATTATTATTATTATTATTATTATTATTATTATTATTATTATTATTATTATTATTATTATTATTATTATTATTATTATTATCATTATTATTATTATTATTATTATTATTATTATTATTATTATTATTATTATTATCATTATTATTATTATTATTATTATTATTATTATTATTATTATTATTATTATTATTATTATTATTATTGTCATTATTATCATCATCGTAATTATTAGCACTGTTGTTATCATCACCACAATTATCAACATTATTATTATTATAGTGGTAGGGATTATTATTAATATCATTGTTATTATTATTATTGTTGTTGTTGTTATTATTATTAATATCATTGCTACCGTTGTTACTCTCATCGTCATCGTCTCCATCACCGCCATGGCCACCACTGTTATTGTCAGCATCGCCGACATCATCATCATCATCATCATCATCATCATCATCATCTTCTTCATCATCCTCATCATCGTATTCATCATCATTATCATCGTCATCAACACTAAAATCATTATTACCTCTGATGAGACATTCTGTGGCAGAGTCTGAAACGTCACTGTTCAAATTAATACTCCAGCTCTATACATTGTACATTATTTTAGGAAATGGTATTATGTCAATGAATATGTTACCCTTGTTACATTATCATGTATATTTCCTGAAATAAACAGTTTTGATATGTATGTATGTATGTATGTATGTATGTATGTATGTATGTATGTATGTATGTATGTATGTATGTATGTATGTATGTATGTATTTATGTATGTATGTATGTATGTATGTATGTATGTATGTATGTATGTATGTATGTATGTATGTATGTATGTATGTATGTATGTATGTATGTATGTATGTATGTATGTATGGATAGATGGATGGATGGATGGATGGATGGATGGATGGATGTATGTATCTTTGTATTTTTGTATGTATTTTTGTATGTGTCTGTGAGAGAGAGATAGAAAGAGAAAGAAAGAAAGAAAGAGAGAGAGAGAGAGAGAGAGAGAGAGAGAGAGAGAGAGAGAGAGAGAGAGAGAGAGAGAGAGAGAGAGAGAGAGAGAGAGAGAGAAGAATACCTTTTTCTACCATATTTATTGATTTTGTTGTCTACTGTGCCGCTGGTGTTGGTGGTGGTTGTGTGGTGGTGATGGTGTTGGTGTTTGGTGTAATGATGTTTCAATTTGTAATTGTAAAATAAACATGCACACAAACTGTATTGTATTATATGTTCATTAGGATCGTGTTGAATTGTTTAATCAACTTATCTTTTGAAAATATTACAAAAATATATGTTATGAAATCATAGCTGATGCTTTCAATCCATGAGGTACTTTTATGACCATTAAAAACGTAGTTTAACTGCGTTGAACCAAGAAATGAATGTTTTACTGTGTATAATAATGGTAAGACTAGACAAAACATGAATTAGTTTTGGAATCAAACGTCTGATTTGTAAAATTTTAAATATTTGTTGTCCGCACAACAACAAAACTTTGAAATAGTAAGGATTTTAAATTGCTTGTAAAACATTTCAGACTGATCACAATAAAACGAAAAAAGGATCAACATAGCAAGTGAAAGTATTACTGTCTGTTCCCGTTAGTTAATATTATTGTAATGTAAGTGGTCATCTTGATATGGTGTTATAATACATCACGAAAGTGCAATGCCTTAACCCTCTGTAAGGGGAATCTCCATCCAGGTAGCCACTTTTTAGAGAGAGAACACACACACACACACACACACACACACACACACAGAGAGAGAGAGAGAGAGAGAGAGAGAGGGTGTGTGTGAGAGAGAGAGCGAGAGAGAGAGAGAGAAAGAGAGAGAGAGAGAGAGAGAGAGAGAGAGAGAGAGAGGACGGAAGAGGAATGGTGCGTTTCAAAGATATATCTAAAAGGAAAGAGATGAAATAAAAAAGAATACCAGGTTAATTAATTATTTATTTATTTATGTATCTATTCATTTATTCATTTAATTCTTTATATATTTGTACATTACTTATTTATAAAACCATGTAATTTTTACATTTAACCCTTATTCCCC
The DNA here is from genome assembly GCF_034508935.2 of Berghia stephanieae. NCBI lineage: Eukaryota > Metazoa > Mollusca > Gastropoda > Nudibranchia > Aeolidiidae > Berghia > Berghia stephanieae. The sequence continues at coordinate 40,559,697 of NC_088361.1, forward strand.
ATACAAAATTACGCTTGCGCATAATCTATATATTATATATCTACTTACAAAACTGTTGGAGAGCTCGCAATATATGCGGGGAAATAAAGGCCCTCATCTATTTTAATTATTATACCACTCTGTTGAGCAAATCAATGACAAATCTTTTGAGCCATCAACGATCAAAATCGGTGGGTAATAAAGTCTGTTGGTATGCGCAAATGAACAAGATTAAAATATCGTTAGGCCATAAAGTGAGCAATAGATAGTATGCAGATGACGTCACTCAGGCCTTTGTTATTGTTTTTGCCATCCGCATTTGTGAGTTGTTCTCACTAAACTGTATTAACCAGACTATAAAAGTACATGGTTACACAGAGTTTGTGTGTTGGTCCGTTATACTTCCGGATGGCAATGTTGTGAACTCCTTGGCCAAGCGCATTCTATCTATAGGGATATTATTGTTTGTTGCTTGATGATGAAACGAAATGCTGACAGTGGGGCTCCAACCGTGGCCATCGTTAACATAATATAAAATACAACGAAGTTGACGTCACTCAGGTCTTTATCATTGTTTTTTTTTTGCCATCCATGTTTGTGAGTAATTCTCACTAAACTATATTAACCAGAATATAAACGTATAGATAGTATGCGCTTGGCTAAAAAGCTCATAACATTGCCATCCGGAAGTATAACGGACCAACACACAAAACTATGCGTAACCTTAAACGTTTATAGATAGTTCGAAGATGACGTCACTCAGGCCTTTGTTATTCTTTTTGCCATCCGCGTTTGTGAGTTATTCTCACTAAACTGTATTAACCAGACTATAAAAGTTCATGGTTACACAGAGTTTGTGTGTTGGTCCGTTATACTTCCGGATGGCAATGTTGTGAACTCCTTGGCCAAGCGCATTCTATCTATAAAAGTTCACGGTTACACAGAATTTGTGTGTTGGTCCGTTATACTTCCGGATGGCTATGTTGTGAACTCCTTGGCCAAGCGCAATCTATCTATAGTTTGGTTCATACAGTTTAGTGAGAATTACTCACAAACTTGGATGGCAAAAAACAATAACAAAGACCTGAGTGACGTCATCTTCGAACTATCTATAAGGTTACACATAGTTTTGTGTGTTGGTTCGTTATACTTCTCGATGGCAATGTTGTAAGTTTCTTAGCCGAGCGCACACTATCTTTTGCCTGACACTGGAACCGTGCTGGAACCCTCTAGGACTTATAGTTTGACGTCATTTTTAGGTTTGTGCAGCGTCTATTGAGTTGTCATTAGTGGAGCTCAAGAAACAAGTGAATCCATTGGTTGGACTATTGAATACAACTCACGATTTGTTTTCTTCTGCGGCGAAAGACTTGTCTTTTGACCGAATTGTTTGGTCAGCGTCAGGCTATAGATAGTATGCGCTTGGCTCGGAAGCTCATAACATTTCCATCCGGAAGTATAACGGACAAACACACAAAACTGTGTGTATCCATGAACGTTTATAGCAGGGGCGGTTGCTGGCTGTTTATTTAAGGCGGCATGAATCGAAGAACATGACAACAACAAATAGACTGCCATATAAAATTTCTTCCTTTGAATATCAACTGCGATAACAGTCAATAACATCTTATACACCAACGACTGCAGACCATCCTTTGAAAATAGTTTTATAGTGAAATATGCAGATGATACTGCTATTTTTTGCTTATTAAATGATAAAGTTACGGAAAAGAATTATTTCAAACAAATTAATACATTCACCGATTGGTGTGAACAAAATCAGCTGAATTAAATGTTGAAAAAACGAACAGGTGTTTGGTGTAAAAAATAAAAACGACTTAAAGTGTGTGGCGATCGGTAAAGATGATTTTGAGATAGATGAATATTTTAGATATTTAGGAATAACCATTGACAGTTCCCTCAATTTCTCTCAACATATTAATATAATATCTAAGAAAGTTGCCCAAAGATTATACATCCTAAGGAAATTGAGATCATTTCAAGTAGGGAAGAAAACTATGTTAAGAGTTTATGACTCATTTATTAAAAGTGTAATTGCGTTTGGCTGCACCATATGGTTTGGCGGATGTCGACTTAAAGATAAATCAAAAATTTCAAAATCAATCAAATAGGCATCAAAAATAATAAACCATCCTCTTGATGGAGTAGAAAGAATTCATGGAAAAGCAATAGAAAGGAAAGCATTCTCAATTACCAACAATAAAAAACATATTTTATACCATGAATTTAGTCTTTTACCATCTTGGAGAAGGTTTTGTCAGATTAAATGTAGAACTAACAAGTATAAATCAACGTTCGTTCCATCAGCAATAAAAATGTTAAATATTTCATATGGTACAGCAAAACCAAGGATTGATGCGTTGACTGATTGACTGATTAATTTATTTAATGTTAAATTCATTGACCAATTGATATTGATGATAATATTTGGTGTCGAGTTGCCACAAATGTAACGAATTGAAAATGAAATGAATATGTTTATGTTGTGTATATCGCACGTGTGATAGAAAGAGAGGAAGAGAGAGAGAGAGAGAGAGAGAGAGAGAGAGAGAGAGAGTGTGTGTGTGTGAGTAAGAGAGAGAGAGAGAGAGAGAGAGAGAGAGAGAAAATAAGTAGGAGTGAAATAACAAGTGTAACTAAATGACAAATTGCCATATTTATGGACAATAAAGATCTATTATTATTATTATTATTATTATTATTATTATTATTATTATTATTATTAATAATAATATTTTTCTTCTTCTTCTTCTTCTTCTTCTTCTTCTTCTTCTTCTTCTTCTTTCTTCTTCTTCTTCTTCTTATTATTATTATTATTATTATTATTATTATTATTATTATTATATATTATTATTATTATTATTATTATTATTATTATTATTTCATTGATAAGTTATGCGCATGTCACCCATGAAACATTTGACATGTCAGCACGAGATTTTTTGGAAAAACGATGAATTCATCTCATACTTTGTGGTGCGTAACTTGTTTACAATTTTTTAAAATCTCGAATTTTATATGACAGCGGTTTTAAACTAGTTTTTTTTTATAGGTCTTAAAGAGGAAAACTTTTTTGATATGGCATCATTACGGTCCAAAATCTATATTCAGTTAAGACAAATTGATTCAAAGGTTGACACAAATTTGTACAACTTTTGATAGAGGGACAGTTGAGAAAACCCAGAAAAACACGCGCCATTAATAAAAAATCTGACTATAGTAGTAAAAATTAATGACTGGTATTTTGTGCATATTTGGTGTCATTTTTAATTAAACTAGTAAAAAGCCCGCAATTTCGCGGGGAAAGAACTATTTTCATTCGATATTGTACCCACGATCGTTTAATGAGGGCAGATTGGTAAACAACGTTGTCTGCGTAACTTGGTACATCCTCTGTTGATTTTTCTGTGTGGCCCAAAATGAAGTGAAAGCCACTTAAGCCTCTGACCCGTGTGACAGCAACATACAGTTGACCGTGTGTGTAAACAGGTTGTGGTAAGATAATCAACTGCGAAAATAAACCTGAAGTAGCAGACGTGAGCAGAGTTGAAAGACGATCCTGGGATCGAGAAGTTACCTTACAGTACAGTACTCTGGTGATCATATTTGGTGGCGTTTTTATGCAAAAACGCACCGTTTTTATGCACCTCCGTTGGCGGTGCTGGTTGATTTATGAAAATGTTGCTGCTTGAAGCTCAAAGGAAAAAATAATGATAAGTGTTGAATTATAAGCCTCAATTTAATAGACATACTGTGGACGTTTCTGATTTCCCCTTTATCAACAAAACACGACGAATAAGACACTAATGACGAATGAGAGATGTGTAGTGTGAATGGCGTAGATAAGGTAAATAGAAATAAACAATGATGGGACAGGAAGTTTTTGAAAAACAACAACAAAAAGAAGAAGAAAAAAACGAAATAAAAACCCCCTAAAAATGACAAAGATGCGGTAAACGAATACACTGATGATAATGATAGAATATTATAAAATGATAACAATCGAAGCTTACAAATAAATGCACGTCGATAACACATAAATGGTACCGATGTTGTTGTTTTTTTTAAAATAAAAATAAATAATAGTAAATATAATAATAATAATAATGATAATAATAATAATAATAATAATAATAATAGATTAATTTAAGGTTTTAAATATATGTCCAGTAACTACAACAACAAAAATGATGTCTTTCTCAATAAAGTAAAATTTTGTTTTTTAAATGTCCACAATGGGATTGAACCCAGTACTTTCAAGGTAAGAGTCTGACAGCTTATCCACTGCGCTACGGAGCCACCTGACTGTTCATAACATTTAACAAGGTCTTTCTAAAATCTTTTTTTAACCTTCAATGCAACTTCTATTTTCTGGTTTTAAATTTCGATTTTTTAGATTATTATTATTATTTTTTAAATTTATTACCAAAGAAGTTAAACCTGGGTATTATCCACCCGAAACCATCACATTGAAAGCGTCAAAGGGGCAATAACAATACTTGATGCCATAAATTGATGAAAACTGTTGAAAACTTAGTGTAGATCTGAAATCCTTAAAGTAATTAAGTGAATACATTATTTCGAATGCAACGATTTGCGTAAAAACGCCAAACTGACAACTTTATACAGTGTCGAAATTGGTTGTTTTTGAGAGTGTTAGTGTCGTCGGTACGTATTTTATGATATCTGTTTGACTCAACGAACTTTCAAACTGACTTTAAATTATAAAAGGAAATTAAGTTATCTGTTTATCTATCTGTCAAAAATACATTTCTAATTTTCAAATCTTTCAGTAGAGTTGTGCGCCGTATAATTTTTTTTTTATTGACTCAAATAAGCACAATTTTCTCCACAAGGCTATACTTTGTTAAGAAAGGATAGATTATTATATCATTAGCCCCCTCGATTCAGTTGTACATGAGTACCTGACAACAGGCTGTTACGGCTTCAACCGTGGTTGCCGTACGTACGGACAAATAGTGTTGCTTGCACTATTCGTCCTTCACACTAAAGCTGGGCAATATTCCGTTTTTGCTTTTACTGAGCTGGATTCGAATCCACGTAATTACATGATATATCCGTATCGTCTTAAATGTTTCACAAACCCCACCTCCTCTGTTTGTGAGTCAAATAATCAGTTAAGTGTCTATATATATATGTGTGTGTGTGTGTGTGTGTGTGTGTGTGTGTTAATTTCGTGGGTTTTTTTTTTGTTTGTTTTTTTTTTTCTTCTGGGATATGGTTTTTATTCCAGAATGGTGGTTGATTTCTTATAAGGAACAATTGTCGTGTTCTCCTATTGGTAAGTATCCCATTCAAATACCTGCTCGAGAGTTTGGGTTGGCTAGGCAAAGAGGAAGATTCGGCAGGTTTTCTTTGTTTTGGTTTGTTTTTTTGGTTTTTTTTTGGGGTTTTTTTTTTGAGGGGGGGGGGGGGTTGTTGTTGTTTTGTTTTTGTTTTTTGCTGGTTTTTTTTTTGGGGGGGGGGGGGGGGGGGGTTATTGTTCTTTTTTATTTGTTTTCTTTTGTTGGTATTTTCCCTGCTTTTGTTTGATTTGTGTATGTGTGTGCGTGTGTGTGTGTGTGTGTGTGTCTATTGTGTGTCTACGTGTGTTTTGCCTTTTTTACATTTTTTTTTCAATCTATAATAATGACTGGTATTCAATTTGTCAAAATATTATATTAGTCATAATAGTATAAACAGCGCAAAAAAAAAAAAACCCACCAAATTTCTGTATCTCTTAAGAAGCAGTTTTATTAAAAAATGTTATAATCTTGATAATTCAGTGAGTGCCATCAATAATAGCTTGAATTTAGCCAAAATTTTTGAACGATGTCGATACCTGTCCTTTAACTTCAGAAAATTTTGTTATAAGTTGTACAGTCTTGAGTAGACTAGCTGTATGACATAATGATAGATTTAATTCATGGCGAATTCAATGCGTTATCAAATTGGCAGTAAACGAGGTAATTGTATAGACGGGATGGAATTGGCGGCTTTACAACACGCATATTAATTCCAAAACCGAAAGCACAACCTCTGCATTTAAACTTATCACCATAGACGATGTCAATGTATTAAAGATTAATAAAGGACACTAATACCAAGTCCTCAATATTTTCAGTACTTCGTTCGTTAGCTAATACTATTAAGTATTTGGTATCCACTTTTGCCCTGACGAGAAGTTAGAACGTCAACGGGCTGGGATTTAAAATGTCAACGGGTTGAAACTGGGTGAAATAGAATGATACAGAACATAAAAGCCCAGTTCGGCCTAAGAACAATAACTTGCCTATGTTCTTAAACTCAGAAGAAGGGGTAATGTTGTCAGGGGGTTGGGGTTGTTGTTTTGATCTGGGTAGGGTCTGATAAAGTTACGATTACTGGCCAAAAACAAATTCCTAACTTTAGTTTAAAATTAAAAAATAGAAAGACGGAAATATATACATAATAAGATTGATATATTTTAAACAATGGTTACAAGAAAAATAAATCCACGATTTTTCTCATTAATTCTGTACTCAAACATCTTTGTATGCAAATGTTGTATTCCACATGTGTAATTTGGCTTATCGCCACTCAAGGTGGTATTTCAATAGATATTATTACAACTGACGTGTCTATGTACGCAGTGATACAGACCTGCCAAGCATTCGACATATTGTGTTATAGTGCAAAAAAGAATACCATTTCGAAAGGGATTTGTGCTGCATTGTAGGTTAACAAACACGCAGGTCTGACATCCGAATCCACTTATGGGCCTGGTTTAACATTGTTGTATAATGTATTTTGCGTCATTTTAAAAAAGATTTCTATTACAAGAATGAGCCCATAAGGAACTGGTTATCAGACCTAAAAATAATTGCACGTCGATCCACATCAATTTTAAAACCATCACCATCACTACCACAAGCACTTTTACAACATAATCATTACCATCAGAATCGCTACCACCATCATTTGCACAATATCATAAGTATCATCAGCACCACAATCAATATCACCACCACGCCATTATACCTACCATTACCATGGTCATATCAATTATTGCCATCACTAGCAAAATCATAACTATCATCTCAGCCACAACCACTCTAGGAAACAATCATTTTAGATATCAATACCATACGCGAACACTATAGCGTCACCATTGCCATCAACTTTATCACTCTAGCTTCTTGATCAGTGACATCACCACTACCATCATTTCATCATCGAAACAAGAATAACATCATTGCTATCATTGTGACAAATACTAACGAGAGTTTTTATATAGCGCAATATCCGCTCGAAGTCTCAAAGCGCTTTACAGGGTGTCACAGGCCAACAGCAACACTTAACATCCTACATGTCTGTTAGGCGATATTACATTTTTTCAGACAGAACAACGCAGTTAACGGCCTGGTACTTATTTTAAACCTGAGTACGGTAAGAGTGGACTCAACTATGCGCCGAGTGAGGCTCGAACCCAGGATTTTCCAATCCGATCCGAAAGCGAGTGCCATACCACAAGACCACATAGCGGCACATTCTTCTTCCTTATTTCACATTTTCTTTGTTTCCTCTGTCGGGTTGTCTCTAGCTCCTTCTCTATCAGATCCTCTCTTTCGTGGTCTTCTTCTTCTTCTTCTTTCTCTCTACATCCATGATTCCCACCACCGCCACCGCCTCAAGATCTCTAATCATTACCATAATTGCCATAGAAAGCTAACTACGAAAACTTTAGGTCTTCCGAATGTATTTTAATTCTTCGGTGGTTGGCAACTCTAAGTTATACAGGCGGCCAGGAAGTGTGTGTTTTTTTAAGAGGGGGGGGGGGGGGGGCGGGGTGGAGTGAGAGGGATTGGTTTTAATTTATGATGTTGCAGTCGCGGGGTGGGGTGTTTCTGTGTCGTCCCCTTTTGTTATTTTTTTTCTTTTCCTTTTTTAAAAACAATAATGGATCAGAGAATGTGAAAACAGAGGAGTATTTGATACCATATCCAGATGAAACGCGTTTGAGACCTCTCAGACATAGAGAAAGATAGACAGATAGATAGATAGATAGATAGATAGATAGAGAGGGAGAGAGAGAGAGAGAGAGAGAGAGAGAGAGAGAGAAAGGCAGAGTCAGATGGATAGATAGATAGATAGATAGAGAGAGAGAGAGAGAGAGAGAGAGAGAGAGGGGGGGGGGAACAGACAAAGGGAGAAAGAGAGAGGGTGCCAGAATAAAAGAGGAGGATGATCTATAAAGAGAAGGAAAAGACAGGAAATTGGAGAACAAAGGTGGAAGGGGGGAAGAAAGAAAGAAAGAAAGAGAGAGAGAGAGAGAGAGAGAGAGAGAGAGAGAGAGAGAGAGAGAGAGAGAGGGAGAAAGCCTTAATAAAGAAAATTAAAGAAGAGAAAAGATAGAGAGAGAGATGGAGAGAGAGAGAGAGAGAGAGAGAGAGAGAGAGGGTGGGGGGGGGGTAGGCGAAGGAGGAGCGATGAAGATAGATAGGTATGTATATATAGACAGAGAGAGAGAGAGAGAGAGAGAGAGAGAGAGAGAGAGTGTGTGTGTGTGTGTAAAATATGTATATGGAGGTAGAGAAAATTAGAGAGGAAGACTGAAAGAGAATGAGATAGATAGATAGATAGAGATATGCATGACACTCGCCTTTTGATCGGAAGGTCCTGAGTTCGACCCTCGCTCGGTGCATAGTTGAGAGAGAGAGAGAGAGAGAGAGAGAGAGAAAGAGTGAGAGAGAGAAAGAGAGAGAGAGAAAGAGAGAGAGAGAGAGAGAGGGAGAGAGAAGAATATGTGAGAGAAAGAGAAATACAGAGGGAATTAAAGACAGAGCGAGAGCGAGAGAGAGAGAGAGAGAGAGAGAGAGAGAGAGAGAGAGAGAGAATAATATGCTTTTTTTCTACTCATACTCATAACGATGCTTACGTTTCAACAGTCGATAAAAAAGTGAAGACGTGAAGGACTGAACACTCCGATTTTGTAATTCCACTTAATTACATAGATAACATGGGCGCACACAAAAAGCCGGGGAAGCAGTGACATATATAGGTCACTGTAATAACAATGCGATTTCTGGGAGGGCAATAACCTTGAATTTAATACATATAAAAATACGGTGACAAATATAAACAACAGCCTTTCAGTCAAATGCCCTTTACGTATTTCACGCCTACCTCATTTGCATAAGCACTGGAGGTCGGCTAGACACTTTTTAAGAATACGACCTGAAGGACGAATAAACACTCCGTTTTACTATACACAAAGAATGTCTAATAGGCGACTGGTACTGTATGACTCACCCACCCTTCTTTATCTGAGGGCCATGATTTAACTTGTAATATCTATTTAAAAAAAACAAAAACAGGTAACAATGCTACAATATCACTTTTATTGTCATTTCATCTATACTGTTCGTACTGAAAATATTTTTAAAAATAGAAATTTGATGTATCTTCACTACAGTTATGCTTGTATTATTATCCTGTGAAGAGAGAGAGAGAGAGAGAGAGAGAGAGAGAGAGAGAGAGAGAGAGAGAGAGAGAGAGAGAGAGAGAGAAGGAAACTGATAAATATTACTGAAACTGGATGGTCCCATTAAAAAAAACAAACCTTTGGTGAAAGGTCCCCAGCAAAAGCATTGGTCTAGAAAGGCCTTTCATCTTTTTCACAAAAGTGTAGAGAGGTTTGCCTAAATAAAGTTCTGTCAAAAAATTGAATTAACCAATTTTCTCTGCTCTATGGCTGCATCAGATTATTTTCAGAAGAAATAAAGGAAAATAAATCCATTCAGAATCAAAGAAATGCCTTGTGATTTTTCTTAAATTGAAATTTTATACTAACTTGACCGTGAAGTTGAAATCAAGTCGTGATGATCTGAGATAGTTTGCAATTAACTTAATTTAGATTTTCAGAACATGTTGCAAATTTAAAAACCTAAACTATTTTATAATCATTCAAGTTAGTGGCATTTCGGTAGAAATTACAGTTGTCCTATATTTTGCATCTCCCCCGAAGCACATGCCAATTGAGCATTGAGTATTATATATTTTCTTTAAATCGTTTCGTTGTAGCAATAAACAATATCCAATATCATTATTAAGTAAACAACATTTATAGAAATGTTGTCAAATTATGAAATTTTATAAATCTCATCTCACCTGTGGTTAAAACAGCATCCAACGTACAGAATGTACAACAACACAAAAATGGCGTAGACACCAAATTCTATCCGGCTCGAGTTTGTGGATAAGAATCCGTGAATCTTATCCTCAATGTGTTTCACCCATGATGAAAAGGCTGTTTCGGTGAACACGGTTCCTTCTTCACATGTAAGACCATCACCTCCATTTGTGTCCCGCTCATTCTCCAGATCATCCGAAAAACATGTGCTCATTGTTATATTCTCGTTGTTCTCAAAGGGTTGGCTGGCAGTTATATTATCCTGTTTATATGAGTGAAGTAGGGAACAAATGTGTGATGTCAAAATATTTGTTCAAATCTCATTGAAGTGTGAAACCGTGCCTTGCGGAGGACTGGATACATTCCTTGTGGAACTGATCTTCTGATTTCAGAGTGATGGCATCTTATTTTCTAGCCGAAATAAATGCTTGCCGCCATCCTCGCTCTTTTATGCCCCGTAATCATAAGAATATGCCAATACATTCTGCTACTAAAATAAATATACCACCTAATGATTCGTTATGAAACCTATTCATTGTTAGTCCTCCGGAGGTCTTGTTACACAGTTCCAAGGGGTTTAGAATCAGAGGATGGTGTGACGTCACGACTTTTCTGGCCTCTTGATCAATTCACGATAATATGAGAAATGATATTGATGACAATGATGTTTGTGATATGATAATAATGTGAAAGAAAATGTTTAATATTTAGTAAGTTAATAATGGTTTCAAGCCGTGTAGTGCTCAACTGATGTAATTTACAACAATTTTGTCTGAGTAGGCTGGTTGGATGATTAAAAACGTCAGGTTGAAATGAAATATAACTCTGCGCATTAAAGGTTAAAATGTCCTTAGTAAATTTAACAAGATGTCTATTAACGCTTGAAATGTTGAAATGAACCATTCGAGTTTTCGAGGATTTCCTAATTTGTTGCTTTAATTCATGTCATAAATGCTAAATTGGGCTTAGGAATTGCTTGGATATTGTGAGAGTCACTGAATTGTTTTATATTGTGTGGAGCATTATTGTCCAAAATTATTTTAATTACAGAGCTTCCTTCAATGAACCCAGATGACCATCGAATAGGAATCGGTATTCAGAATAAACTGAAATTAATTCAAACTCAGGCGAATTTATTTGGGCTTTCAATTCCTTTGGAACAACTTTTCATGTTAGTGAGTAAAGAGCATTTTCCAAGGACTCAAATTTTCCCCGTCCAGAATAGATAATGCAAAAAAGGCAGTGGCAATGTTGAGAACAAATTTTCAACTTTTTGCTACTGTTGTTAGTTGTCTATTTTCAATTTAAAACTAATTGGCTGTGTAAAGCTCTCTTGTAATAAGATATACATTGTTTGTAAATTCAATTTCTCCTCTTTCGAGGCATGGGATTTATCAAAGTTTAATTGAGTTTTAAGAGAAAGTACAGATATAACTCAAAATGCCATACCTTCCCATTTAGATATCCACTCATAGTTCAAATTAAACAGTGCAAATCACTCAGTCACCGCCTTCACGCTGTGTCGCTTTAAGTTTGATGTGCTTATTTAATATGCACCTCGTGTTGCTTACGTCATCTGACATTGTTAACCAAATTTGTGACATAAATTGGCTTAGTCACTCACGTTTTCATCTCAACCATCAATGCATAAATTATCATTCACTTATTCATCGTTAACTCCAATTAACAAGGCTCATAAACGCTAAAATGGTATAAATTCGTTTTATTTATCTATTTATATACCTTTTTAAAAATAACAATTCAATTGAATTCAAAGGTTTATTTTTAGGCAATTGTCAATATTGTGATTAAATATCCATTAAATATGATCAAAACGTGTTATTGATAACATGCGTTTAGGAAAATACTCACAGCATCCGCCAGCCAGATACAACTTATCAACACATAAAACTGTGTGTAACCTTGAACTTTTATAGCCTGATTGATATAACCGTGAGAAGTAATCATGAAAATGGCTGTTTAAAAACAATAACAAAGAGCCGAATGACGTTGACTTCGTTCCTTCTATAAGAAGTCCCCTACCAACAGCATCACTTAATGCATAAGTGAGACGAGACGTATTCTGAAATGCTACAAAATCAATGGGACAGGACTGTCCCAGTCAGTGTTCATATCGTTTATGATAGTAGAAAAATATAGCAGCACTAGGACAAAAAAGTCCCAGACTTGGCGGCGCCGTGTCAAAGTTGCAATGCCTGTCTTTATTTTCTGCATCCCTACTACTACTACTACTACTACTACTACTACTACTACTACTACTACTACTACTACTACTACTACTACTACTACTACTACTGTTGCGTCTGCTGCTGCTAATGCCACTAATCGTATATTAATACGCACATCTCTTATATTTTGTATTTATTTCCAATTCCATTGTATTTATTTTCCAACAATAGTCAACACTTTATCTTATTTCACTTTCTTAATTACGCACCTTTTATAAATTTTTATTGCTCTATCTTAATTCGTGCTTCATCACAAAGTAGCGGTGTGTCTTTTTTACGAAACCCGCCGAAACCCGCCGAAACCCTGCGAAACCCTGCGAAACCCGCCGAAACCCGCCGAAACCCGACGAATCCTGACAAAGTTAAGGGAAGTAGGTGGCAGTGGGGAGTGAACCCAGAACTCAGGGAAGTGTACACCATTGGGGAGTGAACCTGGGACTGGGTTTCGGCGGGTTTCGTAAAAAAGAACCAGTGCTTTTTTACGAAACCCGCCGAAACCCGCCGAAACCCGGCGAAACCCGACAATATCCAGCAAAGTTATGGGAAGTAGACAACTGTGGGGAGTGAACCCGAGACTCAGGGAAGTGTACACCAGTCGGGAGTGAGCCTGAGACTAAGGTTATCGGCCGGTTTCGGCGGGTTTCGTAAAAAAGAATAAGTGCTTTATTACGAAACCCGCCGAAACCCGCCGAAACCCGCCGAAACCCGACAATATCCGGCAAAGTTATTGTTTTTTGTTTTTAAGGGTTTTACGGCGCTTGCAACACATTAAGGTCATATCAGCGCCAGTAAAAAGGAAGAAAATGGGATAGTCAAAAGTTCTAGAATTACAATTAAAGCACCAAAGAAAAGGTAAGACAAAGGGGAATTTGTTCAAATAGGAAACAGATGCAGATTCCAAGAGCACACTATCAAAGTACTCAGTTTGAGATCACCTAAAAGTCTCGTCCAGACACAAGCACAGGTCCCCACTAAGAGGAATACACTCAAATGTTTACAAATCATATATTAAAAATGAAAAGAATAACATTACATAACAGAGAGATGATTTACAAGGAAAAAAATATCATCTCCCAAAAATTTAACTATACATTCGACTGTTTCCCTCTCAGCCAAGGACTCCGACCAAAGCCAGGGCAAAACCAAGCAATCTCATTCCAAGACAAAGACAGAAAGCAATTGGAAAACAGATAAGAGGGGATAGAAGACACAGCAAGTACCTCCCTGCCCGCTATGGGAGGTAGGAACCCCACCCAGCGACAAAGTTATGGGAGTTTGGCAACAGTGGGGGGTGATCCTGGGAGTCAGGGAATTGCAAAGGGAGATGGATACCATTGAAAGTTGAAGCCGGATATGGGAGTTGAGTACCAGAGGAGAATGAACCTGACACTATAGAAGGTGGGCGCCAGTGGGGAGTGAACCTGGGACTCAGGGAATTTCACACCAGTGGGGAGTTAACCTGGTACTGTGTAAAAAGGATATCAGTGGGAAATAAACCTGGGACTAAAGGGAGATGGATACCATTGAAAGTTGAAGCCGGATATGGGAGTTGAGTACCAGAGGAGAATGAACCTGACACTATAGGAGATGGGCGCCAGTGTGGAGTGAACCAGGGACTCAGGGAAGTGCACACCAATTGGGAGTTAACCTTGGACTGTGGGAGATGAATAACTGTGGGTATCCGAGCCGAACTATAGGAGTTGGGTACCAGAGGAGAATGAACCTGACACTATAGAAGGTGGGCGCCAGTGGGGAGTGAACCTGGGATTCAGGGAATTGCACACCAGTGGGGATTTAACCTGGGAATATGTAAAAAGGATATCAGTGGGAAATAAACCTGGGACTAAAGGGAGATGGATACCATTGAATGTTGAAGCCGGATATGAGAGCTTGGTACCAGAGGAGAATGAACCTGACACTATAGGAGGTGGGCGCCAGTGGGGAGTGAACCTGGGACTATGTAAAAAGGAGATCAGTAGGAAATAAATCTGGGGCTAAAGGGAGATGGATACCATTGGGAGTTGAAGCCGGATTTTGGAGTTGGGTACCAGAGGAGAGAGAAACCTGACACTATAGGAGGTGGGCGCCAGTGGGGAGTGAACCTGGGACTATGTAAAAAGGATATCAGTGGGAAATAAACCTGGGACTAAAGGGAGATGGATACCATTGAAAGTTGAAGCCGGATATGAGAGCTTGGTACCAGAGGAGAATGAAACTGACACTATAGGGGGTGGGCGCCAGTGGGGAGTGAACCTGGGACTATGTAAACAGGATATCAGTAGGAAATAAATCTGGGACTAAAGGGAGATGGACACCATTGAAAGTTGAAGCTGGATATGAAAGTTTGGTACCAGAGGAGAATGAACCTGACACTATAGAAGGTGGGCTCCAGTGGGGAGTGAACCTGGGACTATGTAAACAGGATATCAGTGGGAAATAAACCTGGGACTAAAGGGAGATGGATACCATTGAAAGTTGAAGCCGGATATGAGAGCTTGGTACCAGAGGAGAATGAACCTGACACTATAGGGGGTGGGCGCCAGTGGGGAGTGAACCTGGGACTATGTAAAAAGGAGATCAGTAGGAAATAAATCTGGGACTAAACGGAGATGGATACCATTGGGAGTTGAAGCCAGATTTGGGAGTTGGGTACCAGAGGAGAGAGAAACCTGACACTATAGGAGATGGGCGCCAGTGTGGAGTGAACCTGGGGCTATGTAAAAAGGATGTCAGTAGGAAATAAATCTGGGACTAAAGGGAGATGGATACCATAGAAAGTTGAAGCTGGATATGGGAGTTGAGTACCAGATGAGAATTAACCTGACACTATAGGAGATGGGCGCCAGTGTGGAGTGAAACTGGGACTCAGGGAAGTGCACACCAATTGGGAGTTAACCTGGGACTGTGGGAGATGGATAACTGTGGGTATCCGAGCAGAACTATAGGAGTTGGGTACCAGAGGAGAATGAACCTGACACTATAA
The DNA here is from genome assembly GCF_034508935.2 of Berghia stephanieae. Lineage (NCBI taxonomy): Eukaryota > Metazoa > Mollusca > Gastropoda > Nudibranchia > Aeolidiidae > Berghia > Berghia stephanieae. The sequence continues at coordinate 40,575,100 of NC_088361.1, forward strand.
AAGGTGGGCGCCAGTGGGGAGTGAACCTGGGAATCAGGGAATTGCACACCAGTGGGGAGTTAACCTGTGAATATCTAAAAAAGGATATCAGTGGGAAATAAATCCGGCTTCAACTCCCAATGGTATCCATCTCCCTTTAGTCCCAGATTTATTTCCTACTGATATCCTTTATACATATTCCCAGGTTAACTCCCCACTGGTGTGCAATTCCCTGAGTCCCAGGTTCACTCTCCACTGGCGCCCACCTCCTATTGTGTCAGGTTCATACTCCTCTGGTACCAAACTTTCATATCCTGCTTCAACTTTCAAGGGTATCCATCTCCCTTTAGTCCCAGGTTTATTTCCCACTGATATCCTTTTTACATAGTCCCAGGTTCACTCCCCACTGGCGCCCACCTCCTATAGTGTCAGGTTTCTCTCTCGTCTGGTATCCAACTCCCAAATCCGGCTTCAACTCCCAATGGTATCCATCTCCCTTTAGTCCCAGGTTTATTTCCCACTGATATCATGTTTACATAGTTCCAGGTTCACTCCCCACTGGCGCCCACCTCCTATAGTGTCAGGTTCATTCTCCTCTGGTACCAAACTGTCATACCCGGCTTCAAATTTTAATGGTATCCATCTCCCTTTAGTCCCAGGTTTATTTCCCACTGATATCCTTTTTACATATTCCCAGGTTAAATCCCCACTGGTGTGCAATTCCCTCAATCCCAGGTTCACTCCCCACTGGCGCCCACCTTCTTTAGTGTCAGGTTCATTCTCCTCTGGTACCCAACTCCTATAGTTCGGCTCGGATACCCACAGTTATCCATCTCCCACAGTCCAAGGTTAACTCCCAATTGGTGTGCACTTCCCTGAGTCCCAGGTTCACTCCACACTGGCGCCCATCTCCTATAGTGTCAGGTTCATTCTCCTCTGGTACTCAACTCCCATATCCGGCTTCAACTTTCAATGGTATCCATCTCCCTTTAGTCCCAGGTTTATTTCCCACGGATATCCTTTTTACACAGTCCCAGGTTAACTCCCCACTGGTGTGCAATTCCCTGACTCCCAGGATCACCCCCCACTGTTGCCAAACTCCCATAACTTTGCCGGATATTGTCGGGTTTCGGCGGGTTTCGGCGGGTTTCGGCGGGTTTCGTAATAAAGCACTAATTCTTTTTTACAAAACCCGCCTAAACGGCCGATAACCTTAGTCTCAGGTTCACTCCCGACTGGTGTACACTTCCCTGAGTCTCGGGTTCACTCCCCACAGTTGTCTACTTCCCATAACTTTGCTGGAAATTGTCGGGTTTCGCCGGGTTTCGGCGAGTTTCGGCGGGTTTCGTAAAAAAGCACTGGTTCTTTTTTACGAAACCCGCCGAAACCCAGTCCCAGGTTCACTCCCCAATGGTGTACACTTCCCTGAGTTCTAGGTTCACTCCTCACATCCACCTACTTCCCATAACTTTGTCGGGATTCGTCGGGTTTCGTCGGGTTTCGGCGGGTTTTGGCGGGTTTCGGCGGGTTTCGCAGGGTTTCGGCGGGTTTCGGCGGGTTTCGTAAAAAAGACACACCCCAAAGTAGCATACAATTTCCTGCCCATCAATGTTTTGGGCTAGCACTAGGGAGTATCTGATACTGAATAGAGCAGTAAAGTTAGGTGCCCCAAACGCAAACAATAACAAGTTGCTAGTGATTTCCGTTAGGGACCGGAATAATTTACGCACAATAGAGGTCTCCCAATTTTGTAGTTTGAGTTGTAGGCAATACACTTTCAGTATTGAAAATATGTTTACATAAAATCTAACAGTTGCAGAAATAATAATATAAGGCTAAATTATTATGAAAATCAGGCTCCGAATAATTCTCGTTTTGTTCACACCAGCGCAATAATTTGCTCTGGTCTAAAAATAGATAGACTGTAACTTTTGATAAATTTTAGGAAATTTTACCTTTTGTTCCATAAAATATCCATATCTAGACATTATTTGATGCATGATCGAGTATTCAATTTGCGTCAAATTATTCAGAAGCATCGAGAAGTAAATTCTGGCCTCCACACTTGTTTTATAGACTATTCGAAAGCTTTTGATTGTGTTAATCATGAGAAACTATGGGAAACTCTCCTGGAGATGAACTTTGATCCTAGAATTAGAAACCTGATAAGATCCCTCTATGAGAACCAACAATCAGCGGTACAACTAGAAAGCGGAACAACAGAATGGTTCAAAGTTACAAAAGGAGTAAGACAGGGATGTATTCTATCACCCCATTTGTTCAGCATTTACACTGAAGGTATAATGCGAGATGTGGAAAACGATGTCAGGAGAAGTAATTACAACGAACCTAAAATGCAAGGTCTACCCATAAAAGATCTGAGGTACGCAGACGTCACTGCACTATTGTCCACAACACCGGGGGGACTAGAGAATCTAATAACATCTGTAAAGGAACATAGCGAGACCAAAGGCCTTAAGCTGAATATAAAGAAGACCAAAATCATGAATACTGACAAATGCAAAACAGATGCCATCATAAAAATCAATGGAGAAGAAATAGAAAGAGTAAAGAATTTTGAATATCTTGGAGCCAGGATTGAGTACAACGGGAAATCGGCCCCAGATATCAGGAGGAGACTAGCAATGGCAAGATCAAAGCTAGAAAAGATGAATAATATCTGGAAAGGGCAGTGCATTCAAACAAAAATCAAAATCCTCAAAAGTGTTGTTTTCCCAACTGCAACATATGGATGCGAAGCATGGACTATCAGCAAAGCAGAGAGCACAAAGATCACAGCTTTTGAAATGGCATGCTACAGAAAAATACTCAGAATATCATGGATTGAAAAACAAACAAACAAAGAAGTCCTGAGAAGGATCGGAATAAAATCACCAATTCTTCTTCAAACTGTAAAGAAATTGAAACTAAACTATTTTGGCCACACGACTCGCCACGAATCATTAGAAAAGCACATTCTGCAGACAAGGGTAGACGGCAAGAGAGGAAGAGGTAGACCAACAAGAAGCTGGGAACAAGATATATGTGAATGGCTGGGAATGACAGCAACTCAAGCAAGTAGACTGGCGGAAAACCGTAATCTGTTTCGCAAGAAAGTTCGGGAAGCAACGTCCTACGCAGGATCAGCTGACTAGAGAGAGAGAGATCGAGTATTTATGAATATGTGTTTCTTTTGCCACCTAACAGCCAAATTTTAAAGGTTATTTTTTTCTATTATTTACATTGGAACGTGAGCTGTCAAGACAGGAACATGTGGTTTGCCACGTGCTTCTCGACCTTTGTTTACTTTTGGGGCACCTAACTTTACTGCTCTATAGTGGTTTTGTACTAATCAGTATCTGATACTGAATAGTGGTTTTGCACTATTCAGTATCTGACACTGAATAGTAGTTTTGCACTATTGTACGGTGTTTTTGTTTTTTCCCGAAACCTGACAAAGTGATGGGAAGAGGACAGCTGTTGGAATGAATCTGGGACTCAGAGAAGAGTACAACAGTGGGGAGTGAACCTGGGACTGGGTTTCGGCGCGTTTCGTAATAAAAAGCAATTACTTTTTTACGAAAACCGACGACACCCGGCAATACCCGAAAAAGTTATGGGAGGGAGGCAGCAGCGTGTTTGTGTGTGTGTGTGTGTGTGTGTTTGTGTGTGTAAGTAGGGGGGGGGAGGAGGAGGGGATGAACCTGAGATTCAGGGAAGTGTACACCAGTGGGGAGTGAACCTGGGACTCTGGGTTTTGTAAAAAAGCAATAACAAAATGTGTTTGGGGGGGGGGGGGGGCATTACTTTTTTTACGATACCCGACAATATGCGGCAAAGTTGTGGAAAGTAGGCAAAGCGTGGAGAGTGAACCTGAGACAGTGAAGTGTACACCAGTGGGGAATAAACCTGAGACTATGGTTTTCGGCGGGCTTCAGCTAATTTCATATAAAAGCAATTACTTTTTTACGAAACCCGACGAGACCTGGCAATATCCGAGAAAGTTATGGGAAGTAGGCAACAGTGGGGAGTGAACCTGAGTTTCGTGGAAGTGTACACCAGTGGGGAGTGAACCTGGGACTGGGTTTCTGCGGGTTTTGTAAAAAAAAAAAGCAATTACTTTTTGTTTACGAAATGCGCCAAATTCCAACAAAATGGGGCAAAGTTATCGAAAGTAGGCAAATAATGGGGAGTGAGACTAAGGGAAATGTACACCAGTGGGGAGTGAACCTGAGACTATGGTTTTCGGCGAGCTTCAGCTAGTTTCATATAAAAGCAATTACTTTTTTACTAAACCCGACGAAACCTGGCAATATCCGAGAAAGTTATGGAAAGTAGACAACAGTGGGGAGTGAACCTGAGATTCATGGAAGTGTACACCAGTGGGGAGTGAACCTGAGACTCTGTTTCATTCATCCTGTTTTGTTGATGAAGGGGAAACCTGTCCATTCTATATGTTTTCGTATATTAAACTGAAGCTTACATTCAATTTCACAGTTATAATTTATTTATTTATTTCAATTCTGAATATGAAAAAGCAAGAACAATTCAAAAATTAATTCTATTTGATGAAACCACGTACAGAATGCATAGCAACATAAACATTTTCGGCAATTTAATAACGAATGTGTATAGATATAATTTAAGAAGTGTCACACTTTGTGACACAGCAGTAACGTGTTTAAAACCGGTTGCACATCTATTCGGTAACTTGTGGGATCAATTATCTTTATCGTTATTTATTTCTGGAATTCACAATGAAAATGTTTTTTAAAGTAAGTCCTTCTGAGCCACTTGGGCTCATTGTAAGACAAATTAAGTCCTTTAGAGCCTTGTAGCCAATGGTGCAGGAGTTATCCCGGTTTCAATAGCGTGAAGCGGAAAATTAACGTATTTGTTTGAAAACCTTTGAACAGGACGCTAGTCTGTCGCAGATTACTATCCCAGCTTGACAGGTACCCTTTTACACCTGAATGGAGTGCTCTAGGAAAGTACAAATTGGCTTCGGTCGGAATCGAACACAGAACCTCTGAGTCCAGAGTACTACAACGCGCTAACCATTCGGCCATCTTGCCTCCAAAGCTTATAAATCCGGAACTTATCCATGTTTCTGTAGCGTTGAGCAGACAGATAACAGTTTTAAAATTTTTAAAACGAAATTCCCTTTGTCCAAAGGGGAATTTTTTCTCTAGGGTCTATTCAAAGGGAAGACTGGAATAACCCAGACGTCGACCGCAAATTGAGCTAGGGCGAGGTATAACCCAGGCGTCAGCCGCAATGCAGCGCCACAAATTGAGCTAGGGCGAGGTGACTTGCTCAAGGCCACACAGCGCAGTGATCGAACCTGGTACCTTTCGGTTACGAAGCAAAGACCGTACCGCCGAGTCATGTTGACCCTCTATTATCCTCATGAAAGGACGCTAGTCTATCAAAGATTACTTTCATCAGCGAACTGGTACTCATTTTCACCTGGGTATAGTGAGGTGATTCCAAGAAAAACATTTTAGGATAAGATCGGAGATCATCATAGTCTATGGATTTGACCATTGAGCAATCTTTGGGTCATTAAAGGATGCATCCAATATTATTTCCTCTTTCCATTTGTCTTTTTTTTTTCTACGTAGTAAAGCACAGAAATATGCAACCTCCATTTCATCCATTTAATAAGAATACATCTTTATCGAGAGAGAGAGAGAGAGAGAGAGAGAGAGAGAGAGAGAGAGAGAGAGAGAGAGAGAGAGAGAGAGAGAGAGAGAGAGAGAGAGTGCGATGGAGTTTATGAATTTGTGTGTTCGTTTCTGTGGATGTGTTGATAATATCAAATAGTGTTTGGCACCCAAATAATAATCTAAAATGTAAATTTGATGTGGGAATCTCATTATATGCAACTTTATTGCATTATATATATACATATATATATATATATATTTATATATATATATATATATATATATATATAAATGTGAAAGTGCAGGATGACAGGAACTCTGTGCGTGCGTGTATGTATGTATGTATGGATGTATGTATGTATGTATGTATGTATGTATGTATGTATGTGTTTGTTTGTGTGTGTGTGTGTGTGTCCGTGTTTGTTTTTGTGTGTGTAAGAGAGACAGAGAGAGAGGGAGGAGACAGAGAGATAGAGAGAGAGAGCAGAGAGAGAGAGAGAGAGAGAGAGAGAGAGAGAGAGAGAGAGAGAAAGAGAGTGAACAAGGGGAAATTGTTCATTGGTGTGTTTACGTTCATGTGTGTGTGTGTGTGTGTGTGTGTGTGTGTGTGTTGCACTCATGTTATTATGACATAAGAGAGTATGATTAGGACTCAAAATATATTTAGATTATATTATAGTAATAATATTAATATGTGTAGCTTAGTTTCATAATGGGAGAAACAAAATTGAAGTAACTCAGCTCCTTATAGTTGTTTATCGCCGACCGCTTTTTATGAATGGTACTCACTGAATTCTAGCGGTCGGACTTTGGGCGTTCGGGATTGCATGTGGTTTTGTGTATTGGTACGTTGTGTCCTGCTGGCGGGTGTTTTGGACTATTTGGACAAACTCACAGCATCGATAGTTATTCCTCACATACAGAGAAGATAGATAAGAAGGAAGAGCGATAGGGAGAGAGAGAGAGAGAGAGAGAGAGAGAGAGAGAGAGAGAGAGAGAGGGAGGGAGAGAGAGAGGGGGGGGGGGGAGAGAAAGGACAAGATTCTTGCCCTTAGAAAGGAAAGAGGGAGGAAATTTGATGTGCAAATCTCATTATCTCATTTTATGTAACTTTACTATAACAAAATTGCATGTTATGTATATAATTTGAAGATATTACTATTTCTGACATAAGCGTCAAAGAACAGAGAGAGGTAGAAATAGATAGATAGATAGATAGAGAGAGAGAGAGAGAGAGAGAGAGAGAGAGGAGAGAGAGAGAGAGAGAGAGAAAGAAAGAGAGAGAGAGAGAGAGAGAGAGAGAGAGAGAGAGTGAGGAGGACCACAGGCTTTCCCACTCATAGCTTGTTACAGGAAATAATATAATATGGTGTATGATGAAGATGGTGATGGTGTTATAGGGGAATGATGAAAGTGAAGGATTGTAACGAAAATAATAGGAAGGTTGTGATGATGATGATGATGATGATGATGATGATGATGATGATGATGTTGTTGATGCCGGGTTTTTTTCCCGATGACTACGATGTTACTAGTGTACATCTGTGTGAGTGTGTCTATGTCAATATTGTATTGTTATAAATGTGTAACCAAATGACAAATTGCCACTTTTTTGAGGACAGTAAAGATTTATTATTATATTTATTATTATTATTATCATTATTATTATTATTATTATTATTATTATTATTATTATTATTATTATCATTATCATTATTATTATTATTATTATTATTATTATTATTATTATTATT
>NC_088361.1:40587501-40615001 GCF_034508935.2 Berghia stephanieae
TGTCTAGTTTGTTGTCTTTTAATTTCCAAATATGTTCGCTGAGTTTTGTGGATGTTTTTTTGTTAGTGTTTCTAAATGTTGAGGTGTGGAGGTTGTATCTTGTTTTGAAATTATTTTCCGTTAGTCCTACATATTTTTCTTGCTTGTTTGTTTTAGTTTAGGTGACTGTGGCTTGGTAAATTAAACTTGATTCTAAACATTCTTCGTTTAGCGGGCAATGTTCCTTATTTCTGCAGTTGCATTTTCTGGTGGGTGGGTTTTGCTCTTAAAAGACAACAAACTAGACCACAACATTTCATGGAAAATTTTATCTAAAGCAACAAGATACACACCAACATCAAAACAATGTAGCTTATGCCTGGAAGAGAAATATACTATAATCAAACACCCTCATGAAGCCACACTAAATACGAAAAGTGAGATGTACGGTACGTGTCCACATCGCCGGAAGTTCTTGTTAATTAACTACAAACCGGAACCACTTCAACAAACAACAACAGTCAACAAAACAACTCAGTCCTGACGATGGCGAATTAAGCCTGAAACATTAATGTAGACTGTCTCAAACATTGTGGTAAATATTTAAAAAGTAATAATTCGCTCCATTACTACATGTCGAGCACTTTTCGTACCATATTTGTATCAAACACGATTCAATATATATATATATATATATATATATATATATATATATATATATATATATATAGATAGATAGATGGGTAGATAGATAGACAGATAGATAGATAGATAGATAGATAGATAGATAGATAGATAGATAGATAGATAGATAGATAAATAGATAGATAGATAGATAAATAGATGGATAGATAGATGGATAGATGGATAGATAGATCGATAGACAGACAGATAGATAGATAATATTATATTAGTATTCTCTTCTCTGATTTTGCTTACAATATTATTGAGCAGTTCATAGCAGTCACATCAATGCAGTGAAATGTTGGAACAAATTACAGATTCGTGCACATCATTATCTCACGATATAGATAGATAGTTATATAGATTGACTGATTTCTTGATTGAGTAAGAGGACAAAAGAGCGGATCTACTCGATGTTAGAGAACTCCCCCATTTAAAGGAGTGCGTAATATTCAAATAACCGCAATGTTCAGGCCTAAACGCTGTTTATTCGGCCAAAAAGAAAAAGTGTTGTAGGTCTTAACAATTTGGTGAAAAAAATACAATAATAGATAGATAGATAGATAGATAGATAGATAGATAGATAGATAGATAGATAGATAGATAGATAGATAGATAGAGTGATTGATTGATTGATTGATTGATTGATTGATTGATTGGTTGATTGATATACTACTACTACTACTACTACTACTACTAATACTACTACTACTAATAATAATAATAATAATAATAATAATGATAATAATAATAATAATAATAATAATAATAATAATAATAACAATAATAATAATACAACTACTACTACTACTACTACTACTACTACTACTACTACTACTACTACTACTACTACTACTACTACTGCTGCTGCTGCTACTACTTCGTTCGTCAATATTGCGCCCAATCCGCTATACAATAACGCTCTAGGCGCATAACAATAACTTCAATCCATTCAATTTCTCTCTCTCTCTCTCTCTCTCTCTCTCTCTCTCTCTCTCTCTCTCTCTCTCTCTCTCTCTCTCTCTCTCTCTCTCTTTCTTTCTCTATCTCTCCCTCTCTCTCTCTCTCTCTCTCTCTCTCTCTCTCTCTCTCTCTCTCTCTCTCTCTCTCTCGCTATATATATCTCTCTTTCTCATAAACACACACACACACACACACACACACACACACACACACAAACCTTCAACCATCCAACTATTTAACATATTTAGAAAATAAAGTAATATATATATATATATATATATATATATATATATATATATATATATATATATATATATATATATATATATATATACATATCCTGTGATCATCGTCTGCTCATATAAAATAACTAATAAATTAAGAATTCTCGAAATAAATAAGTTTTTAAGTGTTTCCTGAAAGCGAGTTCCGTAGGGACGTCACGAAGAGATAATGGGAGATTGTTCCAGACAGTCGGTGCAAAGTGACTCAAGGACTGTCAGAGAGTTTTTTTTACCCTTTTTTGGCACTTTAAGCAAACGATGATCACAATGCACGGGGCGGAACATATGGTTCGACAAGATCATCGAGATAAGCAGGGGCGCTTCCGTTAAAACATTTAAAACACATGACTCCAGCCTCAAAGAGCACCGTGGCCCTAATGGGAAGCCAGTGTAAAGTCAAAAGCATTGGAGTCGTGTATTCTCTCTTACTTCTTCTTAAAACTATTCTAGCAGCTTGATTTTGAGATCGCTGCAGTTTATCAAGTAAGAAACCTGGGGAATTAGACAGGAGTGAATTACAATAGTCTAAACGAGTAAAAACAAAAGCAGACACTAGAGTCTTTAAGGAATTTTGATTTTAAAATGCTGAAAGTTGGCCAATACGGCGAATTTCACAATACAGTTCTTTGCAAAGTTGTGTCACATGATATTCCATGGACTGGTCACTGCTGAAATAAATTGCCAGGTTTCTGGCGTTTTCAGAAAACGTTATTTTCACATCATCAATACAAATCGAAAGGCCTTGTTCACAAATGTTATTTTTAGGATTACATAATAGGAGTTCTGTTTTCTCATCGTTCATTTTCAGTTCATTAGCTACCATCCAGTTCTTCACATCTTCAATGCAGTTCTCCATCGATTTCAGAAACCCTTTAATTTCGTTTGGTTTTGCGGATTGGTAGAGCTGGGTGTCATCAGCGTAATATGATACGTGACACCGTGATGCCTTTTAACACCTCCCAATGGTTGTGTGTATAAAGTGTAGAGAATGGGACTCAGAACAGATCCCTGAGGCACACCAAAGTCAACCTTAAAAATATCCGATTTTATCCCTTTTACTTGAATTGTTTGTGTGCGGCCGATAAGGTAGGACTCGAACCATTTTAACACTGTTCCAGACAATCCAAACGTTTTGGAGAGACGCTCGACTAGAATCGAATTGTCTATCGTGTCGAACGCCGCACTTAGATCTAGTAGGGCCAAAACCGAAACTTTACCCATGTCAGCCTCACACAAAAGGTCGTTTTGAATTTTTAGTAAAGCAGTTTCAGTGCTGTGATGTTGCCTATAAGCTGATTGATTTTTTTTTCATATAAGTTGTAATTTACCAAATGACTGTTCAGTTGGGCTGCGGCAGCCTTTTCCAAGATTTTCGAAATAAACGGTGAATTGGAAACTGGTCTGAAGTTTTTAAGATTCTCTGGGACAGATTCGCCTTTTTCAGAAGAGGAGTAACGATGGCGTGCTTGAAAGGATCGGGGACTGTTCCCCATTGTAAAGAGTCGTTGATTATTTTAGTGATAGCGGGGATGACCGTTATCCATATATTCAAGTAATAGTGAGGTGGGGATTGGGTCGAGGCAACATGTTTTAGGGGGAGAAGATATGATTTTCCTGATTTCTTCTTCAGTCACTAGGGTAAATTTGTTAAACGAATCCTTGCCATTGTATGATTTAAATCTTGGCGGAGACGCGGAACATGACTGTCCTTGTTGTTGTTGGAGCATGGCGCTCTAAGAGCTCAGAGAGCTTCTCATCCTATTGGATTGCAGTCTGGTGTTTGGTATCTGTAAAATACTCTGATATTTCCCTCTCCAGACTGTCCTTGTCGATGTTTATAAAATTTCTAGATGTAATCTTTCGTCTTACAGAGAGTGGACGTGTCAGATTGACAACGAAAGCGATGACGTCGCGTAGATACTAGATATTTTTGATTTGTCATTTGTGACAAGCCAGTCAAGAATGTGGTTTCGTCGATACGTTGGTTTGTCAATCAGTTGGTGAAGGCAGTGTTAAGCATAGAGAATACAGGACTAGAGGGGACAACAGGTAGGAAAACGTCATCAAAAGTGGCTAGTGAGAGGTCGAGCGCCGCCATTTTCTTTTATATGAAACCAGGGACGCTGTGCGATTTAATCTCTATATGAATGTCTTTGACTGAGTTCGATTAACCTTGATTTGTGGACGGAAAATAGAAAAAAGGCCAGGTTTATGATGATAAACCAAATTAGACATATTAAACTACACTTTTACTTGTACATTTAGGCTTGGCTCCGATGATCGGGTTTATATTAATAACTTTTTAAAAATATTATGAATAATTTATAACTCCCTTATTTGTGGGGCGATTTTGTCATTCGTGGTATCAATTTTATTGTAATAAAGAGGTAGGAACTTGAGAGTTATTTTTTCTGACGCGAAATTATTACTTTGTAATTTTAGCACTAAGAAAAGGAGTTGGTAAATAAATTTGGTACACCTCTTTGATATGCCGCCACCGTCCATTCGTGTAGATTTGTGAATCTCACCGTCGATGTATTACGCTATTGTTACACAAGGAATATAACACCTTTTTGAGTAGGCCTAAAAGCTAAAATCTAAAAGTAAAAAATATAATTCTGAGGAATTTGAAAGTCACATTGGTGAAATCAGCTTGAAAAAAGAAGAACATTGGTCCTTATTTCATAAAAATCGGTTGAAAACCAACTGTTTTACGAATAAATTTGATTTTAAAAATTGCTTTTGTTTATTTTAGCTTTTTTTTTTTAGCAACTTTTTTATTTATCGGCCGGTTTTCTTGATTTTTATATCATTCTTTATATCTCAATGAGACGAGATCAGTGATATACTTTGTTTGTTTCAAATGTAACTAGAACATAATTTGGCTTCTTTACCTATCAACCGTGCCTGGATAATATAATCAGCAACGTGGTGATTGTGACGCAACTATGCCATGAGCGTCTTCCAGTGTTTCAACGATGGTTCAGTTCATTGTTGACGGTTGTTTAGCCATGAGTGACCGTAGAAAACGAAAAGGCGACTGCAGACATCAAAGGGTAGGCTTATATCATCAAAGGATGTCTACATGATTGACATGGCCATTTAGGGAACTCATTATCTACTCTCCCATAAAGAATCTGAACACGAGAGGCCGAGCGCCGCCATTTTCTTTTATATGCAACCAGGGACGATTAGTCACTAAAAAGTGGCTGTTGTCCGGTCTGCTCCCTAGTCTGTGGTGTTAAGCCAATAATGATGTAATTGTTTTCACTTCGGGACTTGATTGGTTGTCGTGGTGCATGTTGAAGTCCCCTAATATTGTTGGTACTGTGGGGTTCCTTATTTGTACATCTAATAAGTTGTTCATTTCTGTTATGAATTCATTTGTTGTTGTTTTATTTTTCTTAGTAGGCGGTGGACGGTATATGCAGATGAAATTGCAGTTTTGCTGTCTAGTCTTGATGTTAACTTCACAGCATTCAAAAGTTTTGTAATTGTGTTGGACTTTCATCTCCACCTTCGTCTTCTTTGTGGAGGATAAAAATTCCCCCGCCCCTTCCACTCCTACGGCAAGCAGAAAAAGGCTTATATCCGGGAGGAGTTACATTTGAGATTATGACCTCATCTCGACTCTCGCACATCCATGACTCCGTAAAAAACGCTATATCAGTATCGGACTCCGTCACCATGTCGTTCAATATTGTTGTCTTGTTTCGAACTGACTGTGCGTTCAGTAGCATGACTTTCACATATTTGTTGTTAGGGTTGGTGTTTAATTTATTATTTCCGAGTTTCCGATTATTAGTTTCGGTGACTGAAATTTGTGGGGGGTCAATCGATGATTTGTTTTTATTGGTCGTTGTGTTTCAAATAGCGTTCACCTCGGGTGTTGGCGTTGGTGGTGGATGGGGGTTAAAATGGGGATGGGATAAAAAGTGCTTAGTAATGTTAGATTGTTTCGAAATGGGGACGCTGGCCAGTGTTTGAGGGGGGCGGGCTAATTGAATTTTGATTAGGGTTTGGCTGAGGCTTGAACAGTTTTGATGGGGTGGTCGATGGCCAATTTGAACTTTAATTTTCTTTTTGTTTTCTTTGTCCTCCTCTACTTCCTCGCTTTTTGTTTTTATTGTTGTTATAATAATGGTGGTGAGGTAGGGAAAGCACAGTGACTACAATTATGGCGACACATTAAAAACTGGTGGTTGATATACATGATGAAAATATTTGTAGATTGCTTTAAAATTCTCTGTTAAAACTGTCTAAAATTAATTTGGAAATATGCAGCACATGATCACAGTCACAATGATGTAAAAATCCAAATAAGAAAGTTCCTGGAATCAGGTAAAAATATTGAAAAACTGAAGAGCACAGAACCACAGCTGCCTGCAAGGCGCACTACACATTACATTTTTCGTCAAGAGGGCACAAAGTGCACCTGCGCTCTCTACTACCTATATAAAATAATTCGTTTTTGTTTTTCTTGTTTTATGATATTTTTTGGGGGTATAAAAATTGTGTTAATTAAGGGGCGGTTTGGGTCTAATTATTAGGAAAATCCTTCGAAAAATTGATTTTGAGATTTTGGTGGAAAATGATATTTTATTATCTTAGAAATAATTAATGAAATCAAATATTAAAGTAGACTATTATAGGCACGAAAAACAAAGTCGAAAATTAGTACAGGTAGTAAGAAAAGTGTGAAAATCGGGAAGCCATTTTGCTATTTTCTCAATATGTCATTTTTCTAAGGGTATGGGAAACTGTGTCAAACGTTTCTCAGAATCTATTCAATGAAATTGTCTGAAAATTTCCCCAGTTATCACAGAGATAATGTATTATGTCACATCAGAGAGATATTTTTGATAAGATATGTGAATTTTGAATTATAATCCTAATTCTGAATTTTTAAGGTCAATTTTGTCATAACATTTTGATTCTCAACTTTGTAATGTTCTAATAAAAATTCCATAAGCTAAAGCCGTAAAATCTCTCTGTTGTGACACACTATGGTACAATGTTGACAAGAGGGAAGAATATGGAGGTCATTCCTTTATAAGTTTTTGTGGGACGTTTGCCACAAAATTGTTATATTTTTTTATGTCAGACCCCAAATTAGGTCGCAAAATGGGTATCAACACAGATAATTAAAAATTTTCACCATAAATGTTGTTTTTTAACCTATATTGACGATACAGAATGATTAAAACCGCCCAATATAGTTAATTAAACTTTTTTAAGAAAAGACCCAAACCGCCCCTTAAGGATATATCTAATATTAATCCTTTAAAAAAATTATAATTGATATCAAAATGATTTTGAAAATGTATAAAAAGGCTTACATTTGATATTTTGAGAGGGGAAAAATGTCAATAAGTTGTTTTAATATTGTATACGGTGTGGTTTTTTTCATGTAAGAACTAAGCATGTTCAGAGATTATAAGTAGACATGATAACTTTACACACACATACACACTTATACTCTCTCTCACACACACACACAGACACACACACACACACATATATATATATATATATATATATATATATATATATATATATATATATAAATTATTTTTTAAAACCCATGAATTAATAGTGCTCAACTTTTTTCTAAAAAGAGCTATATATAAACATTTCAAGTATAATACGCTTCAACAGTCATGACGTCACTTCCCTCGTAATGACGCATAGTAACTTAGTAACTGGCTCTAAATTATCGGAACAATGGCGGACGCCCTTATGAAATATCTCTCCGACGATCAAAAAAGTGTATCCAGAGGGGGAAAAAACATTATAAATCTGATCATGTTTTGACTTTTACACATTCTGATCACAAGACATATGAAAAGTTCTAGCCAGCATGAAGAATAAAAAGTACAGATTTTCTTTGTTTAGAACCAAGATTGCCGCCGTTGCTGGGCGACGTGACATCAGACTATTGAATCCAATTATGATTATTTAACTTCTACAACATTGTTTCAAGCGTTAGCTCTCATCAGGAAGTGGAAGTGAAAGTAGATTGTTGTGTTTTTCGTATTTTTCTAGATTCGTGTTTATGGAGGTTCGTAATCACATAAAAGGTGTTTGTTTCTATGTCTGCATGGGTGCTTGAAAAGAAGATGGGTGGGGGGCGGATAGAAAAGGTACTAGCCATTCAGATTTATGTTTACTTTTCATTGTTTATTGTTTCCTTTATTAACGGAAAGCCTGTGTCCTAATCATACATTATTTGCATTTTTCAGAACTGATAAGTCCAGACATTTTGCCGGTGATCCTATACTCATTACGTTTCGTTACTCAGATTTTGTTCTCGAATTAAGACATAAAATGTATTGTTGTGCCATAAATTGCAGCAACAACACAAACGCTATCACACCCAACACTGGACCCAAGAAAATAAAAACCAGTGCGAATGTACAAATTCCAGGACTCGATCAAAGAAAGAGCTGTACAAGTCACCAAGAAAGCATAATTATTTGATCTTATACTTTTACAGTATCCACCAATGCTTATCGCCAGTTATTTATTCACACTGACGACGGTTGGGGTTAATGTGTTCAAATGCGTTATAAAAAGACACTATTGTAACTTTATTCAGTTGACAAAATTACTTTTAGGGTAACAACTGCAAAATAACAATAAATAACAAAATGTTACTAAAGCTCGCAACACAACATATTAACAATGTATAACACTACATAGCTCCCGCCAGAGCTTTTGTTCATTTGTCATAAATCCAGCCGATCAGGGGGTTTGGATAATCGTCCCCTTTCAGTGCGTTTGGATTCGGTCTGCAACGTTTCCTCATCAGGAAAGATCATACGTTTCTCCTGGTTGGTTGCACCCGTTTTACTCTCTCCCGTGTTCTGTGCTTTCTTCGGTCTTCCCGTTCGTGGTGGTTCATGTACCTGAACAGGTTGATCAATGTCACAGTGTGCGGGTTTTAGTCTGTCGATTGAGACTGAGTCTTCTTTGTTTCCTACTTGTAGTTTGAAAACTTTGTCACCGGTTTCTAGAACTCTATACGGTCCTGTGTACGGAGCCTGGAGTGGTCTTCGATGTCCATCATGACGTATGAACACGTATTTAGCTTTGCTGATGTCCCGTGGTACGAAGCTTGTTGCTTTTTTATGCGTGGACGGAGGAACTGGACGAAGTTGACCCACTTTCTCACGGAGGTTTTTTAACATTTCAGGAGTATTGGTGTTGGGATCCGGACCAGGAACAAAGTCTCCAGGTACTGTAATAGGTGCCCCATATACGAGTTCTGCCGACGAGGTATCGAGGTCTTCTTTTGGGGCGGTACGTATACCTAACATCACCCAGGGAAGTTGATCAATCCAGTTTGGTCCTTCTAGTTTCGCTCGAATGGCTTCCTTCATGCGGCGGTGGAAACGTTCAACCAATCCATTTGCTTGGGGATGGTAAGCTGTTGTTTGTTTGATTTGAGTACCAAGGAGTGTGCACACGTTTGACCACAACTGTGAAGTGAACTGTGGTCCTCGGTCTGATGAAATGTTCTCTGGTACTCCGAATCTAGTAACCCAGTGTGCGATGAATGCTCGTGCTATTTCTTCTGTGTCAGTACTGGTAATGGGTATTGCTTCAGGCCATCTGGTAAATCTGTCCACCATCGTAAGCAGATATGTATAACCACGTGAGGGGGGCAGTGGTCCAACCAAATCGATGTTGACATGGCTGAAGCCTCCGCTGGGTTTTTCATATTCTCCCAGGGGCGCCCTCGTGTGTCTGTGTACTTTTGCCCTTTGGCATGATGTGCAGGTCTTTGCCCATGCATTGATCTGTTTGGTCATTCCCTTCCATACCATTTTCTGTGAAATTAGTCGGCGGGTAGCTGTCACAGTAAAGATTGTTCACAATTATCTTATTAAATTTTATTTTATTAAGAACTGAATTCATCTCACTCCAGTTATATTTCGGTAGGCTTAGATAAACTTTACCTTCTAATATTAGATCGTCTTTCCTTTTATAGCCTTCCCTCGAATTAATTTCTAATTAGTGAATACTTTTCGTTCTACATTCTGTCACGTAGCCATTTATTATAAAAGCTGATAGGTCTAATATTCTACACTCACTTTCTCTCCACAATCTATGCCGGACGGCCAGTCGCTCTATTCCTATATATATACTGGAAGATTTTTATCTTTTGGGACTTTGTAGATATTATATCTACACCATTAAGACGCCGGAGCTTTTAACTTTGATTGTATAATCTTCAAGGATCAAACCCAAGCCCGCTGTACTACACTATAACCTCTTACCAATTGCCTGGAAGTGGAATTTTACGAGTCCAATCCTATTATCAGAGGAATAGATCATCCAAGCCCATCAACTGCCTGGAAACGTAAACTTACGAACCTGAGATATTATCATAAGTTACGTAAAATATTCATATCTCTATTTGTAACTGCCACGATCACTGTTTATCTCTTTTAATTAAATTTCATCATTATTTTTATTTCATTGTAAACAAATCGTTAATTGTTTTTCATTTATAGTAACTAGTAAATTCTGGGGCCTCATTCTACATATATCTTTATGCATAGTCGAGTAGCTCTTTACTCACTTGAGACCATGACATTTTGGAGGGGACACATATAAAGAATTGAATTTATTTAGTTACTTATATCTATTTCATCTAACTTTAAAGTTTAAATTGTAAAACTCTTAATTGCCCCACTTGATCATATTTTAATTGAACTCCCTATTTACAGGATTCATTTTTTTTTCTTTTTCATTTCTTCATTTAAATGGAATAGCAATTTATCCATTCATTCTTTCATTCAAATTGAATAGCATTTTATTGATTCATTCCTTCACTCATTTATTCATTTATAAATTATTCATTCATTCATTGTTCATTAATTTATTTATTCATTCATTCATTCATTCATCCATTCATCCATTCATCCGTTTATTCACTCATTTATCCAATCATTCATACATTTATTCCTCCCTTCATTCTTTCATTCATACATTATCCATTCATTCATTCATCTATTCACTCAGTTTTTCATTCATTCATTCATTCCTTGTCCACTTTGTTATTATATCACTCATTTCATTTTGTTGTTTGCCTCATTCATGAATTGTTTTCAATATGTTTACATTCCATAACGATTCATTCACCTGTCATCCAATCACTCAGTGTTGTGAACACATTTTGTAACTATTGTAAATCTTACGATATTTTATTGTTTTGTATTTCAGACATCACTGTTAAACACTCTTCAATGCCTAATTACAATTGTTGAACAACCATTGAACAAGAGAGAGGTCCCAGCCACGAACTGAGTTGGTAAATATATCCTTCATTATTCTCTTTTACATGAGTTGGGCATCACATAGTAACTATAGACATCGTGATTTGTTTTGCATAGTGATTTGTTTTAAATGCATTTTTGGCATATTACTGTTACCGAAAACCACTTATATATTATGTTCTGAAAAGTGAGTCTTTAAAAACTAAATAATAATAAAAGGAGTCTACTAGCCGTCGTGTTATATTTAGTGATAGATAACTTGGGATTATTTTGGCATCCTATTATTGTTATCACACTCTAGTATATTAGCGTCATTGCGAATAATTGTACACAAACTAACGACGAGTCACACACATTGGTGATACATTTTTCGTAGTAACATAGTTTAGAGTACACGCGATTGACACATTGTTATTGACACAAGTCATAATAACTACGCATTGTATTGACACATTGCTTTATAAGATATAACGATAAAAGGCATCAAATTCAACATACATAATAAGTTGAAATAAGAGAGAGAGATTTCTAAAAATAGAACAGTTCATTCCAGTAAGTGTAAATAAATAAAACAGTCAGTAACAGTATCCTGTCAATATAATATATATAAAACATCGTAACTAATTTATTGCAACATGGAAGCATATAAAAGATACTTAAGTCTCGCAAAGGACTTAGAAATACCCCAGGAAAGAATATTTTCATGGTGCGAAGAGAAAGTAAAAGAAGAAAAAGAACATGAAGAAAGAATTCGTAGAGAAGAAAATGAAGAAAGAATTCGTAAAGAAGAAAAAGAACACGAAGAAAGAATTCGTAGAGAAGAAAATGAAGAAAGAATTCGTAGAGAAGAAAATGAAGAAAGAATTCGTAGAGAAGAAAAAGAACACGAAGAAAGAATACGTAGAGAAGAACGAGAAGAAAGAGTCCAAGAAAGGGAACTAAAAAGACAAATAGCATTAGCAGAAGAAGAAACCAAAAGGACCCAAATGATGCTGGAAATTGAAAAAACAAAAACCGGTCATGAAAGAAAACATAATAATAGTGATGAATTTTTCGTGAAACTTCCACGCATGCCAACATACGATGAACGCTCAGACTGTTTAGAATCCTTCTTACACCGATTCGAAGTTCAGGCTAAAGGTTATCGTTGGCCAGAAAGCAAATGGGCCACAGCCTTGATTAACTGCTTATCTGGAGAACCGCTAAAAGTTTTCTATACCTTAACAACTGAAGATGCAGATGACTATGGAAAAATTAAAGACGCTCTACTAAAAAGATTTAGATTAACGGAAGATGGTTACCAGGAAAGGTTTCACACTGCAAAACCGGAAAGTGGAGAAGACTTTAATACATTCGTGAACCGAATTACTCAATTTCTAAATCGGTGGCTTGAGTTGGCAAACGTAAAACAAGACGACTTTGCAGGCCTTTACTATCTCACGCTGAAGAATCGAATCTATCAAGCTTGCAACCCAGATTTAGTCGCATTCTTTAAAGAGAGAAAGCCAGAAAACTTGGACAAATTAAAAATCTACGCAGAAAACTTTAACAGCGCACATCCATTGACACCCCTTAGCAGAACATTGAAGGAACCATACTACGCTGCCGCTGCTCAGAGTCCATGTACACCTAAAGTTCAATACTCAAATAGAACGAGCCGATCAATCACTCGGAACACGCAAGTGAAACAGGATGACCATAGTAACAAACCATGGAACAAACAGTTCAATAGAGACCATAGCCGACCCTATCAAAACAAAACAAGAAATAGCACTGACAATAATACTGAGTATAAGAAAACCAACAAACCTATAATTAAATGTCAATATTGTGGAATGAAAGGCCACACAGCAGACAAATGTTACAAAATCGTGGGATATCCAAAAGAAACTGCAAATGCATCACTCCAAACAGGTGTAAACAATCAGACACGAGTAATGTCAGGAGAAAATATAAATGTGTATTGCGTGAAAGGTATGTCACTTTTAACACAAACTCACAAGTCAGGATCGCTATTTTTTTGTGAAGGCAAAGCTAATGGAACTGATTGCAAAATATTGAGAGACACAGGATGCAGTACAGTAGGAATAAAAGCATCTTTGATCAATGACGAAGACAAAACTGGAAAAACGGTACAATGCATCACATTCAGTGGCACAGTCGAAACCTTTGAAACAGCTAACGTGTACATAGAAACCCCATACTATACAGGAATAGTGGAATGCTGTATACTTCCCAACCCCGTCGCTGATGTTATTGTTGGCAATATAAAAGGTCTTAAAGACAACCCAACAGATGTAAAAGAATGGTCATTAACCCAAGAAACAGCTTGTCTAGCAGAAACAAGAAAGATGACTAAGACAACAGAGAAGCCAATGACTATTTCTCTTGAACCACAACAATTTGACAGGAACACGTTCATTGAAGAACAGAAAAAGGACCCGACTTTAACTTCATATTTCAATATCGCAAACAAAGGGACGAAATCAAAAGTTGAATACATCATTGAAAAAGATATTCTGTTCAGGTTACATAGGAAAAGAAACAAAATAGCTAAACAACTGGTCACGCCGAGTATTTACAGAAACAAAATCCTTGGAATAGCGCACGATTCAATAACTTCTGGACATCTTGGGAGCTCTTCCACATTGAAGAGAATATCCGAGAATTTCACATGGCCTGGAATTACTAAAGACGTCCGAGAATATGTGAAATCGTGTGACACATGCCAAAGAAGAGTCGCAAAAGGCAGAATACCGAGATTGCCATTAGAGACAACCCCAGTTATTGAAAAAGTTTTTCAAAAAGTTGCAATTGACATTATAGGCCCTTTAACAAAATCAGATAGAAACCATACACACATACTAACACTAGTCGATTACGCAACCAGGTGGCCAGAAGCGATAGCATTGAAATCAACTACATCGGATCACATAGCTGAAGCATTGATGCCAATTTTTACTAGAATAGGCATACCAAATGAGATACTGTCGGACAATGGACCCCAATTTACATCACATATGATGCATGAAACCATGAAACTCATGGGAATCCAACACTCATTCACAACTCCCTACCACCCCCAAGCAAATGGTCTTTGTGAAAGATTTAATGGCACTCTAAAGAATATGTTAAGAAAAGTGTCAGCAGAAAAACCAGATGATTGGGACAGATACTTACCAGCAATCCTATTTGCATATAGAGAAATACCCCAAGAATCTACAGGCTACTCCCCATTTGAGTTGATGTATGGACGATCACCTCGCGGCCCGATCAATATAGTAGCCGACATTTGTAAAGGGAATGAGGAGGACAATAACGAAATTATGTTTGCTTACGAATATGTAAGAAACCTGAAAGACAGAATAGAGGATACATGTAAGCTAGCACAGGAATCCGTCACTAAAAAAGCAGAGAAATACAAGGAATACTCTGATCGCAAAAGCAAGTCAAGAAAATTTGAGATTGGTGACAAAGTACTAATACTCTTACCCGATGACTCGAGTAAACTTTTAGCTACATGGAAAGGACCATTCAAAATAACAGCAGTAAAATCTAATGTTAATTACGAGATTAAAATTAACAACACAACAAAGACATTCCATGCAAATATGCTAAAAAAATATTTTGATAGAGACACAGTGTCGCAACCCATGTTTACTAATATCGAAGCTTCAAATGCAGGATTAATCATACCATTGGTCATGGGACACAGACACCCGAGACAGAAAAACGAACAAAAATCGCACAATTGCAACCACATAAGACAAAAAAGAAGTACGCAAAGTACTTAGGCTCCTAAATTTTTACAGGAAATACATTTACAACTTCGCGCACATCGCGACACCGCTAACAAATCTGACAAAGAATGGGTCACCGAACAAAATTGTTTGGACAGAAGCGTGTCAGAATAGCTTTAACCAATTAAAGGCATTACTCTGTTCAGAACCAATTCTTAAATTACCCGACATGTCAAAAGAATTTGTTGTAAGAACTGACGCGTCTGATAAGGGCATCGCAGGTATACTATTACAGGAACATGAGGGAACTCTAATGCCTTGCTTATATGCAAGCAGAAAATTATTGGACAGAGAATCACGATACTCTGTAATAGAGCGTGAAGGACTGGCCATCGTCTTTGCTTTAAAGACATTCAGCAGATATCTACTGCTAAAAGAGTTTGTGGTCGAAACGGACCATAAACCACTCACGTACATAAGAAATAACAAAATGAATAATAGTAGAGTACTAAGGTGGAGTCTATTTTTGCAAAATTACACTTTCAGTATCTCTCACATACCAGGCTGTGAAAATATTCACGCCGACCTACTTTCTCGATTAGTGTAAACACGTGAGAAGGGTTATAACTTAACCTCCCATGCATACTGTTAGTTACCTCGCAAATTATGCCAAATCAGAACGCACAATTTCGATAATTTTATTTGTAAACATGATGACCCAACTTAATGTAACATTGAGTATTGTTTGGATATATATACCATACCCATTCATGATTTGGGAAATATTCTCTTTACTATTATTGTTATGAATTTTCACTCATTTATGATTAATAATTGAAATGTCAATATTCCATTTACATTTTCATTCATTTCATTCAGTAAATTACCTTCATATCATCGACTTAAATCATGCTTCATTGCCATCACTATTGTTTATCACAATGATTTGTAATCACATTGCCATCATGTTGTTCATCACAATGATTTGTAATCACAATCTTTCATTGTTATTGTCACCCATTCATATACCTACGTTAATATAAACATTTCCATGTCTAGTTAATAAATAATTTAATTGTAGCACAAATCATAACAATGGATTAATGCTAGAGTATCATGATAGTAAATTTACTTCCGTTTGTAAAATCTATCTTTCCCATAATGGTTAAAGAGTATATTTTAAACGTGGGTGGGGGTGTCACAGTAAAGATTGTTCACAATTATCTTATTAAATTTTATTTTATTAAGAACTGAATTCATCTCACTCCAGTTATATTTCGGTAGGCTTAGATAAACTTTACCTTCTAATATTAGATCGTCTTTCCTTTTATAGCCTTCCCTCGAATTAATTTCTAATTAGTGAATACTTTTCGTTCTACATTCTGTCACGTAGCCATTTATTATAAAAGCTGATAGGTCTAATATTCTACACTCACTTTCTCTCCACAATCTATGCCGGACGGCCAGTCGCTCTATTCCTATATATATACTGGAAGATTTTTATCTTTTGGGACTTTGTAGATATTATATCTACACCATTAAGACGCCGGAGCTTTTAACTTTGATTGTATAATCTTCAAGGATCAAACCCAAGCCCGCTGTACTACACTATAACCTCTTACCAATTGCCTGGAAGTGGAATTTTACGAGTCCAATCCTATTATCAGAGGAATAGATCATCCAAGCCCATCAACTGCCTGGAAACGTAAACTTACGAACCTGAGATATTATCATAAGTTACGTAAAATATTCATATCTCTATTTGTAACTGCCACGATCACTGTTTATCTCTTTTAATTAAATTTCATCATTATTTTTATTTCATTGTAAACAAATCGTTAATTGTTTTTCATTTATAGTAACTAGTAAATTCTGGGGCCTCATTCTACATATATCTTTATGCATAGTCGAGTAGCTCTTTACTCACTTGAGACCATGACAGTAGCTCTGATTCCTGGATGTGAAAGACCATGGATGGCGTCGAACATCTTTCGTTGCCATGATTTGGGAACCACTGGCCGTGCTCTTCCGGTCGATATGTCACAGAGAACTGTAGTGCCATTAGTCCCGTAAGAAATGTCTTTCAGTTGCAGGGATGTTTCTGAGGTGCGTAGTGATTGGATCTCCTCATCATTCAATTGAGCTGTTGCCATGGCCTCATAATCTATTCCCTCAGAAATCGCACTGAGACCGAAGTCGTCTGAGGTGTCGTGTTCTACTGTTGTTCTTGACAACGCATCAGCTACTGGATTGTCTTTTCCTGATATGTGTTGGATATCAGTTGAGAATTCTGAGATGGCAGATAGTTGTCGTTGTTGGCGTGCGGACCATGGTTCTGAAACCTTGTTCATTGCAAATGTTAGTGGTTTATGATCCGTGAAAATGGTGAATATTCGTCCTTCCAAGAAGTAACGGAAATGCCGAACGCCACAGTGGACAGCCAGGAGCTCCCGATCAAAAGCGCTGTATTTCTGTTCCGGAGGACGAAGCTGGCGGCTGACAAAGGCGAGAGTTTTCCATTGGCCGTCAATGTTTTGTTCTAGTACTCCCCCCATCGCTATATCAGAAGCGTCTACTGTCAGTGAAGTAGGAGCTGATGTCTGCGGGTGGGACAACATAGTTGCTTGGGCCAAGGCTTCTTTTGTTGACTTGAAAGCGTGTTGTAGGGTATTTGTCCATTGAAGGGGTGCAGATTTTTTTGTTTGACCAGCCAATGCCTTGTAAAGTGGTTGCATTAGTTGAGCTGCTGCTGGCACGAAACGATGGTAGAAATTGACCATGCCAACAAATTCCTGTAGGCCTGATGTTGTTGTAGGGGTGGGGAATGAGCGAATTGCCTCCACTTTCGCTGGAAGAGGAGTTGCTCCGTGACAACTGATCCTGTGTCCAAGGAAATCAATCTCTTTCACCCCGAAAATGCACTTGTCTGAATTCACCACTAATCCATATTTCTCTAGCCTATCAAAAAGGGCATTCAAGTGTTTTTTGTGTTCTTCTGCATTTTTGCTAGCTATGAGGATGTCATCAAGGTAAAAAAATGTGAAGTCCAAACCCTGACAAACTGTGTCCATCAGTCTCTGGAAAGTCTGTGCAGCGTTTTTTTTAACCCAAAGGGCATCCGGAGGAATTCGTAGAGGCCAAATGGGGTTATGATTGCTGTCTTGGAGATGTCCTGCTCGTGGACTGGGATCTGATGGTAACCGCGAATGAGGTCGACTTTTGAGAAGATTTTGCAACCTGATAGTCTTGCTGAGAGGTCTTGTATGTGAGGAATCGGGTAGCGATCTGGAGTAGTAGAACCGTTTAACCTGCGGTAGTCTCCACATGGTCTCCAACCTCCGTTGGGTTTAGGTGCCACATGTAGAGGCGATGCCCACGGACTGTTGGAACGACGTACGATTCCTAGAGCCTCCATGTTGTCAAACTCCGATTTTGCTACTGCTAGTTTGTCTGGTGCCAGACGGCGTGCTTTTGAGTGTACCGGAGGGCCCGTTGTGGTTATATGGTGTTCCACAGAATGCTTTGTTGTGGGACATGAAAACGTGGACGAAGTGAGTGCTGGCCGTGTAGATAACAGCTGAGTGAACTGATTCTCATCGTCAGTTGTGATGATTGAGATGTGTGGGGCTGTATGCTGTAAAGTCATGAGTGAGACTGAAGCATAGGTGCCGCTGTGCATTAGGCGATTGCCCTTCAGATCGACGAGTAGTGAATGAGCCCGAAGGAAATTTGCCCCCAAAATTGGTCTGTTGACGGCTGCCAGTGTAAATGTCCATTCATACTGGTGTGATCCTATGTGTAAGGACAGTTTACGTTGTCCATATGATTTGATGAGTGTACCATTGGCGGCTGCTAACGGGAACCCGTGTTGTCCGCGGCGAAGGTCGTTTGTTGAAGCCGGTAACACACTGATCTCAGCTCCTGTATCGATCAGAAAGTTGCGGCCAGATTGTTTATCATATGCAAACAGAAGGTTGTCCTTGGAGCCGGCCACCATATTGCTTATAGGTGGCCGGCTGTCCAGTTTTCCGAAAATTTGCAAGGAGTTGTGCGTTTTGTAGCCTGTTTGCCGAATTTTTGGTGGTACCAACACAAATCCGGGTCGGGTGTCTTACTGTGTTGATGGCGTGGTCCATCTCGTTTGTTGTGTTTGCCTCCTTTCATTGTTGCATTGATGGTAGCTCCGGTGGACATAAAGTGTTTGTCTGCCGCTTTGGCCAGGTCCCGGAGGGTCGGATAATCCTGTTGAGTTACCAAGGATTGGACTTCTGCTGGTAGTTGGCGTAGAAAAACTTCCTTAAAAAGGAATCCTGGTTCTTGTCCTGGAGGGACTATGGCAAGCATTTTGTCCAATAGTTCGCTTGGTTTAGAATCACCCAGACCACCAATGTCTAAGATGCGAGATGCGGCTTCTCTTTCAGAAAGTTTGTAATTGTCTATGGATAGAATAAAAAATGAAGAAGTATGGAAAAGAACACAGCAGAAACCAGTGGGAGAGGATATAGGAAGAAGACGATGGAGGTGGATTGGACACACGCTTAGAAAGAATGACTCAACTATAACAAAGAAAGTATTGGACTGGAACCCTCAGGGCAGAAGATCAAGGGGAAGGCCACGAGGAACATGGAGAAGAATTAAAGAAGCTGATATACAGAGAAGTGGTAAGACCTGGAATGAGATAAAAAAGTTGGCTCAGGATAGAGAAGGATGGAAACTGTTTGTCTGTGGCCTATACCCTGACCCAGGGTGAAAAAGGCAATGATGATGATGAGTCTTTGTTTGAGGGTTTCATATTTGTTAGTGCTTGGTGGGTTGGTCAGGATGTCGAGAACTCTGGTGGCAGTGTCTTGGTCGAGGGATGCTGTGACATAACTGTATTTAGTTACGTCAGCTGTGATTGCTTTAATTGTGAATTGTGCCTCGGCCTGAACGAACCAAATTTGAGCTCTTTGGGGCCAAAAGGTTGGTAGTTTGATGAACACTGCGTTGGCTTCATGGGTATCCTGATTGGTTGGCATGTTGAAGGAAGGGTGTGTTCAATCCTGACGTCGGGGTCACCACTGTAACTTTATTCAGTTGACAAAATTACTTTTAGGGTAACAACTGCAAAATAACAATAAATAACAAAATGTTACTAAAGCTCGCAACACAACATATTAACAATGTATAACACTACACTATCTTTGTTAGTTCCCAATCATTGTCACTCACTCTGTCGTTGACCACACTTAATACTGCTTGAAAGAAAGAGAGAGAGAGAGAGAGAGAGAGAGAGAGAGAGAGAGAGAAAGAGAGAAAGGAGAGAGAAATAGATAGATAGATAGATAGAGAGAGAGAGAGAGAAAGGGAGATAGATAGATGGATAGATAGATAGATAGATAGATAGATAGATAGATAGATAGATAGATAGAT
Organism: Berghia stephanieae; assembly: GCF_034508935.2. NCBI lineage: Eukaryota > Metazoa > Mollusca > Gastropoda > Nudibranchia > Aeolidiidae > Berghia > Berghia stephanieae. The sequence goes on from NC_088361.1 coordinate 40,607,848, forward strand.
AGATATATAGATAGATAGATAGAGAAAGAGAGGGAGAGAGAGAGAGAGAGAGAGAGAGAGAGAGAGAGAGAGAGAGAGAGTGATCGTGCTACTCATTGTACACAATATTTGAATAATGACCTAAATAGGTGTTCGCATGGTACTTACTGTCATTGTTTCTCCTCACTTTTAATCCATTCCTCATAATAACACCATTGTGTCATAAAACAGGTACGTGTCAAGTGAACAAGCAAGTCCAAACAGCAGGTTCAAAGAGGCGAGTCCTACTCTTTGAGGCTCCTCATTAATATGCATAGAGTCGATTAATGGTGATGTAAAAGAATTGTGTGAGCCGCTGTCGTTCCAGGGATGGTACATTTAATTGGACATATGTCATAAATAATCAGCGTGAGAGGGTCTTAGATAGACAGATAGATAGATAGATAGATCCAAGTAAATAAGTCCCTCTCTATCTTTTGTCTATTTGTCGGTGTATGTTTGATTTCTATTGCTACCATTGTTATTGATATAATCCCGATCAATGGAGCCAAGCCTAAAATGTACAAGTAAAAGTGTAGCTTAATATTTCTAATTTAGTTTATCGTCATAAACCTGACCTTTTTTCTATTTTCCGTCCAAAAATCAAGGTTAAACGAGCTCAATCAAAGTCATGAAAATAGAGATTAAATCGCACAGGGTCCCTGTTTGCATAAAAAAAATAAAATGGCGGCGCTCGACTTCTCACTAGCCAGTTTTGATGACGTATTCCTTGTTGTCATATCTGATCCTGTGTAATCTGTGGGCACACCCTCTGCTTTCTAACCACAGACTGAGTAATTTGTTATTCTCTATTGTCTTCTGGAACCTTCCTACTCATTCATCTCTTGTTGTAACCACAGACTACCTGTGTTATCTATGTTTCTAACCTCTTCATCGCGGCCGTGACCGACCCATGCGAGAGCCATTTTTACGGAACTTTATACTGTGGGCGTCTTCGTTCTAGTCCTTCCTATTTCTATGTGGCTAACAGTGGCACATGCATACGCCAGATTGGCATAAAATCAGCTGTTGAGCGTTGCCTGGATTAGTTTGTTAGGCTATTTGAATGAACACTGATCGTGTAATTAATTTCACATTGGCAAAGAGAAGAAATATGTTAAAACAGAGGTCCATGGATCCTGAGAGAAACGTTCTTTACTGGTGAGCCAACAACCATATTATATCACTTGAACTTGAGCGGTAAATACTTTAATCGACCACATTGACATTGGTGATGCCTTGTGTTGGTTGTTTCTGACACTTTCATTTCACCATCATACTCCTTCGTTGTCGTTGGGAAGTTGTAGCCTAGACCTTAGACGGATACTGTTACACTTTCCTTTCACTTTAAAATTTACATATCTAGCTTACTTAAAATAGTCATTTGCACCTTATCAGCAAGGCCACATCAAGTGCAAAGGGCAGTTTCGGAGGCCTTCCGAAAGCTCCTGGTGGTGTTAGTGTTAATGAATGATTATCAGTAATGTTAAGGGAAACAACAAAAGATCCACGATGAAAATACAAATGGAAAGAAATGCTAGCACGAGGAGCTTTCGGAAGGCCTCCCGCTTCGAGGTTGTCACCAAAAGTGAACAATTACTTGCGCGAACCAGGCTGCGTTTACTGTACTGTAATCCTGATATTTTTGCAGTGGAAAACATTAGAATTGGAGAGTAGGCGGAAAAGGAAAAGCCTCCAACTTTTCCAAGGAACTTCATTTTCTGACAAAACAGCAGTAACAATATTTTACAAAACAACATTGTACATACTGTACACAAGAATTTATCATAGTCATAGTATCCAGTATCAGCAAGTGAAGTGGCATTTCGGACTCGAAGTCTGAATAGTCTCCCGTGGCTATTCGGACTCGAACTCCATTGCCATTGTTCATGCATGCGCAAACACAAGGGGTGTGGGGTGACGGAGGGAGGAACTGTATAGAAATAGAAGAAAAGTTCAGCTCTTGTCAAGCTAAAACAACAGAAACAAGCCGAATCAGACAGAAACGGGGAGAAGTCCCGATGGGTCATAAGACAAATGAGAAAAGTAAATGCCTACAGGGATACACCAACAGCGGTTATTCTCAATCCGGGCAAGGACAGGATGGAGTAGGGCGTCGAAAATCAATGCTAAAATGCATGTGTACAAATGTAGATACTTTGATCTTGATTCCACAGCACCACCATAGATTCAAACTCTCCAAGGAAAGGTGTCCTCTAAACCTTAGGCAGAACTTCTTCTCAGTTCGGGTAGTCGACAAATGGAACTGCTTGCCTGCAACAGTTGTCAACGCCCCTTCATTGCAGGCATTCAAGTGCCGTCTCGACGATCATTGTGAAACAGAAAAATACTGTTTGTAGAGTTTAATTCAGACACCTCCTTCCACTATGTGGCATGTCCAGTTTTGAGAGACGTGAATTAAATACGTTCACAAATGCACAAGAGCAGATAAAAGGCTGTAATAAGCCTACATAAATCTGGATGTATCATATCATATGAAGAAATCCTGTTTCGCTTTGCCCTTATCACACTGTCTCAGCTCATACCTCTACTTCGTACTGTAGAAGGATTGGTACCTGTCTCATACTAACACAAAGTTTTTTTCTTTTTCCTGATTTTATTCAGACATTGTGTTATGTTGTTAGAAAAGCTTTTCCTTTAGACCACAGTTACTTTGACTGACTTTGAAGAGTTCTAACTCTTTTCTTTTTAATCTTTAATTGGACTTCCAGTTAATTGATCTATTGATTTTCTCTTTGTCGTCAAATTAAGCAGGTTTTAGTTACTATAATTGTTATTTTCATTTGTATCAATCAATTCTATGTTATCATTATAATTAAAATAAAACCAAATTCAAAACAAAACAAAGAAAAACAATAAAAACAAAAACCATTCTGCCATGAGTCCGGTCCTCATATTATGTTGATTGCACATGCACATTGGAATTGTGGGTCCGAATATCCATGGGAGATTATTCAGACTCGAGTCTGAATAGCCGCAGCCATCAGCAAATTCATCATCCCAACACGCAGTTTTTTTCCCCAAGAACCATCAAGGTTTGGAACACCAGCAACAAATTTGATCAAACATTTTTCAACCCGATCACGCAATAATTGAGAATGTCACCACATGATTTGTGTATAAAATAGGTAATTTACCTTTTGCAGATAAAGACATTCAACTTGAAGTTGACTTTCTTGACTTAAATGTTCACCGACATAGTCAACCGACTTTGCAGCCATAGCAGCCTTCATGATTGGTGTGCAGAGGAATCTCCATTCCTGAGTGATTGAAGCCATGTTGAATTGATAATCATCTGATTTTGTCATTCCCCATGTTGCACAGTTGTAGAAGGGAATTGATTTGACTAGTGTATTAAACAACTTAAATTGTGTTTTTATTTTCTTAAGTCATTTTAGGAGGGTAGGCATACATGCTTCTCTTATCATGTGTTCCAAATGCACTATGTACAATACTGGGTTCAAACTGTCCCTTAGGAGTCTGTCTCTAAGTTGCCATTGAAACATTGAATATTAGTTGTTCCAATGATTTTGGTGCTTAATGTTGTTTTGTTGAGAAAGAACTGGATTATGCAGATCTCATCTTCTTCTAGAGAAATGAGAGAATATGAAGGAGTTTAACTCTTTCAATTGTGTCAAATGTAGCCAACATGTTCAAGCCAGTATTTTTAACTGCAATATCTGATTGACATGCTTTCACCACTATCCATTTGTGTGACTATACTGATGTACTTCTTTCTTGTCTGAACCTTTACCTCTGAGATATATTTTCTTCCTCCTTTGGTCTTATTTGGTAACAAGTGGTTTCGTTTTTCTCGTGTGGTTAGAAGTGTTTTTGGTCTGACGTTTTCAGACGGCTTTCTGTTAAGCAGCTTCACAAATTTAAACCTATTACTGTTATTGCTTGATTGTATTGTTTAATTGGTTGTCCTCAGTCCAGTCATAATGATACCATGTATATTAACATCATAGGTTTAGAGAGGCAAAAGTGTGCAGAAAAAGTTGTTGATACAGTCTGTGGATCAGAAAGAAATGTAAGAAAATTAAATCAGTGTAATCCACTTACCCTTAATAATAAATATCACACCACTGAACGGGATAAAAACATGTCCGTTCTTGTAAGATATTTTTGTGGAAGAGAATGTATCATTGTAAGGTGCATGTTTTATAATGCTCGAGCAGCCTGTTCCATTCCCATGGGTCTTTGTTTTGAAGATAGGGTAGGAGGGAGGGGGTGTCTTCCAGATGTCTAACACCTAATTTTTCCATTGTCCATTATTAGCGGAGTGTGAGTGACACAGGTAGAGTAGGAGGGTTTTCTCTCATGTAGGTGTGAAGTGTGCATCCTTCACTTGGGGAGGTAATTGCATTTCAACCCAGTTAACACATTGCTGTCATCATAATGGCTGGTTAATGCCCTGTCGATATTTTCACTGGTGACAGTGAGGCATGTACGATTTTTGGGCATGGGGTAAAGTGGCAATCTACAAGAGAGAAAGATATGCTTAAAATGCTTTTTATATTTATTTTACTGACAAAACACTTATGTAAACGACAATTTTAAAATGTCTGCTTATCGTTAAAATTAAAATTGTTTATGAGTGACAGAGGAAACTACATTTATAGAATAGATTTATTATAGTGGTGCAAATTAAAAGATTGTGTTACAAATGGAGGTAGATGGCTTTATTTCAACTTAGAAAAGGAGCCAAATTGCTACACATTGACATTATTTTGAATTACCGTTCATAACGACTGGAATGAATATTGATTTTTATGTAAAGTTCAATATTTTCTGATCATAAAAAATTAAATTCACCAGAAAAGGAGTGTTATGTAAACACGAAAAAGTTTTATGTGAAGTGTGTGTATTTGGGGCATGTATGGATTTGAGGCACCCTATCCTATTCATTTACCTATTTGTTTGTTTTCTATTTTTTAAAATTCTATAATTAGACAATGTTATTTATACGTTTATTTATTATTTACGAATTGGATCTGGACGGGTCGACGCCTAATGTTAGAAGAGAAACATATAAATGAATGGTTGTTTTTTAAAAAAATGATATGTACCTTACCTTACCGGAGTTCCATCTCCCTACAGAGGTTGAATGTTATGGAATGCCATTCTTCACGCTCAAGGGCCATTACCGAGCAATCGATTATATTTTTGCCAGTTGTTGCCTCCACATTTCCTATCCAGGACTTACTTGGTTTGTCCCGTGCCTTTCTGCCATTTACTTTTCATTCTAGCACTGATTTTTGGATGGTGTTGTGTCTCCGAATGTGTCCATAATAAGTAAGTTTTCTCATTTTAACTTCAGCCAACAGTTTTCTTGACCTTTGGCCTGCATGAATAAGAACCACAATGTTTGATTTGTTTCTGATTTATGGTACTCTCAGAATTCATAGGGTCAGATCATAACCCCGTAGTAATGAAGATACCAAGCAAACCAAATAGTAGTAATGAAGATACCAAGCAAACCAAATAGGAAAACAAGATACAACACCGATATACTGAAGGACCAGGAAGTTAGCAGCTTATACTCAGTAGAAGTGAGCAACATGTATGAGAAGCTATACATTAAAGATGAAGCCATCAAAAAAAGATCTGAAATTGAGAAGATTGATAATAGCTGGGAGGCTCTCAAGACTTCCAGAATAAAGGCAAATGAAATTGTATTACCAAAGCAAGAAAATGAAGGAAAACAACCATGGATGAAGAATGAAATACTGGATTTAATGAAGAAAAGAAAATTTAAAAAACAACAACATGAAAATAACAAAATAAGTATAAACCGACCTATATGACAATAGATCTGGAAATAAAGAAGAGATAGATGTAAAGAGACAAATGAGGAATGGCTAAATGAGAAATGCTCGAAAATTATACATATATATATACATAACAAAAACAAAAAAAAAACAAAAAACAGAAAAAGTAATAGCTATGATTATAACAACTTTGAATGGAAAGAGGATTAACAGTTTAAAAAAAGAAAACAAAAAAACAAAACACACACAATATATATATACGTATATATATATATATATATATATATATATATATATATATATATATATATATATATATATATATATATATATATAAAATGCGTGTTTTTTGTTGTTTTTTTTTTGTTTTTTTTTTAACTGTTAATCATCTTTCCATTCAAAGTTGTTATCATCATAGCTATTACTTTTTCTGTTTTTTTTTTTTTTTTTTTTTTTTTTTATTTAAACTGTTAATCATCTTTTCTTCAATATTGTTATAATCATAGCTGTATTACTTTTTTCTAGCATTTGATTAATTCCTCTTAAAGGAGGTTCTTTGCCAATGTCTGGGTGTAACTTGCAGATAAATTGCTCTTAGATCTAATCCTATTTGAATTAATTCCCTTTGGTTTACTTTTTTTAATGATCGGAAGTGCAGAGAGACTCTATCCAATCATTCTCCTTTTTTCTGGTGCTGATATAACTTAAAGTGTGTGAAGACAAAATATTCATTAGAATATTGACGACATAGAATATTAAAATTTCATAAAGCTAAAATTGTTCATAGCTTTTATAGTGCTAAGTGTTAAGTAGCAATTGGTTTATATGTATCCTTTAGTAAAGTCACTAATCCATGACAAATACTATTTTGCAAACATTTGAGGCCCTACTACTGCAACCCAATCATTGCTAAGTGATGAGACGAGTCAGAAATATTTTTTTTAACAGAAATTCGAAACGGGTTTGTTTGCTTGAGTTGAATGAGATACCAATTGTCAAATGATATACCAATTAGCTATTTAGATTCCTTTAATGGATGTTCTTCTTTCTTGGCTCCATCTTGAGTGCTTAGGTTTATGACCTTCAACTTGTGTTACGCTACTTTTTCTGCTTCTCAAACCTATCTTATGCTATTTTCAGTCCTTTATCAATCTCCTTCCCCAACTCATATTACTTTGTGGGGTTCCTGACCTCCCATAGTGGGCATGGAAACACTTACTGTGTCTTTATCCCTCTATATCTTTTTTCCAACATGCTTTCTGTCTTTGTCTGGGAATGAGATTATGTACTTGGTTTTGTCCTGGCCGTGGCCGGATACCCTGGCTGGGAGAGGAACAGTCA
>NC_088361.1:40620001-40645001 GCF_034508935.2 Berghia stephanieae
CAATAGCAATTGCTTGCTATCCTTTGGTATGGACGCCAGTCTATCGCAAAGTATTTCCACCAGATCTAACCGACCCAGCCACCCAATCACTGAATGGGCCTGAATTGGCGCCTCACAGATCCACAACACCTACCAAAGTGGAACTCAACGGACGGGGATAGTGGGACTAGCTAAAAAATCCACGTTGTAGATATATTTGAAGAGAAGCAATACTGAAGGAAATTTTAAAAACCCACCCTCCATTACTCTCCCTTACCCCCCTCCTCCCTAACTTCCTGACCCTGCGGTTTTGCAAGAAATATTTTTTTTTAATTTTGCAAAGTAAATGATGAATTTTGAATAAGAAAATAAGTAAATTTTGCAAAAAAAAATTGCAGGTTTCTAATTATGTTGTATCACACTTAACAACAAACTACACGCAACTCATGTAATAAAATATCCTCCACGGAATTACGCAATTTCAAACTCAAAATTATGGGACAAAAAACGGCAAATAATGTTGCCAGAAATTATGCAGATTTGGAAATAGTTGGGAAAACAAAATTACAATAAAAAATTGCTGTCAATTAAATTGTTATAATAAAGAAAAATCAAAGCTTTCAGGGTTGCCTGGCCCAAACTTCTCCTTCTATCACTTAAAATCATATTGTACAAAGAAAAACTCCTTTCGACAACAGCAGAGCTGATGGTTGAAAACATATATTATACAGTGTAACGGTGTGCACAACCTGTGACGGAAGGCACAGTTTCCTGGCAAGAATCCCCCCCCCCCCAAAAAAAAAAAAAAAAGCTGCAAGTTTAATGCTCGTGTTTGATTGTTCCTAAGGGCAACTCGTCCTAGTTCTTTGGTGTAACGTCGAATTTCATCTTCTGGGACATCCTTCAGTCGTGGCACCCCATAAAGTAGTGCCGCACGGGTTTTGGTTTTCGAGAACAGTAACACCAGGAACATAGCTCAACCAGAAACATTTACCAGGAACCAACACCAGGAACAAGTTCCTGGTCATGTTACTGTTACTGTGTGTGTGTGTGTAGAGAGAGAGAGAGCGCGCGCAAACCAGCCTACGTCCCTCCCTCCAGTCTGAACCTCTCGTCTGTCTGTGGTTGGTACCACAAACACGAGTACGACAGCCGTACCTGTGTTATCTATGCGCCGTACTACTTAGGACATGACTGATACGAAACTCGCTTCGACCGGAACAATCGCTCCAATTTCGACCAGGAACAACGCCACCAGGAACACAATCGCACCAGGAACATGAAAATGTTCCGAATGCCCGCCGTTACCATGAAGCTTATGTTAGTAGTTAGACCAAGGGGAACCACTCCAGTAATCTTCAACGCAAATTTCGCAAAAATTAAAATTAAAAGAATCAAAGAATTTGCCAAAAATTTGCAAAACTTGCAGATTTTGCGGTTGCAATTCAAATCAGAAAATTTTCTCTAATTTTGCAGTCGCAAGCTTTGCAAAAAAAAAAACAAAACCGCGGGGCCAGAACTTTAGAACAGAAGGTAGGTTGGAACAATGCACCGACTAACATCCTCCTTTCCACTAGTGCCGCGCTGAGGACCGGTCCCAAGAAACGGTCCCACGGTTCATTAGCTGGGACCGGAGGACCGGTCCCAAGTACAAACCGTTGGCGGTTCACTTCTTATCTTTCTATTTGAACGGTCCCAGTCTTTACTGTCTTTTCTCGGTCATTTTCTCCGTTCTTTTGCCTAGGTCGTTCGCCTAACCACCCATCCCACTTAATTAATCGCACCAACCCCCTCTTGCAATACGCCCTCGTGTGTGGGGTGGGGTAAGAGGGGCCGCGAGACGCCTTGGACGATTCCATTACTCGGGGTAAATTTCCTAATTTACTACACACTAATGATCGCAATGACAATGATCTATTTTGACATCACCCCTCTTCTCTAATGGGTTATTCTTAAATGAATGTGACTACTATAAGATGTGTGTATGCGTGTGTTTGTGTGTGTGTTTCGAACCTAGCTGGTCCGATTTTTTTCTTTTGGCTATCTGTTGTCACCACCACTCCTATCTATCGCATTGTTGTCATTTGATGATACAATTATGTTTTTATTTCGTTTGGTGTTTTAACTAATCAAATGAGACAAGTTTCACATACTATAGCTTTCTTCAAAAAATAACAATTATAACGTCTGTATTTTTAAAAATCACCATTAGATTATTTAGGGGGCCCGATAGCTCAGTTGATAGAGCACTCTCTTTACACGCAAGGGGCCAGAGATTGATCCCGGGTGCAGTCGAGCTTTTTTTTCTTCTGATCTCTGTCTATTCAGCAGTGAATGGGTAGCTGGGTTTGTTAGATCTGGCGAAAAGTACTTTGGGATAGACAGCGTCCTATCCAAAGATAGAATTTTTTTTATTAAAAAAGAAACAAAAAAAGTGAGCTTTTATATAGCGCAATATCCACTAAATGTGTTCAAAGCGCTTTACAACGGGTCCCTGACTAATAGCAACACGTAACATGTAGAACGAGACATGACGCCTGTTAGGCGATGTTACAATTTTTTTCCGACAGAGACAACAATGTTGTGCGACCAGGTACTCATTTTACACCTGAGTACGGTGATAGGATGTGAGTAAAGAGTCTTTCAAGGACTAAACTAGGCGCCGAGCGAGGCTCGAACCCAGGACCTTCCGATCCGAAAGCGAGTGTCATACCACAAGACCACATAGCCGCACGAAAAGAAAATAAAAGGAATGGAGACAACAACAACCCCCCCCCCCCCCCCCAAAAAAAAAAAAAAAGAAAATAAATAATTTTAAAAAATGAAAACAAACTCTTCCCACTTCCCATACTTTTGGTCCAGCATGTCACAGACACAAAATATTAACAATCCCTTTTCCTTTCACTCCCTAACATTGACCCGACCCGCTCCATCAATCTTCGCAGACACCCACCCACCCACACGCACACACACACACACACACACACACACACACACACAAACACACGCTTAATGGATAGTGTTATAGCACTATTTTCATGTTTTGAGGCAACACGCCTTCTCCGCTCTCACTTACACTTAGCGGTTCTACAGCCATCAACTGCAGGACCGGTTCCTATCGTATGACGGTCCCAAGGACGCCTTGTGAGTGGCCAATGTCGAAAAAGAACCGGTTCATTGACGGTCCCACGATCCTTGTGAATGGCCAATGTCGAAAAAGAACCGGTTCGAACCGGTCCTTGCGGTTCACATTTCCCAGGGACCGTAGAACCGGCGGTCCTAAACATGCTTGGGACCGCTCCGTACTACTTTCAACCCATTCCAAACTCGCCACCATGTCAGACGTCACATAGCGTAGTTTTTCTCAATTGAGTAAACTTGCAACTCACATCCTCGTTGTAATAACTATTAATATTATATATATATATATATATATATATATATATATATATATATATATATATATATATATATATGCATGATTTATATGAATTACATAGGTCGTAGAATGGGGATTTTCAAGTTCCCCGTTGTAGCCGAGCTCTCGTTGCAACCGAGACCGTTGTACACGAACGGTACGGTAGTATCTAAGGCGAATCGTTGGAGCTTCAATAATGCTGTGGCAAAGGAGTTGGCCACACCACAATAAATTATAGAAAGGCGGAGATGTGAGATAAACCTCTCAAAAGACAATTAACAGAGCTCTCGGACACGAGGGAGAACCATTGGAGACATCAGCTTCATATCCTCAAACTCTAAGTAGACGTGACCGATGTCACTTATGCTTGCGGGGTAAAAAGACTGCAAAACGACCGTAAAATGCGTGTCATGCAAAAAGGTTTCGTGCGGTGGACACTTAACAAAGCGGGCGGTGTGCACGATGTGGAAAAATTAGACCCTCAGTGATAAAAACAGTATGTGCTATCGTCAACGTCATACCACCATTATCTTCATCAACAATCAGCATTATACCCCCCCCCCCCCCTTCCCTCATCATCATCATTACGGTAAATTTATATTTTCATGTACCAGCAACTGGGGTGACTTTGTCTCGTGTTCATAATGACAATGCAAAGTCATCCCACGTTGACAATTCTGTGGGCACAATCATTTTCAGGGCTCAGATATTGAAGGAACGAAGTTGACGTCACTCATCTCTTTGTTATTATTTTTAGACGTTAGTGATAAGTTCTCAGTAAATTATATCAAATCAGACTATAATAAATGTTAAAGGTTACAAACAGTTTTGTGTATTGGTATATTTAACCTGGCTGGTGGATGTTGTTGATTATTTTACATAAATGCATTGCATTAATTCCGTAGAACACGGATGTAGTGAAGAGCTGCTGTAGGCAGAAAAAAATGTATTGTTAAAATACCTATGTATCAGTAGTTCGTTATATCAGCCAAACAAGAAGAAAGACGTTGGTTGTCAATACTACGAGTTTGTTAAAAAATATTCGCTACTAGTGTGCTATATAGTACTTATAATTTTTTTCCAAGCCTTAAATTCACATAGGAGCAAACAGGAAAGCATAAAAAAACTTCTCACATTGCAGTTGGTAGGTACTCAATAGCGGTTTCGCATTGGGCTAAATAAGTTACCCCCGATGTACGAATCGATATACGGTTTTTTTTTTAATTCTCTCTTTGGAAAGTGGCGGCATAAAGTATCCCCATTTAGAAAAAGAGGGACATGTTGCGAAATCGCCAATCGTCACTATGTTATGCAATTTTTTTGTAACCATTTGAGCAGAAACCTTTGTAAAAGTGAATTTTTGAAGATTAATGAAAATTTCAGAGAAAAATTCGAATTATAAGTTTTCTTAAAGGCATTTTTTTAAAAAGGCCTGGGCAGTGATGCCAAAACTCCGGTTTCACCGGAAAAAACTCCGGTCTGGAGCAAAAAATTCCGGGCTCCGGGCAACTTCCGTCAAATTTCGGTGAGGTCAATTTGTTCCAAGGATACCCCCCCCCCCCCTTCCAACCACCACATCATCATCATTGCCACTAGTATTACAACCATCATCACTACCACTACTAGTGCAACCACCACCACATCATCATCACTACCACTACTACTTCAACCACCACCACCATATCATCATCCGCACCACATATACTGCAACCACCACCACCACATCATCATCATTACTACCACTACCACAACTACCATCACCATTACAACCACCACCACCACCACATCATCATCACTACTACAACCACCACCACCACGTCATCATCACTACCACTACTACTACAACCACGATACCACATTATCACTACCACTACTACAACACCAACACCGCCACATCATCATCACTACCACTACTACTACAACCACCACCACCACATCATCATCACTACCACCACTACTACAACCCCACCACAACCACATCGTCATCGCTACTACTGCAACCACCACCACCACATCATCGTCACTGCAACTACCACAACTACTACAACCACCACCACCACATCATCATAACCACTATTACTACTACAACCACCACCACTACCATAACCACCACCACTACCACATCATCATTACCACTACTACTACTACAACCACCACCACCACTACCACATCATCATCACCACCACTACTACTACAACCACCAGCATCACATCATCACTACCACTACTACTACAACCATCACCACCACCACCACTACATCGTCATTACCACTCACTACTACTAAAACTACCACCACCACATCATCATTACCACTACTACTACAACCACCACCACCACATCATCACTACCACCACAACCACCTCCACCACATCATCATTACCACTACTACTACAATCACCACCACCACCACATTATCACTACCACTACTACTGCAACCATCACTACCACATCATCATCACTGCAACTACCACTACTACTACAACCACCACTACCACATCATCATCACTACCACAACTACTACAACCACCACCACCACCACCACATCATCATTACCACTACTACTACAACCACCACTACCACATCATCATCACTACCACTACTACAACCACCACCACCACCACATCATCACTACCACAACTACTACAACCACCTCTACCACCACATCATCATTACCACTACTACTACTACAACCACCACCACCACCACGACCACATCATCATCACTACCACTAATACTACAATCACCAGCATCACATCATCACTACCACTACTACTACAACCATCACCACCACCACTACGTCGTCATTACCACTCACTACTACTACAACCACCTCCACCACATCATCATTACCACTAAGTAGAAAACGGTAAGGGCTGCCTGAAGCCGGTGATCGTAAAATACTAACGAAAGAGTGAAAATGGAAAGGCTTCGTATGGGAACAAAACAGACAATGGACGTTTCGGGTACAAACCCTTCGTCAGCAAAACAATACACAAATAAACGTGGAAAACAAATAAAATATAATGAAAAATAACTTGTATCGTCTGTACTCAATGGTGGTTGCAGTATGAATGAAGTGTTAGCGTGGCGTGGGTAGAGGATAGGGTGCCCCAGGGGGGGTGATCTAATTGATAAGCAAAGGTCAGCGTCAGGGAACAGAACTTTCCAGACTATAATGGAAGATAAAAGACATATTGGTAGTAGTAGTAGTAGTAGTAGTAGTAGTAGTAGTAGTACAACTACTACTACTACTACTACTACTACTACTACTACTACTACTACTACTACTACTACTACTACTACTACTACTACTACTACCAATATGTCTTTTATCTTCCATTATAGTCTGGAAAGTTCTGTTCCCTGACGCTGACCTTTGCTTATCAATTAGATCACCCCCCCCCCCCCCCCCCTGGGGCACCCTATCCTCTACCCACGCCACGCTAACACTTCATTCATACTGCAACCACCATTGAGTACAGACGATACAAGTTATTTTTCATTATATTTTATTTGTTTTCCACGTTTATTTGTGTATTGTTTTGCTGACGAAGGGTTTGTACCCGAAACGTCCATTGTCTGTTTTGTTCCCATACGAAGCCTTTCCATTTTCACTCTTTCGTTAGTATCATTACCACTACTACTGCAACCACCACCACCACATCATCACTGCAACTACTACTACTACAACCACTACTACCACATCATCATCACTACCACAACTACTACAACCACTACCACATCATCATTACCACTACTACTACAACCACCATCACCACATCATCATCACTACCTCTAATACTACTACAACCACCATCACATCATCATCATCACTACCACTACTACTACAACCATCACTACCACATCATCATCACTACCATTTTGTACTGCAACTACCATCATCACCACATCATCATCACGGCCACTACTACTACAACCACCACCACCATTATCACATCTTCATCATCACTACCACTATTACTACAACCACTAACACCACATCATCCTCACTACCACCAGTACTACAATCTCTACCATTAGGTTTTGGCGCTGTACTTCATTTAAAATAAGGAAACTTTGGGATTATATTTGGCAATGTGTATATGTATTATAATATAATTTTAATCAGTTATCTATTTAGAACTATACAATATGTAAACACAATGCCAAATACCATTCGAGTTCCTTTTTCTTGTGTGTGGAAATTCGTCTTTCGGCATTGAAATTCCTATGAGTGTTGTCTGACACTCCTTTGAGCCGAATTTAAAGTTGACATCTCTGCCTGGGTAACAAAGTTACCCCCGACGAACGAATAGAGTTGAGTATAAAGGTTACTAGAAAAATCTTTTTTTTGTTTTGTTTTTTTTTGGGGGGGGGGGGGGGGGGTTTGAATGTGTGACCTCCATATCCAAAGGCAAGTGACTTACAACAATAATAATACCATATTAGTTCAACACCATTAAATGGGAGCAACTAGAATTTAGAATGTTATAAGACTGGACCTATCTTTTGTTATTGGTATCTTGTAATGTTATTTTATTTACCTATTTTGTAATTAGTTTCTTAATACTTGCTGTGAAAAGAGTTCTGAAGTATTTTTTTTTTCTTTTCTTTTTTCGATTCATCATTTGAAAATAAATGTTTAATTACGCGTTTCTCTCTATTTATTCTCAAAAGGGTATGCAAGCATCCCAAAAAGGTCCCGCCTTTCTTGATCTCCAGTCCATCTCAGGCACTGATGTAGAGAAGGCCTCCTCCTATTTCACTTTTAATAGCTTTGGTTACATGGTTGGAGCTCTATTGGCTGGTTTTCTCTACGATAAGTAAGCTGAATAATGACAAGATACAGGTTTTATAAGAGATTTTAGCCTTAAAATGTTTCCAAAATCTATTTTATTACCACTACTCCATCATCATTACAATCACCAATGTCGAACCCACAGAAACGATTATCAGACAGTTCAATTCCTGTATTTTAAATATACAGGGGGTGGTTTTTCTTTCTGTAAATTTTTGAAGTTCTGGAAATTACGAATTTGATTAATGTTTCCAAGAAATCGTCATGTTTGTCCCCATCATCACAGAAATGAGTGTTTGTGAGATACAAATCAGGTGTTTTATTATTGTTATATTATTATTTATTTTTTGGGTAATGTTAATCATAGTGCAATCGCTATAAAGACTAACATTTTAGCATACTAAAAATGCATTAACTTTTTTTTTTAATAGAAAAAGGTATAAACGAACAAAAGAAGACAACTTTTATCTGGCATGTAATTCATTCACCCCTGGATTCTCTACAGATTAGGTCACAAGGTGGTACTGATATGCATCCCCCTGACTCTAGCATCCATCTTTATTGGCTTAACCCCCTTGTGTACCTCATACATTACCATGTTGCTGGCACACATGGCATCAGCATCACAGTGCTCCATCTCAGAAACTGGTAAGATTTTTTGTTGATTGTTGAGGTAGTGGTAGATCTGATTATGATTAAATGGTGTCCTTATTATTATTGATGAAATAGATTTATGAGTGATGGAAGTGCTTTCTTTCTCTTTAAAAAAAAGTACACCAGCAGGTAGTTTTGGATCTGCCATTTTTTCTTTTCCCCCTCTGAACCCCATGTCATTGTCATCCCGCAGTCATCCTTAGTATGTGACTGTTGGTGAGTAGGATAATGGTGATGCAATTTAATTAACGGTTTGAGCGTTACTAAGCGTTAACCGATCAGAATATTTCCATTCAGCATACCCCTCCCCTTGACTGTTTATTTCCTGTTAATGAAAAGGCTTTGTAAATATTCCTTTATTCCATAGCTACCTTTAGTACATGCCAAATAGAAAAATTGGTCAGGCCCATAATTAATTAGCAGTTACCACAATAATTTGACACATTAATCAAGGACCTTACTCTTATTCATTTTTTTTCAATTCCCTATGTTAAAATTGTGAGTGATGCTCCGAATCTGTGGGGCTGATTGCTTCAGATGAAAGGCAAATGTTTAATTTGTCTATGACTTGTCAGTTCACTGTTACGGGTCGATGACAGAGACACAAAATACTGTTCCAAAATTATTTATTATGAGTAAACATAGAACCATTGAAATGTTCATTTGACTAGAATTGATAAAGCATAAGATACCTGACGTAATTTTCAAAGGTGTAAGCACTGTATGTTGATTAAATAATCCAGGACTCCGACTATAAGATATTAATAAAAATGCATCCATGTTAATAGCTTGCCATGCATAGCAACAAAAGAGGTCAGGGAGGAACCATCAATTTTGGGTCCTTTTAAAAAAATATGATTTCATGGTGGTGGCTTTTTTGATATAACAGTTCTACAGCTGTTACCTCGATTGATACTATAATAATTCTTCCACCTTAGGAAATCATCAGAAGCGAAATTTCAATGTTATTCAGTGAAAGTTGTCTGTGAGGTATCAAGCATGTATTGTGATGGTAAAATATAAATATAGTTTAGTACAAAAGCTACAAGTGATTTATGTGCCATAAATATCACTTGATCAGATGATTAAATGTTAAAAGTTCTTGTGGCAAGTAGAAAAACTGTTGTTTTTGAATATGTCGGGTACATCATATGGAAGTTTCAATTTGATTAGCTGGTCATGTGATAATTTGACTATTGATTTGTCACTGTCAATGGTCCGGTTCCATTTTCGTTGAATCTAAATAGACCCCACTGATTACACTATCATTTTATTTTGTCAAAGAAATAACAATTACCTTTGTTCATATGAGCCATGAGTCCAGTGGATTCTGAAAATATCCTGACTTTTGTACCTTTATTATGATGTACGAAAATAGCTAACACTCTTATGGAGTAGACTTTTTAATCCAGCATTTTTAGATTACCTTACCTTACCTAGTCACAAGAAGGCCTTGAACTGCTGTTTCCATTATGCCCTGCTAATTGCCTAGCCCCAAGTCCTCCAACCTGCAACATTTCTTTCTCTCTCTCTATAGTACGCTTTTAGTATTAGAGTTTTGGGTCTGTCACATTTTCTTCTCCCCCCTCCACTGGAGCCCATGTCATTGCCATCAAGCACTCATTCTTGGTATGTGGCTAATGGATTTCCATATCTTGCTTTGGACTTCCTAATTTATTGTCCTCATTCCTGCTCTTTACAATACATTTTTGTTGCGGTGCCGTCATCTTGTATTCTATATCCGTCTCAGGCATCTAGACAGGAATACATCTAATTTTTGGTTGTCTTCTTTAATCATTTTCCACATTTCTTATACATTTTTTAGACTGATTGCAAACAGTCGCATGTGGTAGGTTTTATTCTAGAAAGTGAGGGGAAAACGTCAAAACTTCAATGAATCAAAATGAAATGTTATGGGTCATGTGTAAGGCAATTGGGCTGCATATAGATAGTATGCGTTTGGCTAAGAAACTCACAACATTGCCATCCGGAAGTATAACGGATCAACACACAAAATTATGTGTGACCATGAACTTTTATGGTCTGGTTTATACAGTTTAGTGAGAATCACTCATAAGCATGGATGGCAAAAAAACAATAAGAAAGACCAGAGTGACGTCAACTTCATTCTAACTATATCATTATGTTTAAGATATTATAATATATGAACTTGTATTTAACAATTGAAATGAGCATTATATGAATTAATTATCTTTGATTTTTTATTTCAGCAATTACAGCTGAACAGTTTCACATGTGGGGAGGCAAAAGTGATTCAGCATTTCAATTCCTCAGTTTTACTTATTCTCTTGGGGGAGTTTTTGGTCCTTTATACACAGAACCTTTTTTGGCTCCAAAATGGAATGAGACGGATCAGTCTGAAGGCCATGAACAAGATCACCAAAGAAATAATATCAGTGAATTTATATATAGTGCGATAAATTCTTCTTTATCATCCATACTTAATAACCAGACTGTTTACAATGTTGGTTTAGAAGCTGTTTACAATGTTGGTTTAGAAGGTATTCAAACAAATTTTAGTTCAAATTCTGATGAAGCACCAAAATCACAACTTTTTTATGCTTACTTGATTACAGGATTGTTCGGCATTATATTTTCAATCCCATTCTATATATATTGTTTCAGAGATTGCTCCATAACTACACGTGAGAAAAAAGAAAGTGAAAAACCTGCAGAAATTGAGCCAGAGAGACTCTCTCTCAAAGCTTATGTGATTTTAACAGCTATAGGTTGTTTTTTTCTTTTCATGTACACAATGATTGAAGATTCATTTAATATGTTTTTGTCCATGTTTGTAGTATCTCATCTATCATGGACTAAAGAAAATGGGGCATTGATAAGTTCAATGTATTGGGGGATTGGAACGGCCTCTAAACTGATATCAGTTCCTGTTGTGAGACGAGTGGATGTTGGTATTTTACTTTTAATCAGTTGTGTTGGTATGGTTATTTCAATGACAGCTTTTGTTATCTCTAGTCATTATCATATACATCCACTGATTTGGGTATCTAGCTCTATATTTGCCATGAGTCAATCACCATTATTTGGGGGTAGTTTTTCTTGGATTGACACTCATATTCTTAGGCTTGATGGAAAAGCTACTAGTGCTACAATGATATCCGCATCAAGCGGTGCTATGGTTGGTCCCTTTATATTAGGAATAACAATGGAAAATATTTCTTTAATGGTATTTCCATACATAGAATTGATAAACACTGTTATAACATTGTTCTATTTCATTTTCTTGTTTTTCTTTTTGAAGCCATACGTGACACTAAAGTACGGTCCAGTCAGACCTAAATGCTCAATATCTACCAAAGTCAAAAATGAAACAGAGCTTGATGAACAGGAAAGAATGGTGTCTGAAAATGGTAAAGGAGATGATTTTGCTAACAGAGAAATTAATGGCACAATTTGAATGTTAGTCTCTTTGGATTCCCGTGTGCCTTGTGGGATTGATGCAAAGTTAATCCTCATTGGGCTGCAAATTTCTTTAAAATTACAGTAAAATAGCGATTTTTACCCAGGATTTGCCTGAGATTTTTTTAGGTTTTTAAATTTAATAAATCCTGACAGAATTTCTAAACTTGTTTTTCCTTTGATATTTTTAAAAAGATGATTTTGTTATGCTTACACATGTAATATGTGTGCCGGCACAAGAAAATCAGTTGCAAGTTGTAAATCACATTTTTATCGTCCTACGCATTTTCTACTTTTTGGGGTATACTAACTTTGGTTCGCCATATCTCAGCTTCTATTCGAGGTAATTACTTCAAATAAAATGTAAAATACCCTGGAATGTCTGTAGATGTAGCAAATCTATAAACCTCACAAACTAAAAATGATTTCTTTTGCCTGATTTCTTTGCGCAGTCAAACATGTGACTTAGTGATAGTCTGTAATTGTTATTTATAGCATATTTCTATAGGTTTGGTGAAAGGACAGGCAGTCCTTGAATTATTTATGTGAACTAGATTAGACTAATAATAGTTTTTTATCATGTTGACTTCCTGGGAAAAAATCTGATTTTAAAAATCAAAATCCTGATGTTTTCAATTCTTTTTTACTGGCATTATTGGTTGTCAGATCTGAAATAGTTGTTTGAAAAGAAAAAGTGAAGAAAATGGTACTATTTAGTAGCACGGTGTTTGGGAACAAAAAAAAGATGAAATCTTATGTTAGTTTAGATGAGAGGAGGGGTTCTCTGGTATCAAGTATTTGAGCAATATTTATGTCTTTAAAATACCCTAGAGACTCTGGAAAGCTCAAATTATTTTTTTAATTGAACAGTAATGATTATAACTGCTTAACCCCGCATTTAATAAAATACCCCAAAAAAACATAACAGTGGAACTTTTCGAGTTTAAATCCTTCTTCAGCCAACAATAAAAACAATTGAAAGAGTATTTTTTAAATGTAAAATCCAGATGAATGTGAGATAAAATAAGCGATGGCAGAAAATAAACATAATCTGGCGCCTAAAAAAAGTGTGTTGTAGAATAAAGAATTAAACATACTGCCCTAATAGCCCCTTTTCCATATTTTCTATTACTTGTGATAAGTTATTCATTGATAAAGTTGGCACTGTGAGGAATAGTTGTTTGAAATCATGATTGTTTGATTGATGGCCCTACTTATTTTCTTTATGAGATGGATGTTCAAAATTTGTCAATTTATGCTTTTTCTCATGTTATCTTTGTCCATATATTATTTCAAATGAATCACTATGAATTCATCATAATTCTCTCTGTGATTTCACAGTTCTACACGGTTTGAGGCTGTTATATATATTCTTTTTTTTTGGCTATATGATTTTTACAATCCAAAGCTTCTAGTAGTTCAGTATTCTCTCTGACCAGTGACGCTAACACTCAGGCTAACTAGGCTGGTTGATATGTGTGAACAAGAAGTAAGAGTATTAAGCTATTTTTTTATGAGAGACGTATTTTTAAATTTTGCTTTTGTTTTGTTCTTTGTCATTACAAAGTATGATATGAAATATGCTATATTTATATATTGTTGCATTTTGTTCATGTGCAATTATTGATATGTATTTTTTATTTGTGAACGAAATAGTTTCATTTTGAGGCAATAACCTGGGTGGGGTTCCTGACCTCCCATTGTGGGCAGGGAGGTACATACTTTGTCTTCTATCCCCCTATGTCTGTTTTCCAACATGCTTTCTGTCTTTGTCTTGAATGAGATTACTTGGTTTTGTCCTGGCTCTGGCCGATACCCTGGCTGGGAGGGAAACAGTCAAATGTATAGTTAGTTTTGGGAGATGATATTTTTTTTTTATTTGTAAATCATCTCTCTGTTATGTACTGTATCATGTATTATATATATTTTATTTGTAAACATTTGGGTGTATTCCTCTTAGTGGGGACCTGTGCCTGTGTCTGGATGAGACTTTTAGGTGATCTCAGACTAAGTACTTTGATAGTGTGCTCTTGGAATCTACATCTGTTCCCTATTTGAACCAATTCCCCTTTGTCTTACCTTTTCTCTGGTGCTTTAATTGTAATTCTAGAACTTTTTACTATCCCATTTTCTTCCTTTTTACTGGCGCTGATATGACCTTAATGTGTTCCAAGCACCGTAAAACCCTTAAGAACAAAACAAACAGGCAAACGAGGCAATAACATTTTCTTATCTTAAATTAAGATTATCTTGCTGCCGGATTATATATATTTTTAACCTTTTATCTTATTCTATAATCCCGCCCTTTTAATACTTTTAAGGTGCCTATATGATCTGAGTCTTTTAAGCAACCTTAACTTTCGCATTTATAACTTTTTATAATGTTTTACTGCTTGTATTTATTTGTTTTACTTGCACCCTGTGCTTGATATGGTTACAAGCACATAAATTAAATTCATAAGTTCAACTTGTTTGGGGAAAAATGTTAAACTTAACTCTTGCCTTACCCTTATCTTGAAATAAATAACAATGTGAAATTGAATATAAGTTTCAAGTTAATAAACGAAAACAGATATCTGTTTTCGTTTATTAAATTGAAGCTTACATTCAATATCACATTGTTATTTATTTCTTCGAGCTTCGAGCAGAAACATGTACATTATTCTTTTTATCTTGGTGATTTATTGATCCCATTATACATGACTATTTTCTCCTGGGCTTTTGCATTCACATAATTATCATACTGAGATATCTCAAATATATTGTCGAGATACGCCTCTTACTTTGCAAACAATAGTCGGTATTTCGATATCAGTTTTATCACGTATAGAATTGAAATACCGCTTGATAAGAATGAAATGCAAAACAGTTTTTGGTATGGGACTCAGACTGATATGAAAGCTCCATATCTGAAGTCATTATAGAACTAAAAGTGAATGTGAAATAATTAATGCTATCACTTGCACAGTATATGACTGTTATCAGCAAAATCAACATTGCCCTTGTAAATGTTATCTTTTGAGAGTTATGATGTATATTTTTTGTCATTTTGAAATTAGGAAAGATTTTTAACAAATCTGCTTTTATACAAATTTGATGTACATTTTTATCAATTACTTAATGATTTTATACCTATAATACTTTTAAAAATTGTTTTTATGCCTTTTACTTCTTCATTCCCTTCTTAAACAAAAAATTTAATGAAATAAAGATACTTTTGTTTGTGTGTGTTTTTTTTTTGGTTTTGTGTTTATTATTGCTTTTTTTTCTTTTTTTTTTCCTTTAGTCAATAAATTTTGTCGATGTGTAAATTTAAACTTGATTAATCTATACTTTTGTGAATGGGAGAAATTAAATTTAAATGTCTTAAATGTATTTGTGGGATATGATTCTTTAAGACTATCTTTCTTTTTTTTTTTTTCTTTTTTTTTAACAAACATTTGACTCTATATCTCGGTTAACAACATCGGATTGTCCCCATTTAGTCTAGGGTTTGTTTTTTTCTGCTTGTGTTTCACTGAAAGTCATGGGTAGTGGATAGTCTTAGGCTAGATATTAGGGTAGATTATCATATCATATAAAGAGTTGTTTAGGCCAAGTCTGGGTGGGGTTCCTTACCTCCCATAGTGGGCAGGGAGGCACTTAATGTCTTCTATCTGTTTTCCAACATGCTTTCTATCTTTGTCTTAGAATGAGATTACTTGGTTTTGTCCAGGCCCTGGCCGGATACCCTAGCTGGGAGGGAAACAGTCGAATGTATAGTTATAGTTTTGGGAGATGATATTTTTTTCCTTGTAAATCATCTCTCTGTTATGCATTGTATTATGTTTAGTTTACATATTATATTATAATTATATGATTGATAAACATTTGAGTGTATTCCTCTTAGTTGGGACCTGTGCTTGTGTCTGGATGAGACTTTTAGGTGATCTCAAACTAAGTACTTTGACAGTGTGCTCTTGGAATCTACATCTGTTCCCTATTTGAACCAATTCCCCTTTGTCATACCTTTTCTTTTGTACTTTAATTGTAATTCTAGAACTTTTTACTATCCCATTTTCTTCCTTTTTACTGGCGCTGATATGACCTTAATGTGTTGCAAGCGCCGTAAAGCCCTTAAAAACAAAAACAAAAACAAAAAAAGGAAAAATTAGGAATTAAAAGTAATTCCCACTATAGCATAATAATGATATGTGTACATGAATCTCAAAATGGTTTAATATTAACATATCATACCGTATAACACTGTTACGTGCCAATTTGGATTCTTCATATTCTTACTATCTGGTTATCCCACTGTTGTATCATTTGTCCTTTCCATGTGATCTCGAAGAAAACCAACTGGTTTTGCCTAGGCCTGGCTATAATCGCCCAGGGAGGGGAAAGTCGTTGTTATTGTTGTTGTAGTTATTATTATTATTATTGTTATTATTATTATTATTATTATTATTATTATGGACAGGAGGTCACGCTGTGTCTTCCGTCCATTATATCTGTCTTTGTCTTGGAATGGAATTACTTAGTTTTGTCCTAGCCCTGGCCAGAGTCCTTGGCAGGGAGGGAAGCAGTCAAATGTATAGTTATTGTTTTGTTGGAAGATGATATTTTTTTCCTTGTAAATCATCGCTCTTTTATGTACTGTTACATTTTTTTGTTTTAAATATATAATGGTTTGTAAACATTTGAGTGTATTCCTGTCAGTGGGGACCTGTGCTTTTGTCTGGATGAGGTGATCTCACACTAAGCACACTGATAGTGTGCTCTTGGAATCTACATCTGTTCCCAATTTAAACCATTCCCTTTTGTCTTTCTTTTTCATGTGTGCTTTCAATTGTAAGTTTACAAATCTGGGTGGGGTCCTTTGACCTCCCATGGTGGACAGGAGGTCACACTGTGTCTTCTATCCCTTTATATCTGTTTACCGAGTTGCTTTCTGTCATTGCCTTGGAATGAGATTTCTTGGTTTTGTTCTGGCTTTTGCCGAAGTCCTTTGCTGAGAGGGAAACAATCAAATGTTAATTATTAGTTTTGAGAGATATTTATTTCCCTGTAAATCATCTCTCTGTTATGTATTGTTAGTTATGTATTCTGCTATTCTGTAGACATTTGAGTGTATTCCTCTTTGTGGGATCTTGTGCTGGTGTCTGGATGAGACTTTTAGGTAATCTCAAACTGAGTTCATTGATGGTGTGCTCTTGAATCTACATCTGTTCTTTATTTGAAACATTCCCCTTTATCGTAATTTTTCTCATGTCCTTCTAATTGTAATTCTAGAATCTTATCACTATCTCATTTTCTTCCTTTTTACTGCAGCTGAAATGACCTAAATGTGTCGCAAGCGCCGTAAAACCTTTAAAAACAAATTCATTGTTGTTGTTGTTGCTATTATTATTATTATTATTATTATTATTATTATTATAGAGGGCAGGGAGGTACTTAATGTATCTTATATCCCCTTATATCTATTTTCCAACTTGCTTTCTGTCTTTGTCTTGGAATGAGATTACTTGGTTTTGTCCTGGCCTGGCTGAGAGGGAAACGGTCAAATGTATAGTTAGTTTTGGAAGATGATATTTTTTTCTTTGTAAATCATCTCTCTGTTATGCTTTGTATTATGTTTTGTTTACATGTTATATATAATTTGTAAACATTTGAGCGGGTGGTTGGATGGGAGCATCACCCTTGAATCATATACCTATGATGTTCGCATGGGTGTACGATCCGATAGTGATGTCGTTTCTTCTTCTCTTTACTAGCCTATCCTGCTTCTTTGGTTTGTGATTGTATTTTTGACAGGGGATATTTTTTTCCCTGTAAATCCTCTGCCTGTTTGTTCTTTGTTATTTATAATTTAGCTTATGATATCTTTAGGTTATGCTTTTGATTGACATTTGTACTATTTTCGTTAGATTGCTTGTTTTTTTTGTTTCAGCGGTCTCTCATATAACCTCAATTGTGTTGGAAGAGACATAAAGCAACAAACAAACAAAAAAAAAACATTTGAGTGTGTTCCTCTTAGTGGGGACCTGTGGTCAACGTCAGGATGAGACATTTAGGTGATCTCAAACTAATATGTACTTTGATAGTGTGCTGTTGGAATCTACATCTGTTTCCTATTTGAACCAATTCCCCTTTGTCTTACCTTTTCTTGGGTGTACTTTAATTGTAATTCTATAACTTTTTACTATTCCATATTCTTCCTTTTTCCTGGCGCTGATATGACCTTAATTTGTTGCAAGCGCCGTAAAACCCTTAAAAATAAAAACAAACATATTATTATTATTATTATTATTATTATTATTATTATTATTATTATTATTATTATTATTATTATTATTATTATTATTATTATTATCTTTGTTGTTGTTGTATTGTTATTGATATTATTATCAACATCACTTTTTATCATCTTTTAAATCTTCTTAATTTGATGTTTTATGTGTTACAAAGAGTTTAGATTGATTTTTCGTTTTGCAATTTTTTCATATTTTGTAATGATCTTTTTTTATTGTTTATGGGGTATTTGTGTTATATTCTTTTTTGTTACATTTAATATATTTCTTGTTATTACATAGTTTACCCTGTGTAACTCTAATCCAGCTTGTGATGAACCTTATTATTATTTTTAAACCTATATAATCTTAAACATACTGATATATTTTCTTCCTAATCATCTATATATTATTTACTTAACTAGACCTACTGACGTAAAGGTACACTTGAAAATTCTGGGTGGGGTTCCTGACCTCCCATAGTGGGCAGGGGGGTACATACTGTGTCTTCTATCCCCTTATATCTGTTTTCCAACATGCTTTCTGTCTTTGTCTTGGAATGAGATTACTTGGTTTTGTACTGGCCCTGCTGGGAGGGAAACAGTCAAATGCATAGTTATTGTTTTGGGAGATGATATTTTTTTCCTTGTAAATCATCTCTCTGTTATTTATCATTATATTTATTTTTAATGTATAATGTAAGCATTTGAGTGTATTCCTCTTTGTTGGATTTTGTGCTTTTGTCCGGATGAGACTTATAGGTGATCTCAAACTAAGTACATTGGTGGTATGCTCTTGGAATCTACATCTAATCCCTATTTGTTCCCAGTTCCCCTTTGTCTTAATTTCTCTTGGGTGCTTTAATTGTAATTCTATAACTTTTTATTATCCCATTTTCTTCCTTTTTACTGGCACTGATATAACCTAAATGTGTTGCAAGCGCTGTAAAACCCTTAAAAACAAAACAAAACAAAACAAAACAAAATACGTGAAAATTAAGTCTAGCGAATTTTAATCCAAAAGATTGATTTGGGTGGGGTCTTCTGACCTCCCATGATGAGTGGAGAGGCCACTTTTGCTATGTTTTCTTTCACCATACCTCTGTTTTCCCCATCGATGTTGCTCTCTTTCTTTGTTCTGGATTGAGTTTGTTCAGTGTCACCTGGTCCTTAGCTAAGAGGGAAACAGTCGAATGCAGTTTGATTTTTTTTTCACTTGTAAACCATCGGTGTGTTATGCACTGTTATAGTCTTTGTTTTGAATACTTTGTATGTACTTTGTAAGCATCAAAGTGTACCCCTCATAGCTTTGCTTGTGCCTGGATGGGACTATTAGGTAGGTTCATTGTTGGAATGCTCGTGGATCATCTGTTTTGGTTTTGAACTAGTCCCCTTTGCCTTACTTTTCTTTGGTACTTTTAACTTCAAAACTACAATTTCTTCCCTCCCATAGTGGGCAGGGAGGTACATGCCGTGTCTTCTATCCCCCCTTACCCGTTTTCCAATTGTTTCCTACCGTTGTCTTGGAATGAGATTACTTAGTTTTGTCCTGACCCTGGCCGGAGTTCCTTGGCTGGGAGGTAAACAGTCGAATGTATAGTTATAGTTTTGGGAGATGATATTTTTTCCCTTGTAAATCATCTCTCTGTTATGCATTTCATTATGTTTAGTTTACATATTTTATTATATGATTTGTAAACATTTGAGTGTATTCCTCTTAGTTGGGACCTGTGCTTGTGTCTGGATGAGACTTTGAGGTGATCTCAAACTAAGTACTCTGACTGTGTGCTCTTGGAATCTACATCTGTTCTCTATTTGAACCAATTCCCCTTTGTCTCACCTTTTCTTTTTTGCTTTAATTGTAATTCTAGAACTTTTTACTATCCCATTTTTCCTTTTTACTGGCGCTGATATGACCTTAATGTGTTGCAAGCGCCGTAAAACCCTTAAAAACAAACAAAACAAACAATTTTTTCCCCTGTCATCTTCCTTGCTCAAATGACATAAGTGTTGCTTGTGCCAAAAGACCATCTGGTTGGGGTTCCTGACCTCCCATAAAGGGCAGAGAGGTCACTTACTGTGTCTTCTATAGCCCTATATCCGTTTTCCAACATGCCTTTTGTAAGCAGTTTCCCGGTAAGGGGCAATCATTCTTTTTCCTGCAGTTGCAAGTGGTTGTTGTGCTTTTTTTCACTGGCGTTGCTTACCATATAAATGCAAACATAACGCCAACAGTAACATATGAGTTTGTCAAATAATAAAAAAATAGTCACTATCATGTGGAACATGACAAGAAAGTGCAATCTTTGCCTCACTGAAAAATTGGAAATTCTTTTACAAAGTCGTGGATGAGGTTCCTGACCTCCCGTACTGTGTCTTCTGTCCCCCTATATCTGTTTTCCAACTTGCTTTCTGTCTTTGTCTTGGAATGAGATTAATGGTTTTGTCCTGGTCCTGACCGGATACTCTGGCTGAGAGGGAAACAGTCAAATGAGTAGTTAGTTTTGGGAGATAACCCTAAAGTGTCGCAAGCGCTCTTAAACCTTTGATTTAAAAAAGTCTTCCTCTCGCATTAAGTTCAAGTGTATGTTTCTCACTTGTTACTTGACATATGACGTGACGAAAGTATTTTCAGTTTTCGTCTTTTAAAATTATTTTGCTGTAGTGTTATTGATATGATGCCAGTGCATGCATATTTGCTGTTTTCTATGTCCAAGGCTGGGTGGCTGGGTGGGGTTCCTGACCTCCCATAGTGGGCAGGGGGGTACAGACTGTGTCTTCTATCCCCTTATAACTGTTTTCCAACTTGCTTTCTGTCTTTGTCTTGGAATGAGATTACTTGGTTTTGTCCTGGCCCTGGCCGGAGTCCTAGCTCGGAGGGAAACAGTCAAATGCACAGTTGTTGTTTTGGGAGATGATGTTTTTTTCCTTGTAAATCATCTCTCTGTTATGTATTATTATATTTGTTATTTTCAATGTATAATGTAAGCATTTGAGTGTATTCCTCTTTGTTGGATTTTGTGCTTGTGTCCGGATGAGACTTATAGGTGATCTCAAACTAAGTACATTGGTGGTATGCTCTTGGAATCTACATCTGATCCCTATTTGTTCCTAGTTCCCCTATGTCTTACTTTTTCTTGGGTGCTTTAATTGTAATTCTATAACTTTTTACTATCCCATTTTCTTCCTTTTTACTGGCGCTGATATAACCTAAATGTGTTTGAAGCGCCGTAAAACCCTTAACAAAACAAGGCTGGGTGGGGTTCCTGGCCTCCCATAGTGGGCAGGGTGGCACTTACTGTGTCTTCTATCCCCCTGTATTTGTTTTCCAATTTGCTTTCTGTCTTTGTCTTGGAATGATATTACTTGGTTTTGCCTTGGCCCTGGCCGTAGTGCTTGGCTAGGAGGGAAACAGTCAAATGCATAGTTATTGTTTTGGGAGATGGTATTTTTTTCCTTGTAAATCATCTCTCTGTTTATGAATTATTATATTTGTTATTTTGAATTTATAATGTAAGCATTTGAGTGTATTCCTCATTGTTGCATTTTGTGCTTGTGTCCCGATGAGACTTATAGGTGATCTCAAACTAAGTACATTGATGGTATGCTCTTGTAATCTACCTCTGATCCCTATTTTTCCCAGTTGCCCTTTGTCTTACTTTTTCTTGGGTGCTTTAATTATAATTCTATAACTTTTTATTATCCCATTTTCTTCCTTTTTACTAGCGCTGCTATGACCTTAAGCCCGTAAACCCCTTAAAAACATAACAACAAAACAAGCTATGTCCAAGGCTTCTTCAATTTTCTTTTAGCGCATTTCAAACAATAGCTGTGATGTTGACTAGAGTAACACAATCTCATTTTGATCTTATTGTGATGTGTCAGCTATGTGATACGAATGTGTTGCAAGCACGAATGAGATTCCGAGGATAACTATTAGCATTTTTTGTATAGTATTTACTACACACCAATAACGAGTGGGAAGAAGGCGGGTTTATTTCTTATATTTCGAAATCCATCTTAACATGTTATATTGGTCACTGGCTCATAATTTACTCTATGGACTTTGAGTATGAGTTTTTCATATCAGCATTAGATTGATCGCAATTATTGCATTTTATAAAGTATTTAATTTTTCATGCTTCTGCATTCCATTACATAGGTTTATGTTGTGCCTTTTGACTATTGGTTTTGTTTAAGAAATTAAACAAATATTTTATGAAATAAACAAGTCTTCGATTTTGCTTTTGTTTCATTATTATTATTATTATTATTTATTTATTTTTATTTTTTTTTTAAATTATTATTTTTATTAGTATTATTATTACACCACTACAACCACACCTCTCATCACCATCCTCAGTACAACTACTACAACCACCATTCCACCACCACTACTGAAACAACCAAATCACCATCCCTAACACCACTACTGCAACCACCACATCACCATCCCTACCACCACAATTGCAACAACCACCATATCACCATCCCTACCACCACTATTACAACAACCACTACCACATCATCACCCCTACCACCACTACTAAAACCACCTCATCACCATCTCTACCACTACTACTATAACCGCCTCATCACCATCCCTACCACCACTACTACAACAACCACAACCACATCACCATCCCTACCACTACTACTAGAACCACCACAACGCCACCCCTACCACCACCACCGATACTACTGCAACCAGTGTTGCAAGCGCCGTAAAAACCCTTCAAACAAACTAAGCTCAAAACTCTCTCTCTCTCTCTCTCTCTCTCTCTCTCTCTCTCTCTCTCTCTCTCTCTCTCTATCTATCTCTCTCTCTCTCTCCCTCTCTCTCCATCACGCTCTCTCTCTCTATCCATCTCGCTCTCTCTCTCTCTCTCTCTCTCTCTCTCTCTCTCTCTCTCTATCTGGGTGGGGTTCCTGACCTCCCATAGTGGGCAGGGGGGTACATACTGTGTCTATCCCCTTATACCTGTTTTCCAACATGCTTTCTGTCTTTGTCTTGGAATGAGATTACTTGGTTTTGCCCTGGCCTTGGCCGGAGTCCTAGCTCGGAGGGAAACAGTCAAATGCATAGTTATTGTTTTGGGAGATGATATTTTTTTTCCTTGTAAATCATCTCTCTGTTATGTGTATTATTATATTTGTTATTTTCAATGTATAATGTAAGCATTTGAGTGTATTCCTCTTTGTTGGATTTTGTGCTTGTGTCCGGATGGGACTTATAGGTGATCTCAAACTAAGTACATTGATGGTATGCTCTTGGAATCTACCTCTGATCCCTTTGTCTTACTTTCTCTTGGGTGCTTTAATTGTAATTCTATAACTTTTTACTATCCCATTTTCTTCCTTTTTACTGGTGCTGATATAACCTAAATGTGTTGCAAGCGCCGTAAAACCCTTAAAAAAACAAAAACATCTCTCTCTCTCTCTCTCTCTCTCTCTCTCTCTCTATCTCTCTCTCTCACTCTCTCTCTCCCTCTTCACACAATCACACACAAACACACTTACACACACACTCACTCAATCTCTCTCTTTCACACAAACACACCCTCACATGAACACACACATACACAAATCAATAAAGTTCACTCACATCTTTGGCCTCGCAGTTTTTCACTTTCATCTTTCTGTACCAATCACTACATGCACTTTGAGCACTCTCTCTCTCTCTCTCTCTCTCTCTCTCTCTCTATATATATATATATATATATATATATATATATATATATATATATATATATATATATATATATATATATATATATACCTATCAATCTATATCTCTATCACACACACAAGCGCACGCACACACACATACACACACACACACACACACAAACAAATCAGTGAAGTTCACTTTTCATCTTCCTATACTTACCAATGATATAAAATCTCTCTCTCTCTCTCTGTCTCTCTCTCTCTCTCTCTCTCTCCCTCTCTCTCTGTCTCTCTCTCTCTCTCTCTCTCTCTCTCTCTCACATACACACTGGGTGGGGTTACTGACCTCCCGTAGTGGGCAGGGAGGTACATACTGTGAGTGTATTCCTCTTAGTAGGGGCCTGTGCTTGAAAGTGAACTCCCAAAGTGGGCAGGGAGGTACTTACTGTGTCTTCTACTCACCTATATCTGTTTTCCAACATGCTTTCTTTCTTTGTCTTGGAATGAGATTACTTGTGTCTGGATGAGACTTTTAGGTGATCTCATACTAAGTACACTGATAGTGTGCTCTTGGAATCCACATCTGTTCCATATTTGAACCAATTCCCCTTTGTCTGCCTTATTCTGGGCTGCTTTAATTATAATTCTAGAATTGTGTACTATCCCATTTTCGTCCTTTTTACTGGCGCTGATATGACCTTAATGTGTTGCAAGCGCCGTAAAACCCTTAAAAACAAACAAACAATATCTATCTATCTCGCTCGCTCTC
>NC_088361.1:40652501-40780001 GCF_034508935.2 Berghia stephanieae
TGATCATTTATTTTTTTGGACGAAACAGCTTAAGATCATTTGAAACAACAACAACAACAATAACAACAGAAAATAACAACAACAATAACAACAGAAAATAACAACAACAATAGTAACAGTTCAACTGTTCTATACAATTACAATTAATAACAGTAATAATTTTGAAGTTGTCAGTTGTCAGCTTCCGTGTCAATTTCCCAGAAAAGTCCAGTTTCAGATTAATTCGTTCTTCAATATGGATGGGCACCAATTTATTGAAGTATTCGAGTACTAATTGAGTTCTCACTATTAATGCACGCAAGGTACTTATTGAGGAATAGTCACACGTGTTTCAAGATAATATTATATATTATTATATTTGGGGTTGGGGGGGGGGGGGGGGGGAAGGGGTACCTATATGAAATCAAACGAATACCTCCTTTTCACTGTCAGTGTAAAGCTACTCTTATACAATCAAATATTAAATTGTTGAGGGCAACAACCACCGCACAACGGGATTGGGAGTCCGATGTAGAGGATCACTCACGCATGTGCTAAGTAAGTTTTAAGGGAAATCTTCATTCGGAACAAAGGAAACTATATATATATATATATATATATATATATATATATAAA
Source organism: Berghia stephanieae (assembly GCF_034508935.2). Lineage (NCBI taxonomy): Eukaryota > Metazoa > Mollusca > Gastropoda > Nudibranchia > Aeolidiidae > Berghia > Berghia stephanieae. The sequence goes on from NC_088361.1 coordinate 40,653,117, forward strand.
ATATATATATATATATATATATATATATAATATATATATATATATCTTCCCCATTGGACTGATGAAGTCGCAAGTTAATTTACCATAATGCGGTGCACAGACTCGTATAATCGTCTGGCCAACACCTGTCAATTTCACGAAAGCTAGCATAATTCCAAGATTCAGCTTTGTGATTTGTTTCAATAGCAATAACGCTTTAAACGAAGAACTTATCAATTATAATGTAACAGTTTATCACACTACATCATCACCGACGTGTACATGTATGCAGGTCTGACACCCGAATGCAATTATGAGCCTAGTTTAACATTGTTGTAACGGACAATATTTTGCGCCATTTTTTAAAAAAATATTTCCGTTACGACAATAAGCCCAGAACAAATTGGGAAATCATACCTGCAAATAAGCTCACCACTAATGCACCTTCTCATTGTTAATCGGAGGGTTTAGCATGTCGCAAGTGGATGAAAAGACGAGACAAATGTCTATTCGAGAGCCGTAGGGTATTTCAGTGCGTTTGCAATGTATGCATTACATTCATTCTTGTCTTTATGGACGAGTCATTTGCTTTCTGGGGCCAATGAAAGGGTTGCATTTCTATTGAGGGTAACCCCGACATACCCATATGATATTAATGAAGAAGTTTTTTGATCAGCCTCATGTCCAGAGTCCAGATTCATTAGTGACACAGGTCCATAGGTATGACACAGTTATAACAGCTGATCGACCCACGGGAAATTCCTCTTCGTCGGACGTCTTGTCATTTAGTATCATGTAATGGTGACGCCACTGACCGTAGCTATCGTTAACTTATAGCCTGACACTGACCAAAAAATTATGTCAAAAGACAAGTCTTTGGCCGCAACACCCCCCCCCCCCCACACACACACGCATGACAAAAAAAAAAAACAAAAAAAAAACAACAAAAAAAACAAAAACAAAAACAAAAACAAATCATGAGTCATATTCAATTGTTCAACTGATGGAATCACCTTGTCTCCTTGAGCTCTACTAACGACAACTCACTAGACAAACCTAAAAAATGACGTCAACCTATAAGTCCTAGAAGTTTCTAGTTAACGATGGCTACGCACTGACTGCACATACTCACATACGCACCCATTGGTGTGTGCATTTCACCTCAACAACCACCAAGCCCACAAAAAACTTAACATCAAGTGGAATGGCCAGACACTAGAGTACAACTACCACCCAGTGTACCTCGGAGTGACGCTTGATCGGACTCTGTCCTTCAGAGAACACGTGAGGAAGACCAAGGCAAAAGTGTCCACACGTAATGCCCTCCTTGGAAAGCTGGCAAACATGAACTGGGGAACTGACCCTAAAACTCTAAGGACCACAGCATTGGACCTCAGCTACCCAACTGCGGAGTACTGCTCAGCTGTATGGGCCCGATCATGCCATGCCTCCAAGCTAGACCCCGAGCTCAACAACGCCTGCCGGATCGTAACGGGCCAGCTGAGAGAAACACCATTACCACTGGTCTACCGTGCAGCAGGAATAGTCCCACCACACATCCGGAGGGAAACCCATGCCCAAATACAAAAATACAAACAGGAAATGGACCAGAGACACCCCCTTCATGACCACAATTGCCCCAAAAGCAGGCTCAAATCAAGGAAAAGCTTCCTCACAGTAGAGAGCCTTCACCCAGACCACTCAGCATTCTTCCGCCTGGACAAATGGGTAGAATGGGACAAGACAGCAAACAATGCCCTCCAGCCCCCAACAGAAAGCTCCCAGCAGGCATAGACCTCAAGAGAAAAGACTGGGTGGCGTTGAACAGAGCTAGAGCAAAGGTGGGAAACACCGCCACCAACCTCTTTAAATGGAAAATCTCACCGGGCACTGAATGCCCATGCGGTCACCCCAGACAGACCATGGACCACATCCTGTCCGAATGCTCGCTGGGACCTCACTGCACCAATGCTGACCTGAGGGAATGCGACCAGACTGCCCGGGACTGGCTGACTCACTGGCGCGACAAGATATGATATGATGGTGCCCGCTCGCACACCTACAAAAACAGTTCGCGTTACGTATGTACTTACTAAGGGCAAGTCGTAGTATTGAGTACTGGTATCGATCAACGCCCATCTCTGCCTTTTTTCAGTCGTTCAGTCATCAAACATTTCCTGCAAGGCAAGTATGCTGTGGAATATATCTATGAATAATGAATTAATTACGATCTTTAAGTATTGCGAATCTAGCTGGACTTGACTTTTTCTTCTATCCAGGCAAAGGCATAATATATTATAATATTCATATAAGGCATAATGGGGAATTTCGAGAGGGGTGTGTCGTCAGTCAGGTTTTCATCTTCCTCAAATTATGTAATTAAGCAATATTTAAATCAAATGAGAAGACTTCATTAATTTCACAACACTTTTATTGTATTACTTGATATTTTAGCTATTATGGACTCTCAATTTGTTCAATGTCCAATTAATATAAGATATTTAAATTGAAGATAGATTTCATTCTTATAAGTATAAGTAGCTATAGCATTGATATTTTTCTAATTTCGAAAACAATTTGCTGAGTTGTTTGTCCTTTGTTGACGCCATTATTACTTACTGTGTTTCCCATCAGTTTCAATATTTCAAGTGATGACAAACATGTTTCATTAGGTATCTTTGTTTGGGTTGAGGTTTATCTCATTTTGTTTTATTTTGGATTTGTCATTCAACTTGATATTCTTTTCAACGCATCTGTCTTTCGGACACGTTTCTTTAGATTTTTGTCATGGTCCTTATCTGCTTCTTCTCTGGTGTGTCTGTGTCTTGCAACAACAATATAATTGGCTACATTTATGCAGCCATCCAGATTTTCCATAGCCTGTGCGAGATGTTTTTGAAATATTTCTTTGGAGACTTTAAGACCGAAAGGGTGCCTGGTTCAACTAACTTGGAACCCGTTATCATTGCTCTCAATTTACTGGATTCCTTGTCTAGTTTTATATGCCAAAAGGCCTCTTTGATATCCAACTTAGAGAATACTTTCTCTCCGGTGGATCATATGACCTTGTCGCGGTCGGAGGGCTTGCGTGTCTCGATGATCGTAAGTGAGAGGCCAGACCAAGAATGATCTACAACGGTCAGCATCATCAACAAGGAAGGAAGAAGGGAGGAAATCAACCGTCGAGTTCAGCTTCCCCTAGTCCACACCCTTGGGTGTGGGTGTTGTCCACGACGTGGGGGAGGGGTGAAAAGGGACTGACTCTCTACAGGACATCCTTCCGGATTCCCAACTTAGACCATCTGACCACAGGTAGATGGAGCTCGTCATCGGGGGACCGACATCCATCTAAGAGAAGGACACTCTGAGCAAAAACCCGGACAGATGGAGTTCGTAAACGGGGGACCGCAATCCATCTAAGAGAAGGACACTCCGAACAAAAACCCGGACAGATGGAGTTCGTAAATGGGGGACTGCAATCCATCTAAGAGAAGGACACTCCGAACAAAAACCCGGACAGATCGAGTTCGCTAACAGGGGACCGCAATCGATCTAGGAGAAGGACACTCTGAAGCAAAACCGCCACTGCCTTGTGGACAGACCTTGGATGGCCAAAGGCTAAGGAAGCAAATCCTGAAAAACAGCACGCCGAAGACAGAGCAGCGGGGCTGGAAGGCGCAAATATCACAGGAAACTGGAAACTGCCACTGCATGCATAAATCCCAATATGACACGTCACAATGGTCAAATCCGATATGGTGCGAGGCCCGTGGAATCCCGCAGGACGGGCCTAGTGCCGGGCCTCAATGGCCCACCCAAGCGATCTGGTGGTACCTTGACTTCATCTTGCGGAGCCAGGGGAGGAGGATCAAGGTTGCATGCGACTGGAACACCAGACACAATTGGAGTTCTCCAATGGAGTGCTGGGGGCGTTGCGGGGAAGAAGATGGCCCTTGAAAAGAGACTCAAAGAGCAGGACATCAAAATTGCCTGCATTCAAGAAATTCACCTCACGGAAAACGTGAGATTTGCCATCGGAGGGTACCAGGTAATAGGGCATGATAGAAAGGATAACAGGGGAGGCGTGATGACGTTGGTAGAGGACGACTACCCCACCGCAGGCATAAAGGTTGATACACAGGAGGGATCAGAAATACAGCAAAGTAAAGTATGTGTCGGAGGGAGAGAACTCCTGATTTTTGACTGCTGTTGCCCACCAGGCAAAGAGCTTCGTTTGGACAAGATGGAAGTCCAGGAGGGGGGATGTCTGGTGCTGGGGGACTTTGACGGTCACTCTCGGAGCTGGGGATGTGGAGATATGGACAGGCGTGGTGAGACAGTGGAAGGCTGGCAAATTGAGGCAGAACTTCAACTGTTGTATGACGGTGGGGATGGGAACACATATTTCTCGGGAGCGTGGAGAACCGCATCTGCCCCAGATCTTGCGTTTGCCACAGATGATGTGGCAAAGACGGTAGATAGGGCGGTGCGGCCCCGGCTGGGTGGTGGCGACCGTGGGCCAGTCGTCGCGGACCTCTGTCGTCGGGGTGAAAACAGGGCACAGGCTATCCCGGAATGGAGCTGCAGGGGAGCAGGGTGGGAGAGCTTTGGGCGACTTGCAGACAGCCACTGCAGAAACATAGGCTGTGAGGCCGAGAATGTCAACAGGGGTGCAGGGGAGCTGACAGGGGCCATCCTGGAGGCGGCAGGGGAGGGTGTCCCAGGGGGAGCGGGAGAAAATTATATGCCACTCTGGACAGACGATCTTAGTCGGTTGAGTAGTGAAGTGTCGGAGGCAGGGGAGGGGGCTGAAGCGGACCCCTGTGGTGGCAGTGTTGCAGCGTATGGGGTGGCAGAGGCTGCCTTTGAGGGGGAGATGGCGGCGGCGTCCGGAGTGGCATGGAGGGAAGGGGCGCATAGCCTTAACTTCGAGGGGGATGGAAATGGGCTTTGGAAACTTGCAAGGGCCCTAAATGGAGAGCCGAGTCACTGCGCCCCTCCCGCTTTGGAAAAAGAAGGAGAGCTTGTCGGTCCACAGCAGGCTGCGGGCCTATTCATGGAGCGGTTCAGGGGAATTAGTGACAGCACGATGGAAAAAGAGCTGAGGAAAGGAGTTGAAAAAGAATGCAGAAAACAGGGAAAGGAACTCGGGGAAGCCATGGATGAAGTGGTGACAAAGAGGCTGGCTGTGGGAGAGCTGGAGGGCTCTCTCAGGGTGTTGGAAGCAGAGAGATCGCCGGGGCCGGACGAGGTGGCAAGTGAGATGCTTGTCCGTCTTGGAGGGACGGCGAGGAGGGGGCTATTGCGGCTCTGCAGCAGCACTTGGAAGGCTGGTGAAGTGCCAGATATTTGGAAAAGGGCTTTTGTTGTCCCGGTTGGGAAAGAGGGAAGGCAAGCAAGTGGGGCCGCAGGTTGCCGACCTGTGGGTCTTGCGGGCTGCATGTGCGGGCTGGTAGGGAGAGTTGTCAACTCCAGACTGATGTGGTGTCTTGAAAACTGTGGTGTGCTTGTAGATGAACAGGCTGGTTTCGGAGGACACAGGAGTACTGAAGGTCAAGTAGCCTACATATCCCAAGAGATGGAGGACTCGTTTCGGGATGGAAGGAGGGAAGTTGTGGTATGGGTGGACTTTGAGAGGGCATTCGGCGGGGTGTGGAGGAAGGGTCTGGTATGTAGACTACAGAAATCAGGAGTGTCCCATAACATGCTCAGCTGGATACAGGGCTACCTAAAAACAAGAAGGGCGGGAGTGACAACACAGGGTCACAAGGGTAGAGAGGCAAGGCTGAGGCATGGAGTCCCACAGGGTGGAGTGCTGTCGCCTACACTGTTTCTTCTCTGTGTAAATGATATAAGAGAAACACTGTGTCGGGGAGTGAGAGTGTCGATGTGCGCAGATGACCTAGCTCTGATTAGTTCTGACCGGGGCTTAATCAGGGCACAGCGCGGGATGCAAATCACACTGGATGGTGTCAAAGAATGGACTGACAGCTGGGCGATGAAAATAGGTGCAGTGAAGACAGGGTTCACAGTGTTTGGCCTCTCCCCAAAAGATGAAAAAGCAAAGCTACGTATTGAAGACCATGAATTGGAAAAAGACGACGCACCAAAATACCTAGGAGTCCATTTTGACCCAAGACTGACATGGAAAAGTCAAGTCAGCAACAGTCAGAGAGTTGGGGTAAAGCGAACACAACTCTTGAAAGAACTGGCTGGAACAGCTTGGGGAGCTGGCTCCGATATACTGAAACAAACTTACACAGGATATGTGAGACCAGCGCTAGAATACGGGATATCTGCATGGGGAGACTGCTCCAAAACTCAAATGGAAAGGCTGGACAGGGTGCAAAACAGCAACATGAGGATAATAACTGGAGGAATGGGGTCGACACCGATGCATGCAATGGAAACCATAACAGGACTTGCATCTCTGTCGGAAGGAGGGGAATCGAAAATTTTGAAACAATACACAGACGTGAAAACAATGACGGATCGGCCTCTTCGCGCTAGAGCGCAACAAAAGAAAACTAGGCGGCTGAAAAGATCACACTTTATTGAAAGAGCCCAGCAAATTGAGAAGGATCACGAGCTTGACGAAATAGTGACCCAGGGATGCAGGGCAGATATCGGAGTGCCAATTTGGAGAAGGCAAGATCACTTGAAGGTCAAGACGTCCGTTGGTGACATTTCAACAGAACAGAAACACGGCGGGGAGGTCGGGAGGTCTGTGCGGAAGTGCATGGATCAAGGCTGCCCTGAAGGAAAATGGACAAGAGTCTATGCCGGTGGTTCATGCAATGGAGAACGCACGTGCGGGGGCCTGGGGGTGCGCATCGAGTACACAGGTGGTCAACGAGGGGAGATCGGCGGACCGGCTGGTGCTCGCGCTTCGATCTGCAGGTCAGAGGCGGATGCAGTCCGTGGGGCTGTTTGGCAGATCCTCTCGGAAAGTGAAAAACCAAGACACGTGGTGATTTTGACAGATGCTAGGAAAATTCTGGAGGATATAATGATGTCCTTTGCGGATGATATAGACACCTTGGTGGAAGACCTCATGAAGCTGGGCAAGTTTACCAACATTGTACTGCAGTGGATTCCAGGACACTGTGGGATACTTGGAAATCAGATCGCTGACCAACTGGCAAAGGCAGGCAGTCGCATGCAGCAACCCTCCCCAACGTACTCAACAGGAGAAATTAACAAAATGGCCAAATTTATCCAGTCTCAGAGATGGAGAGAGAAGCACCCAGAATACAACATGAATGACCCAATCAAGGTGCTCGACAGAAAGGAACAGGTCATCATCTTCAGACTGAGAACTGGACACAACCAGTTAAAGGAACATATGTGGAGGATGTCCAGAGCAGGTGCCTCTGGACAATGTGACTGCGGACTTGAAAATGAAAATGGACATCATGTCCTAATGGAATGTCCAAGGTACAACCAGTTGAGAAGGAACTTCTGGCCTGACCCAACCCCATGCTCAAAGAAGCTGTACGGCAGTGAGGACGACCTCAGGACCACTGTGGGCTTCATTCACCAGACCGGACTGACCATGTGACGTGACGGGAACGAAGAAGAAGAAGAAGAAGAGAATACTTTGGCATTTTGGAGTTTTGACAGGACGTCATGAAAAGTAAAAGTTAGCAAATTGAAATGTTCTCAGAGTAAGGCTTTATTAAGTGGTTGTGGATTAATGTACAATCTTATTCATCCTCCACTTTTAGTTACAGTAGCCATTCGATTAAACCAAGGCCATTTTTTTTTGTGTTTACCATTTCCCCCGATTGACATGCCGATCATACCGATTTCCCCAAGTGATCATCCTCTTCCACCCCTCTTCTCAGGAAAGACATTCGCATATTATGTAATCATAATTGAAGCAGAATTGTGTGAATAATCTAACCATTAGCATCTGGGTCCCCAGTTGGGAATAAATGTAATATTTGGTCGATTGCAGCCAGTTTGTGATTGGCAAACTTAACTCTTTAAGATTCAGCCCAACAAAAACCAACAATGGCCAAATATTCGTGGGCGGGGTAGTCAAGACTGGCCTCTGTCAGTAAAATCCAATCGTTGTGAAGGAAATGACAGGCTTTTCAGTTTTGATTTTTATAAATTTGCGACAAAAAATAAAACATGTTGTAGAAATTGCGATTTCGATCCTATTTTATTTGCGGGGGTGAAAATCATTGACTTTGTACATTGTTCAGTAAAAATTGGGGGAAAATTACGACTTTGGTGATGAAAAATTACTTTGATGACAATTACTGTAAACTTTAAGAAATATTATGAATAATTTATAACTCCCTTATTTATAGGCCGATTTTGTCATTTGTGGAATCAATTTTATTGTAATAGGAGCTTCAGAGTTATTTTTTCTGATACGAAATTATTACTTTGTATTATTTAGCACCAAGAAAAATGGTAAGTTAATAAAAATGTTACCCTCTTTGATCTACCGCCACCATCTATTTGTGTAGAATTGTGAATCAAGCATCCCAAAGTCTTCGACCAATTACATGCTCTCTAACCGGCCAGCCAAAACAAAGACACTACTAGTCGTCAAGGGATTATGCTATATTGTTATGCAAAAAATGTAACACCTTTTTGATAGGCCTAATAGCTAAAATCTAAAAGTAAACTAAATCAGTTTTCGCGCTGCTACCAATGTTAATTTATATGACCAGTCAGTAAAACATTAATATTGAACATGAATGAGAGGTCAGGAGGAACCAGTACTTATCAAACAAGATCAGATATTTTATTAACAAAACAAAACAATGTCAAAAAGACTGTTGATGACTTCGTGTCCTGTTTTTATGCCAACAGGGAGAGATCTACAAGGGATGCAACTCTAGTTATTTTTATACTAAGACAAATCTCATTAACACCAGAGAGCATATTTTGTTTGGAGCTACTGATAGAATTTCTGAGGCTTGTGTAAAGCAAGAAAGCAATATGTTTTCATATTTATTATTGTCTGGTGTGCTTGTAGATTGTTGTCCTTGATTGTCCAATTCATCTCATCTTTTTGAGATTTTGTCCACAAAGTAACCTGAGAAGTTTTCCACTAATTGAAGCGGACAATTATAGGGAGGTAATATTATTGTTGTTGATGAGTCAGCTCTTATTAAGCCATTTATAATGTTAAACAATCCTTTTGAACTCTTTCGTTTTTCAATTGCACTCTTTACATGATTTATTAGTTGATTGTTTTTTAGTTTTATAGATCTGTCGATGTATTTCCTGAAACCTGCCACTGTATTTCTGCTTGTCTGTTGATGTTTCGCTTCTCTTGTATCCTCATTGAACCATTCGGTGTTTGGTCGCATGGTGATGGTTTTGGTTTATAGTGGTGTAAAATTATTTAAGATACTAATTTAAACTTCTGCAAATGTTGCAACTTTTTGCTCCTCATCGGTTACTTAATTTTTGTTTTTGAGATTGGATGTTGCAATGGCTTGTCACAGTTTTTCAATGTCGACATTTTTAATGCTGTGCTCTGCTGGGCCGTCGTGGTCTAATGAAATAGATGTTAATGATAATTATACTGTAAATCAGTAAATCGAATGTGTGTGTCCGAGTTCATGAAGGCTCGTCAATGAGCTGCTTTAGATTCAAGGAGTTAAGATTATTCACAGACTGGATCACTGATGAATGAAGCTTGAAATCACCTAATATCAATAATATTGAAGTCTGAAGAACAAGATTTGTTGAAAAATCACTAAAATCACTTAGAAAGTCTACACTGTTTTTTCTTGGTGGTCTATAAAAATATATGCCATTTTATTATGCTGTTCTTGTATTTTTACTTCAATTACTTCCTTTTCAAGTTTTGAAATGTTGCCTATACTTTTTATTGGGATGCTTCTTTTGAAAAGAACCATAATACCATCACCTCTTTTCTCTTTCCAACACTTATTTAATTCTGAATATACTAGCTGTATACCTCATAATCAGGGGCGGTTGCTGGCTGTTTATTTAAGGCGGCAAGGATCGAAAACATTCTCTCACTTTACTCAGGTGTAAAATGAGTACCTGACCAGAAGCAGTGTTGTCTGTGTTGGAGGAAATGTTATCTCACCCAACAGGCATCATGTCTCGTCTTCATAGGAGCCCTTTTTCAGTGTCTTGAGCTCACTCAGTGGATATTGCGCAATATCAATGTTCTAGTGGGTTTATTTTTTTCAGAATGTCTATATATTGTGTGTAAAAAAAAAAAAAGGGGGGGGGGAGGGGGGGGGGGCATGTGTGGTTTGAATTTTAAAGAGATGTACTCCAGTAACTGGCATTTATGATGGGCATATATTATGTAAAAGAGGTCCATTTGTCGATTTTCCTGTAGAGAAAAAATTGTATATCACCCGATCATTGAAGTCTATGGTTCCTTTCATAGTTGTTTCGGTATGGATTGCGATACACGTCTCTGCATTGAGATTTGTGAATATCATTTTTAAAAAAAGAACAACATGACAACAGCAATTAGACTGCCATATAAAATTTCTTCCTTCGAATTTCAACTGTGATAACAGTCATTAATAGAAGGAATAGAAAATCCAACCTCACTGCACTACTTATCTACTCCAAAGACAATACAAAACTACAAGTTGAACTGCTATGTGTGTCGGGTTAATGGACTGGAATTCTTATTTATAGCATCATGGGGCTCTACTCTGTGAATGATTTGTGTAATATTCGTATTGATGACTAAAATCCATTTAAGTAAAACGAATATCAATAAAATGTATATTTATTGTTATTTTCTTCATCCGTATGTTTTGATTACAACAAACCTGTTCTTTCAATGATAACACTGATATGGTTTTGATTTCTCCTAAGTCAGGTCTCAAGGTGTGCAAAACTAAATTTGCCGGTCTGACCTAGTTATTTTAACAGTAAAGAGTATCAGTTGTTTGTGGTGGGAAGTGAAGTGGATAACCGTGGTTTTAAAACAGAAGAAAACAGTCTTTTATATAAAATACTTGGGCGGCCTGTTGACTTTTTGGCTCATGGTAGCCCCCATACCCCACCCTTAGCTCATTGTTGCATGTCATCTCGCCTCGCATGGGGCAACAAGAAAAAGAGAGCAGTCTGTGATGATGCACAACCTTCGTACAGTAAGGTACAGGTACCTATCATGGCTAGTAAGGCAGGAGAGATGCGCGAGTGTTAACGACAAGCAGCATATGCAAAAATTGAGACGAAAAGAAGTATCTGCTAAATTTGAAAAATATAGGGCAGCTTAAAACAACTTCGCTCAATAGACCGACCACCAGTGCTCATAATTATGATGAATAGCAGCATTGGTAGGCAGGTAGAATAGAGGTAAAATGAAAGGTTATAAAAAAAACAAAACAAAATTACGAACAAAGAAAAACCAAGCAAGAAATAAAAAAACAAACTGTGAACCATTATGTTGGGCACCATCCACATACTGTGCTTAAAGCACAAGATCTACATACTGTGCTTAAAGCACGGTATCTACATAGAGAGAGAGAGAGAGAGAGAGAGAGAGAGAGAGAGAGAGAGAGAGAGAGAGAGAGAGAGAGAGATGGAGAGAGAGAGAGAGAGAGAGAGAGAGAGAGAGAGGGGGGGGGGGGCAACACATGTTTTGACTTCTGACGTCTACTTTCTTATGTATACTAAAGTGCCATTGTTATCATATAGGATGTTTTGTGCCTCATGTGTTTTTAGGGTTTTATGAGTTGTAGTGGTAATTAGTTGAAAGTTTTCACTCTTTTTTTAAGTTGGCTGAAGTTCGTCAGGCATTTTTAGAGTACTAATCTCTATCCTGACTTAGTCTAAATATATACAGTTTAGAGAAAATAATTCTCGGTGTTTTCATTTAATTTTCAGGATTATGTTTTGCTGAGCTGTTATGAGTTGAACTACCAAATGGCTCTTCAAGAATATCAGCTCAGGGTAAAAGATTTACCGCCACAGACAACTAAAAATAGACTCAGACTTCTTTTCCAAAATAAAAAGAGACAAGGTGGAGGCCCTGTGAAGGACATTGAACTATTTGAAGACTGCAACTCAGCTATCATAACCTTTGAAGAGAAAGAAGGTAAGTAGTCATCTTTAGTGTCGGTGTTTCAGCTCTGCAACAAGTCATCTCAATTGATGACATGAATGTGGGAAAACAAAAGCAAAAATTTAAAAAAAAAAGAAAAATTATGTTTGTCAAATGTACCTTTAATGATCAATCATTTTGTTTAATAGTTACGTCTTTCAGTATTTCAATGTAAAAAGTACTAAAACAAAAACAAAACAAATGCTAAACAAAACAATGTTCTCCATAAAAAAATTGCCTCATGTATGATGATATAGATGATTCATCCCATCCAACTGAGTAGTTTAGTTGTCCTTATGTTATTGTTTGAAAAAACAGTCACCCTTTTCTGTTTCAGCTGTACAAACGATACTACAAAGGGGTAATCAAGTTGAAATAAATAGTATTTCGTGTACAGTATCTTCATTTTCAAATCACCAGTCTGAAATCCCTCAAACTCCAATAAGTAAAGAAAATTCTAAAGTGACTCCCCTTGAAAAAGCAACAGGCCAAACCGAGGATGGAAATGACAAATCAGGAGCTTTTGGACAAACAAAAAATCCCAGTGAAGAACAGTCTTTTGTCAAAAATGCAACAATTCAAATCAGTGTCAATAACAACCCCACAGATGTTGATCCCTACACAGTTTGCTTACTTTACCTTCACGATAAAGATTTTAATAAGGGAAAGTTTTTTGAAGACAAAATTTTCATGGATGGATTACATAATATTGTTTATGTGCCTTTTCATCGTTCTGAAGGTGAGCAAATATATGTGTCTGTAATCATGGTTTACTGTATTACTAAATTGCTTAGGATTAAATCATGGTCTTGTGGTATGGCACGCCTTTGGATCAGTAAGTTCTGGTTTGAGTCATGCTGCGGTTGTGCAAAGTTGAGTCCTTGGAAAAGGCTCTTTACTCACATTCCAGGAAGCAGTGTTGTATTTGTCGACGTAACATCACTTTACAGATGTTATGTTTTGTCGGACATGTTTAGAGTTGCTCTGAGTGCATTAAGTACATATTTCCCCTCCATAAAAAGCTCATGTTTCTTTTTTGTTGTTGTTTGTTTTCATTTTGTCTTTCTTGTTGTAAACCTTTGTTTCCCATGTGTCTATGGAAACTTGCGTTTGACACATCCAATTATTTGAAGATTCAATATTTGCAATAAGACACTATTAATATGCTTATGATTTTTCTATAAGACAATGTTATAACGCAAAATAGATGGTAAGTGTTGTGTTTCCGCAAAATAATGATGAAACTGACGACTTGCATCTGACTGACAGACTAGCTCTGATTTTCTTTATGACACCAATCTATTTTCTCCTCACCCATAGAAATCCCCCACATCATTTGACCTTGACTTTCTCAGTCATTTCAATGAAATCAACCAATTTGTCAAATTAAAAAAGGAAAAGAAAGAAAGGGAAAAAATCCACGAATGTACAAGGGTACCATTAAAAGTCTTGACACGGCTCTTGCGTTTTCAAAACTATAATAGATATAAAGTTGACAAAGGTATCAAAGCAAAGCTTAGTTTATGTCCTTTCGGTTTATCATTTAAAATTTCTGCAAAATCACTGTTCCATCCACACAGTGCTTCCAACGATACGCCGGTATTACATCGCGTTGAAGAGAAATTAAGGCGACAAACTCTGACACCATCTGCACCTCGCCATCACTGCCAAAATTTGCCCCCTTGAGGTATCTCTTAAGTCTTAAGAAAAGGAAAAACTCAATTGGAGCTAAATCAGAGCACTAAGGGGGAGTGTTCTACAACTTCAAGAAAACTTCCTCTTTCAATGTGATCATGCATTTGTGTGAACATTCTTGGTATCCAACAGGCACATATCTTTCTGTACCCAAGGATTTCTCGAACGATATATCAAACTTTTCCCCATGAAATTCCCAGCCTCTGCGAAATGTCTGCTTGTTTTATCTGGGGATTAGCTTGATTAAAGTTCGTAAATTTTTTTTGTTGATTTGCTGTTTTAATACCAACTCATGAGTCAACATGAGTTTCCGCCATTTATGAATGTTTATGGTTGCACCCCTCTCTCTGCAGTAAAGAGCTCAGTCATGACACGCTGTTTATTGCATAATTTTCTGTGTGCATTCTTTGACCAATATGTTTGAGTAGGGGTTCTTTCAAATAAGATAAATTAAAATCAAGAAATAGCAGTTAAACAAATTTTGGTGACCTTTTAAAAGAATAAATTACACACGCTTCCAATCCATCATTATTTTCTTTTCTTTAGGTTTGACACTCCACTGACTGACTGCTGAGAATTTTGTTCATTATAATTTTTATCTCCATAATGTAAAATTAAATCATATATTATATTCTAATTTTAATCTTCTCACAATATATGAGGTGTTGATTGCAGTTCTGACTTATCAAGCATCGATAAAGATATGAATGTGAGGAATAAATTCAGTCAGTTTCGACTGGAAGTATAATTTTTGCTAAGATAATGTTCAAACGGCTATGAGGGTGTTATATGCTTTTAGGAGTATGTATACTTTATTGTCATAGCACTTGTTTGGAATGCCCAGAGCTGTAATTCTCTCATCAGAGGAACAGTTTTGAGCATTGCATTTGTTTTTTAAAAGTTATCTTTACTTATGTGAATGACTTGTTTATTTGGCATTCCTTATGCTTTAAAAAATTAAGAAACCAGGGAGCAGGCACTGGTGTAAGATAAAGATCTGAACAAAGATCTACTTAAACATCAAAGCACCTTCATTAAGTTATGAAACTTGCCATTTTAGTCACATTATCTATTATCACTTTCTTCTGTTGTTACTGCACTCATTTATTTTAAAACTTTTAAAATTTTAAAAGTTTGGTTTCTCAAAATATTTCAGTCAATTTTTGTAGAGCTCATCTAGAGTTATAGTTTAAAGTCTAGATTTATCAGTGTCATTAATTAATATGAAATGAGTGAGATGCTCTATATTTAAATGAAAGTTTTCGATCTGACAAAATGGGATGATAATTATTTACCAAAACAAAAAAAGAAAAAAATTCCCCCCCCCTCCCCCCCCCAATAAAAGACCAGCATTCCCCACGTGGAGACTGAATCTTATACCTCCTGATTACCTTTGAGTCTATCCCACCCTGCAAAGTACCAAGCTATGCCAGTCCTTTTTTCCTCTTATCTTGCCTTTGTTATTTTCAACCCTTTTTTCTCATTCACTCTACCTCAATGTGTTGGATTTAATAATTTGCATCAGGAAAACCTCATTAAAATTTCACCGCATTTTCTTGTAATTCGATCTTCCATTTATGAAGTTTAAGTTTCCATTGTTACTTATTGTTCTTTTTATTCCATAGATTTGTGACCCCATAAGTAATAAATTTTTATTATTTTTATTATTTTATATTTTCAGATGCTCAAAAATTATGTAATGCAAATTTGAAAAATGAGAGTTGTATTCAAAGCATAGGAATGGCGGATGTTGAAGTGTTTAATCACTATACAAACAGATTGTCAATCCATGGTGCAGATTTCAGCAGCAAAACTGGAAAAGATAAATTAAAGAAGTTTGTGAAGAAGAAGACAGGATTAAATACAATAGATATCATCTCAAGTGAAGAGCCTCTATCAGCTGTTATTATTTTTGATGAAAAAGGTATCTTTTTTTATTTTTAAAGCATTTTTTGAAATTTCACATGTGATTCTTATTTTTTGTCTGATTATAATTTGAGCCATTTAGCTAATGAAACAATTAGAGCATGTTATTGAAATATTCATAATAGACTTTATATTTATTTAGTATCTGCAATTATTAATATTGCTTGTACTATAAAATACAGTCGCACTCATACAATTTGAAATCCTGTCATTTGGAAACTGCTTTAGAGATGTGGACAGATTTTTTTCACTATTTTTTAATATTTTATAATTCATAAATGGAATAACCTCATTACTCACATTTCATTGAAAGCCAACAAATCTAGTTCATTCATCATTCTTTTTTCATGAATGGTAAGATTTTCTGTTGTCGTTTTGTTTGTAATTTTCAAAACTTCATGACATCTTATTGCACCATGATCTTGAACAACTTGTTACCGTCCCCATCCATAATGCCAGCCACACTTTAGACTTGGTACTGGCGAAAAGGGAGAATATAAAAAATATCTCAAGTGCTACCTTTTTCCGACCACCATTCCATCTCTTTAATAATCAACATTTCCCGACCATAGAAGCAGAAAAGGTCACAATCACATCAAGGGACATTAGAGGCATTGACCTTGATGCATTTCGAGATGACCTAAGTGACACACTGACAATCCAGAACCCCAAAACAGCTGAACAGTGGAATGTGCTTGTGAGCAATGTTCTTAATGCTCATGCTCCTTTGAAGACGAGGACTTTGACAAAACGCCACAATGCTATCTGGTTTTCAACAGTTGTGAAAGACGATAAACTGAAATGCAGAGCAGCCGAGTGAAGTTACCAGAAGACAGGACTAACTGTCCACAAAGACATCTTCAAGTCCTGTATTCGCAATTGGAAACAGATTGTCAGAAAAAATCAAGTCGTCTTATTTTGTTGCTAAATTTACAGGAACTGAGTCATGTAAACAATTATTTTCAATATGTGATGAACTCTTAGGGCGCAGCAAGTCGACTACTCTACCCAATAACATAGTTAAATGTGGTCTTCCTTATGCATTTGTAACATTTTTTCAGGAGAAAGTTGATAGAATTCGAGCAAAGCTTGACAACCATGATAACTATAATGAAAAAGCTTCCTTTTCGGATAACAGGCTTTACAATTTTAGAGAGATAAATTAAGAATTTATTTTTAAAATCTTATTATAAAAGCACCAATTAAATCTTGTGAACTTGATCCATTACCAGCAAAACTTATATCTGCATGTGTAAACACCTTGTTCCGTCAAAAACTGAAGTAATTAATCTTTCACTCTCAGTGGTAATCTTCCATGTTGTTTTTCAAAAACGCCTAAATTCAACATTTGCTTAAAAATTCATCATTAGAACAGAATGAAGTAAATATATAGTGTCTATATTAAAAGAAAGGGAGTAAAAACGACTCTTATAAAAGATACAAAACAAGGTAAACAAGAAAAGGAAAGATATGTTATATTAGATAAGGTGGCCTGTTTCTAACCTGTCCGTTCTCTCTAATTTGCTTGTAAAGGTTGTACTTCATCAATTACTGAATCATCTTGATGTCAATGATCTTCAACAACATTTTCAATCGGCTTATAGAGCAGGCTACAGCACGGAAACAGTACTCTTAAAGGTCCACAATGATTTGATCAAGAATGCTGATGCTTATGAAATCAATCTCTAATGCCTACTAGATTGTCTTAAGCATTTGACACCATCGACCATGACATTTTGCTGGTCCATCTTGAGAAAAGTTTTGGGATTACTGAAGCCTGCCTTAAGCAGTTTATATCATACCTTGTCAGTCGGAGATTGTCGTGGTGGATGGTGTTAAATGAGACAATGTATTTTCAACCTCTTTCACCTGTTAAAAATGGATATGGGCTCTCCTATCATTTTTATGCAGATGATTCTCAAGTTTATGATTCTGTACATGTTACTCATTTCATCAAATTGATAGATAGGAATGAATCTTGCTTTATTGAAATTCAGAATTGGATGAATCAAAATAAATTAATGTTGAATAGTGATAAAACAGATTTTAAGTAATGCTAGGCCCAACATACAAATTGATACTTTAACGATTAATTTTGGAACTACTGTTGTTGAACCAAAGTAAAAAATCTTCGCGTCTACTTTGTGTGTATTCTATCAAGGTCAATTCAAGTTAAACACCATATCAAATGTATGTACATTGAAATAAGAAGAAAAAGTAAAATTAGACACTTAAATTCCTTTGAATGTAGTTGAACTTCTAATAAAAGCCTTAGTGTTATCCAAATTAGATTACTGCAACTCCCTTTTCATTAACATTGCCAAAGAAAATATTAAAAACCTTAAAGTTGTACAAAACAACACTGCTAGACTAGCTTTGTAAATAAAGACAAAAATCATCTGCTTCTGATCTTCTTAGAGAGTTGCAAGGTTACCTTTTGAGAACGCATCATCTATAAACTATATCCCGTTGTGTTTAAAACTTTAAATAGTCTTGCCCCTGCATATTTATATGACCATGTACAACCCAATTTTGCGGGTGGTTGGATGGGAGCATCACCCTTGAATCATATACCTATGATGTTCGCATGGGTGTACGATCCGATAGTGATGTCGTTTCTTCTTCTCTTTACTAGCCTATCCTGCTTCTTTGGTTTGTGATTGTATTTTTGACAGGGGATATTTTTTTTCTTGTAAATTTTCTGCCTGTTTGTTCTTGGTTATTTATAATCTAGCTTATGATATCTTTAGGTTATGATTTTGATTTACATTTGTACTATTTTTGTTAGATTGCTTGTTTTTTTTTTGTTTCAGCGGTCTCTCATATAACCTCAATTGTGTTGGAAGAGACCTAAAGCAACAAACAAACAAAAAACAACCCAATTTTCAGAGTAGATATCTAAGATTTAATAGAACAATCTTATCTAAACCGAAAACATATCCTGCAAAATTGGTGAACAATCATATTCCTCATACCAATACTGTGTTTGTGTGTGTGTTTGTATGTATGTATGTATGTTTGTATGTATGTATGTGTGCGTGTATGCATGTGCATGGTTGAGCATATGTGCATGCATGACTGTGATGTTTATCAACTAAAATGCGATTCAATCTTAAAACACCATTTTGATGCATGACTTGTAACAAATGAATTAAAAGATCCTTATTAAAAATTGTGTTGTTTTGTTCTTAAATTTTCAGTCGTGCCCACAACCTCAAAACTATATTCTGTTGCACGAGAGTGTATGGATAAAATGGAGGATTCCCAATTGGTGACAGCCCCTGTTAGAATCTCATCTACAATTCTTGTGAACGTACATGGAACTATAGACAAATCGTTGTTGGAGAAATATTTTAAAAATAAGAATCTAAGTGGGGGAGGTCCCATCAAAGATATTTCAAGTAAAGAACATGGATCATTTCTTGTCACCTTTGTTCTTGCTGATGGTAAGAAAAATTTAAACTTTGGCATCGGCTTATTTATGTACTACAATGTGCAGTGATAGTTTGATTTTTTTTAATGTATAGTGCATATCCTTGTTTACCTCACTTTGGACAAGAACGATAATGCTGATTAGAGTAACAATAATAATGATAATTATGATAATAATAATAATGAAATTTATAATAAAATAATAATAATAATAATAATAATAATAATAATAATAATAATAATAATAATAATAATAATAATAATAATAAATAATAGTAAATTACTATTATGATTATTATTATTATGATTATTATTACTATTATTATTATTATTATTATTATTATTATTATTATTATTATTATTATCATTATTATTATTATTATTATTATTATTATTATTATTATTATTATTATTATTATTATTATTATTATTATTACTATTATTACTACTACTATTATTATTATTATTATTATTATTATTATTATTATTATTATTATTATTATTATTATTATATTATTATTATTATTATTATTATTATTATTATTTTATTTTTATCATCATCATTACTATCAGTATTATTATCATCATTATTACCACTATTTTAATTACTTTTTTCGCCTATTACAAGAGCTGTAACCTAATAATAATTGCCTATTTGGAAAATAAAGATTATTATTATTATTATTATTATTATTATTATTATTATTATTATTATTATTATTATTATTATTATTATTATTATTTAAAAAAAAATAGTAATGATGAAAAAGTACTAGGAAATCCACATACATCATCCGCATACATGTACATGGTGCCTCTCGCTGAATGGGTTCTGTTAGAACATCCATTACCATGGAATATGATGTATGTGGATGACGTAGTACTTTTGAATGATACAAAAGCTGAGGCCGAAAAGGAACTGGAGGGTTGGAGACAGATGTTGGAAAGGAGGGGATTATGGGTAAGCAGATTGAAGACAAGAGTATTTGTGCATCGGACAACAGAGAGCAGAACCACCAATAAAGATAGGAGAATAGGATGTGCCAGAGACAAAACCAATTCAAATACTTAGGAACATCTGTACAAGGAGATGGGGGCAATGAGAAGGAGGCTAAGAAGAGGATACAGGCAGGCTGGAATAATTTGGAGGAAGGTAACTGGAGTTATGTGTGACAAACGAATATCCGCAAAGCTGGATGGGAAAATATATACAACAGTTGTAAGACCAGCAATGTTATATGGACTAGAGACAACAGATACAACAAAGAAACAAGATAAAGAAGTTGAGGTGGCAGAAATGAGGATGTTGAGATGGTCACTTGGCTGGACAAGAAAAGATAAAGTGAGAAATGAATGAATTTGAGGGTTGACTGAAGTGAAGAATGTATCAATAAAAATGAAAGAAGATAGATTAAAATGGTTCGGACATGTAAAAAGATGAGAGAGGGAGTACGTGGAAAGTAAAGTATTGGACTTTCGATTAATGGGAAAGAGGAAAAAGGAATGCCCCAAGACTAGATGGTAAAGGGTGATATGAAAGAACTGGGCCTGGAGGAAGATGATGCTCTGAACCGAGATGCCTGGAGATATGGCATTCATTATGGCAACCCTGCAAAATGCGGGATAAGCTGAAAGAAGAAGAAAAAGAACGATGATGATGATGATAATATTAATAATAATAATAATGATAATAATAATAATAATAATAATAATAATAATAATAATAATAATAATAATAATAAAAATAATAATATAGATAATAATAATAATAATAATAATAATAATAATAATAATAATAATAATAATAATAATAATAATAATAATAATAATAATAATAATAATAAATATATAAATAATAATAATAAAAATAATAATTATTATTATAATGATAATAATGATAATAATAATAATAGTATAATAATAATTATGATCATAAAGAATAACAAGATATTTGGAAGTCCATCTATTAAGTAAGAAATTACATCGCAAACCTCCTTTAGTATGGTAGTAAAACCCTAGCAATAAATATAATTAAAAGTGATGTTTTATGAATGTTCAATATTTTAATTCAGCCGAAAATATATTACAATGACTTTCCTGTAGTGCTTTCACCTGAGGCAAAGTTGATAAATCTATTTTGGGTATGTTCCATGTTATTGATAATCAACACACACACACACACACACACACACACACACACACACACACACACACACACACAAAACACACATAGAAAGTTCAATATTTTGATCTTATTTCTCCTTAGTTGTCATCAAGATTGTCATGCATTTTTTCTTCTTCTTCCTTTTTTTTTTACTGCCAGATACAAATGCGGTTGTGAAAAAGAATGATCACAAGGTTGGATCCATAAAGCTTGACACCAGTCTTTGGTATCATTGCTTATCAAAAGAGGCTTGTATCCCAAAAGAACAAAAAGAAAATCCCTCCTCTTCAGGACATGGATTCTCTCCAAGGAAAATATGTTCAGTGAAATCTGGACCTCATGATTCCTTTGAAAGTTTTGATCTAGAGCTAAAAAAGCATGAATATTCATTGATTACGAGAATTGATAACCTCTTCAGTTGTGAATCACTATCAAATGAAGAGGTCAAACTAAATGACAACACTCATACAATCACTATTACAGGATCGAATAAATTTGTAAATAACACTAAAAATAATATCCATGAAAATCTTGCAACTTTTGTGGCAGCAATTCTGGATTTC
This sequence comes from Berghia stephanieae, assembly GCF_034508935.2. Lineage (NCBI taxonomy): Eukaryota > Metazoa > Mollusca > Gastropoda > Nudibranchia > Aeolidiidae > Berghia > Berghia stephanieae. Next base: position 40,674,952 of record NC_088361.1, read on the forward strand.
CCTGATCATCATAATTTCTTAAGTAGAGATGATGTCTTGAAAAAGATCAATGAAACTTTTCATGAAAATAAGGTACTTGCTTATGTGAACAAAGAAAATGAAAAGCTTTTCTGCTTCAAGCAAATTAAAGCAGAAACAAACATAATGGAAATGATGAAGGATGATGTTAATGTTGCTTCATATTCTTACGAAGAACAAAAGATAATGGCACTGGAATGTGACAGAGGAAGGCGGTTTATAAAGAGACTTATAGCAGATTCTAAGACTCCATGTGAGGTCACTGTCAATTCAGACAAAAGGGAAGTTGAAATAATCACATTTGAGACAAAATCTCACCAATTACGTGCTCTATTTTCTAAAATTGAAAAGTTCATGACTGAGAATGCGGTGTTCAGTACAAATTTAATATTTCCTGATTTGCAATTTAAGTATGCATTGGATTATCTTGGCAAAGAGGTTAAGTCAATTACAAAAGAATTGGAAGATTCTGGAGCCTCTGTGAAAATTGAGTCAGGCAGCATTCTAATTAAAGGATTCCAGTCAGCTATTACCAAAGCTGAGCAAAAATTATGTCCCTTAAGGTGAGTTTGGTGAATGGATGATTAAATTATCAAGTTACAGGTGTTTAAATATTTAAAACTTAAGAGTTTAAAAATGAAATGGTTATATTGTTGAGGTGTTATTCTTGACCTCACACCTTTATTACAATGTAATGTGTACTGAGCAATATGTTCTTGAGCTTAAGCTTTTATATATCCTTGTGCAGTATCCTCTAAATGTGGTCAAGGTGCTTTACAAAGGGTCCCAAATCAACAACAATATTTAACACGTGGGACAACACATGATGTCTCTTAGACAGAGACAACACTATTACCAGCCTCATACTCATTTTACAACTGAGTACAATGAGATAATGTGAGTAAAGAGCCTTCTCCAAGGACTCAGCTGTACGTAGCTCACAGTGGGATTCAAACAAGGGACTTATAAGCCTGAAGGGGAGTGCCATATCATGAGACCACACAGCTTAAATGTAATCGCTGCTCTTTTTTTAACAGTCACTATAATAAAAAGCCTCTCTTCTTTTTTTCTACAGAAATTATATCAAATGAAATTATTTTTTTAAAGTTTTGTAGAAATAAAAAACAAAACGTAAGAGAAAAAAAAGAAGTTTCTTTAATAATTGACACTAGAAAATTGGAATTAAAGCTTTAAAATCTCATAAAAGTTGTTTAATTTTAAATACCTTCGAAAATTGGAATTGAAGAAGAAAAATACAAATAACAATATGTTGGTAAAGCTGTGAAGCAGGTATGGTTTATTTATTTAAATGTAATATGAACTATATTCTGTCTTGACTCCTTTTGCTACCGCAAATGCCGGATGACAATATTGCATGTATCCATTCACTTGAGCACTCTCCTTTTTGTGGGATTGCCACGTTTTCCTCTTCACTCTCTCCTTACTGACAATTTTCCTGATTTATCCTGAAATGTCAAACACTTCCAACACATGCTTAGAAGCAATAAGGACATATCATATCATAATCATTAAGGGTTACACGGGTCAAAAGACCTTTAACAGGCCTGTAAATCTTCCGACAATTGTCATTGACAGTATGATTTTGTTCGATATATTCTGTTAATTGCTGATCACAGCCGTTTATTACACTAGATATCTTTCACTTTAGTTTTCTACCGCCTCACCCCCAATGGGAACGACCCACCGTCGATGACGGGGAGACCACCGTGTGGTTACGTCATAACAGATGTCCAGAACGTGAAAACTGGCCTATATTTATCCCTGCAGGTAGAATGCACCGCTTGGATTTCGCTGTCAGTCAGGCTATAGGACAGATTTCGTGAAATCGTTCATTTTTACACTGCAATTGCTGACCATACACTTCTTCTATATTTTTCTATTTTATATGGATATAATGGCCACATTTTCATCTTCAAGACGCAATTATTTTCATTGATGTCAAGAAATGGTGAGTATACTTTATTCTCTCTTGAAAATTGTATATTTTTCTATTTAAAATTAACCTGAAAAATATTTTTAATTGTTTAAAAAATTCAAATTGATGTTATCTGAGTTTTGTTACCCTAACACATGGTAGTAAATATAAGAGTAATAATCTACTTTTAATATAGCATTTATTTCAATGATTTGTAACGACCGGTTTCTGCACAATGAATGTGTAAACACATCTTGTCTAATTCTTTGTTGGCTAACAAAATAGTCCCGTATTCAGACAAACTCCTGAGACATAAGAACACGAGTCCAATTGTGATGATAACGTTATTGTTGTTGTTGTTTTATGGTGATGATGATGATGATGATGATGATGATGATGATGATGATGATGATGATGATGATGATGATGATGATATTGCAGTAATAGTAGTAATCGTAGTAGTAGTAGTAGTAGTAGTAGTAGTAGTAGTAGTAGTAGTAGTAGTAGTAGTTGTAGTACTCACACACACTCAGAGAGAGAGAGAGAGAGGGAGGGAGGGAGCGTGTGTGTGTGTATAAAACTCATGTACGCACATTTTTAGCATGGAACGATTTTTATTGCTTGTTCAGTCAAGTTCTAATGATTTCTCTGTGAAAATTGAACTTTGAACCTATAACTTTCACACCAATTTGCCATTCCGTCTTCACGATTCGCACCTTCCCTCGATATTCTTCTACATCGCACGTTGGTACAGTCAACGGGCGTGGGAAAAGAGGGTAGATAGATGTATTATGACATCAAAAAGCGATGTGATCAAAGGTGGCGGATGATTGTGTAACATCAAAAGCCCGGTGGACTGCGCTACAAGGCCGAAGTTTCGAGGGGATATGTGATTTGAGTGGGAGGGGCTTATTTGACTTTGCCGATGATCGACTGGTGGACGATTGAAGTTATAAACGTCCTTTTTCAGCAGCCAATTGGAAATGATTAATTGTAAACATCTGATTGGCGCTCTATGGATAGAAGTCAGTTTGGAGGTCATGGGATGAAATTGCTGGAGAGATTGAGTAAATTTGAATGAAATGAATTGAACGTAATTTGGGGCGGTGTCAAATAAGACTCTCGCAGACCGGTGATAAATCAATTTTTTTGGCCGCAAATGCTACAGTAAACTTCTTTCTCTATCTTATTTTTGCTAAAAATATTTCAGAGTGGGTATATAGGCAGATTCCATTTTGAATAATGGGCATTTAGAACTATATTTTAAAGGAAAATTATTACGTTATTATTATTAGCAGGCATCTAGGCGATCACTATCGTATTATTACTAACAATCAATAATATTATTATAACTCTTATAATTACAATTATTATTATTATTATTATTATTATTATTATCATCATCATCATCATCATCATCATCATCATCATCATCATCATCATCATCATCATCATCATCATCATCATCATCATCATCATCATCATCATCATCATCATCATCATCAATATCAATAATAACTAATGATTTTTTTTTCTTTACTCAGATGAATGGTCATACTGAAAACAAGCATTGTCTCAATGCAAATGGCAAATGGACTCGGCCGAATAAGCGGTGAAAGGGCTCAAATGAGATATGTGGTTAACCCTCTCGTGTTTAGATTCTTTTTGGGGGAGTAGATAATGAGTTCCCTATATGGCCATGTCAATCATGTAGACATCCTTTGATGATATAAGCCTACTCTTTGATATCTGTAGTCGCCTTTTCGTTTTCTACGGTCACTCATGGCTAAACTCCGCCCAGAAACGATTTCATAGGTCCGTCCATCACCAAATTTCAAACTTTTGTTCTCGTGAGTTCTTAAGTTTTTTGACCGAAGAATGATTGGCTACTGAGCATCTTGACCCTTCAACGATTGGTCGTTCTGGCAGCTCACATGTCAACAGCCGTCAACAATGAATTGAATCATCGTCGATGCAGTGGAAGACGGCCATGGAATAATTGCGTCACATCGCCACGTTGTTGAATAAATTATCCAGGCATGGTCGATAGGTAAAAAAGCCAAATTATGTTCTAGTTACATTTGAAACAAACAAAGTATATCACTGATCTTGTCTCTTTGAGATATAAAGAATGATATAAAACTCAAGAAAATCGGCCGAGAAACAAAAAAGTTGCTAAAAAAAGCTAAAATAAACAAAAGCAATTTTAAAAATCAAATTTATTCGTAAAACAGTTGGTTTTCAACCGATTTTTATGAAACAAAGACCAAAGTACTTCTTTTTTCAAGCTGATTTCAGCAATCTGACTTTCAAATTCCTCAGAATTATATTTTTTACTTTTAGATTTTAGCTTTTAGGCCTACTCAATAAGGTGTTATATTCCTTGCATAACAATAGCGTAATACATCGACGGGGAGAAGCGTCGTTGTTTCGGCCAGCTGGATAGATAGCCTGTGATTGGTCCAAGACTTTGAGACGCTTGATTCACAATTCTACACGAACGGACCCTGGCGGTCTATCAAAGAGGTGTTACAAATTTATTTACCGACTATTTTTCTTGGTGCTAAAATTACAAAGTAATAATTTCACATCAGAAAAAATAACTCTGAAGTTCCTATCTCTTTATTACAATAAAATTGATACCTCGAATGACAAAATCGACCCACAAATAAGGGAGTTATGAATTATTCATAATATTTTTAAAAGTTTACAATAATTGTCTTCAAAGTCATTTTTCATCACCAAAGTCGTAATTTTTTACCGATTTTTACCAAACAAAGTGCAATGTCAATGGTTTTCACCCGCAAATAAAATAGGATTTAAATCGCAATTTCTGAAACATATTTTCTTTTCTGTCGGCAAATTTATAAAAATCAAAGCTGAAACACCCTGCGGCAGTGACAGGGCCTGTCATTTCCTTCACAACGATTGGATTTTACTTACTGAGGCCAGTCTCGGCTACCCCGCCCATGAATATTATGCCGTTGTCGGTTTTTGTCGGGTTGAATCTTAAAGAGTTAAAAAACATTTCATGCAAACTGCTCCAGAATTAGGAAGTGAAGTTCCACCGGTGAAAAAAAGAAAACAGAACGTTGGTTAATTAGATGCTGTTTCTGTGAAATGTAACAATCACTTGTTCCTTACAATAATCGTGAGGTTTTACGTATGTTAATAAAAAGTATAAAAATGTGTTAAGATCTAGATGTCTATAAAGTTCAAAGGAATACTTATAACTCATCTTTACCTATGATTGTCAATTTATTTAAAATAACAGTTCATTTTGATTATCTGATCATTAATCCTCCTCACCCCCCCCCCCCCCCCCCCCTCCCATCTTTTTCAATGCGTTTATCACGATTTTTTATTGTCAAAAAATGGATATTATTTATTTTTTACTATTATCATTATTATTATTATTATTATTATTATTATTATTATTATTATTATTATTATTATTGTTATTATTATTATTATTATTATTATTATTATTATTATTATTATTATTATTATTATTATTATTATTATTATTATTGTTATTATTATTATTATTATTATTATTATTATTATTATTATTATTATTATTATTATTATTATTATTATTATTATTATTATTATTATTATTATTATTATTATTATTATTATTATTACAGTGGTGATCAAGAGTAAAATAAATACACTGATATTATATGATTATTACTAGTATTAGTATTACATCGATATCATGTGTTTCAACTGATTCACAATGATCATTTCTGTTATCCACGATGCTTCGGTTGTTCAATAAGCAGACCATTTTCAACAAATTTCCATTTTAAATAGTATTAGCTATCTGGTCGGCGTCCTTTTTTTTTTGTCGCAGCATTGGAGAGAGGGGGAGAGAGAGAGAGTGGGAGAGAGAAAGAGAGAGAGAGAGAGAGAGTGAGAGAGAGAGAGTGAGTGTAAGTGTGTGTATGTGTGTGTGTGTGTGTGTGTGTGTTGGTGTACATAAAACAAATTTATGCAACGTTTTACCACGAAACAATTTTCATTTTACCACCTCAGTTTAATCTCTCATCAGTTCACTCTGACAATTGAACTTTGAACCTATAACTTTAACACAGCTATGTCATTCCATCTTCACGATTCGCACCTCACCGCGATATTCTTTTATGTTGACTCGTGGTACGGTACAGTCAACGGGGTTGAGAGAAGAAGATAGATATTGAGTGACATCATCAAAAGCAGTGTGATCAAAGCTGGCGGATGGTTGTGTAACATCAAAGACCAGTGACTGGTCTACAAGGCCTATCATATTCGTGGGTATGTGTGATTTGAGTAGGAGGAGCTTTCTTGACTTTGCTGATGACCGAGTGGTGGACAATTGAAATTAGAATTGTCCTCATTCAGCAGCCAATTGGAAATGGGTAATTGTAAAAAGCTGATTGGACGCTCCATGAAAAGAAAGCAGTTTGAGGGACATGAAAGGAAATTGCCGGAGAGCGTGGAGTGGGGAGGAGTAAATTATATTGAATAAATTGATAGTAATTTGGGGCGTTGGGAAGTTAAATAAAACTCTCGGAAACAGGTGATGAGTCAATTCTTTGGCCGCAAATGATTCAGTAAAATTCTTTATTCTTTCTTTCTTTCTTTTTTTTTATTTCCTTTCTGTCAGAGTGGACATATAAAGGCGAATTCCAATTTTTTTTTCAAACGGGCATTTAGAACGATATTTTAAAGAGAAATTATTGCGTTTTACCAAAATTAGCAGGTGTTTAGGTGATAGCCACTATATTATTTTCATGAAAATGATCATTATCATCATCATCATCATCATTATTATTATTATTATTATTATTATTATTATTATTATTATTATTATTATTATTATTATTATTATTATTATTATTGTAGTTATTATCGTCATTATTATTATTATATTTATTATTATTATTATTATTATTATTATTATTATTATTATTATTATTATTATTATTATTATTATTATTATTATTATTATTATTATTATTATTATATAGTTTAGATCAATACAAACATCGAAGGAATGTATATAACATATCTTTTCCTAAGAATTGTCAATTGCCATTACTAAAACCAGTTCGTTTTGATCATTTGATCAACAAACGACTACAATTCGGTGATTACGCATTTTTTTATATTGCTGTCAAAAAAGGATATTGCTGTACAGGTGAGCGGATATGCTTCATTACAAAACGACTTTGATTGTGAATATTGATGATTATTGCAGTATTTCTCATTTATTTGTATAAACTCAGATAACTATGTAATTTTTGATTATATCGTTTGAAGTAATTAAAATTTCGGACCCATTTTTATGGTTATTTCCTATAAAATCTAATCCCAAATGATCTACCAAAATTATATCAAATAAAAGTATGTAGATCACTAGTTATGACTCTAAAATATCTTATTGCAACATCTAATAGCATCTTTACTACGCCACTTTGAACTTGAGAAAAAAATCATCAAAATAGGAAAAATTGCTCAGTCTCCCTTTCGGCACAGGCAGTGACTCGCCATCAGTTATGAACTAGCGTCCTGCAAAATTTACCTGTCGAACTAAAGTGAAAGCAGTAAACGGCTGTGTGGTATTTAAAAAAAAAAAAAATGGTTAAAAGTAAAAATAAAATTCGTAATGTCAAAAAACCCCAGAGCTAACAAAAAATAAAATAAACGAGTTTTATTTCATGTCTCGAAATAATCTGTTCTTATTCCGTTTCGAGTGGTGACTTATATTTGAAAAAAAGAGACTGTTTATTTGGTGCTTCAAAGACAAAACAGAACTAGACACGTCTAGTCAGCTAGGTATATTATCTTTCCACCTGCTCCGCTAGACGTGGATGTATTCACTGCCTGCCTAATGTGCGACAGACGAGAGAGAGGGTCGTGAGTCATCAAACACACACGTAGTCAGTAATCAACTGGCACGTAAAGCGTGTGTCGGACCAGGCCGTTTCTCTGGCTGTCTCTTTTTCTTCCTATGCTTTCTTTGTTTCAGTCTAAAAGACAACTGGAAATAAAATAATGCGAAATAAATATTTTTCTTTGAACGATGATTGATTGGTCTCAGTGGAAATTTTCTTTCCTCACGACTGGGATTGTGTAATATTTTTTTCTTTTTCCTCCTTCTGCACCACCTCCTCCTCTTCTTCTTCTTCTTCTTCTTCTTCTTCTTCTTCTTCTTCTTCTTCTTCTTCTTCTTCTTCTTCTTCTTCTTCTTCTTCTTCTTCTTCTTCTTCTTCTTGTATAAGAATTAATCCAATGAAAGATTAAGCTTAGAAATTTAACACAAACAAACAGGAGCGAAGATAAAGCATTTTCTTGTGTCAAGCATTAGATACACATCCTTCAAAAAGGTAGAAATTGTTCTCTTCCTTTCATTTTACAACTATCTCAGACCTGGGCCCAGAAATGTGTGTACTCTCTCAAATAATTGGGATTTCTTTTCTGACCATAAAATAAGGACCTGCTTATTTTGTACTATAAATGAGTTGGGGAAAGTGACAGCATTTGACTAGTCAATTGGCGTGTCATATCTGTGTTGTGTTTCTTAATTAATCCATATTTTTGTCCTGTTGGTCTATTTTCGCTTGTTCAAAAACTTCCAACAATTTTTTCACCAACCATTTACAGGCTTGCTTTAAATACCCTCTTGTTTTTGCAAATATAAATATATATTACTTAAAACAAACAAGACAAAAGATCAATTTGATGCATGGACATTATAAGTACACAAAATCGTATATATCCAAACAGGGTCGTTATTGCATTCATAATTGTTTACCATACATAAACACATTTCTAAAAAACAAGTCTCATTCACTGTATATATACATCAAGGCATGGATGTCTTTAGCAATGGCATTTTTAAAGCATTTATCACTCCAGCATTTTTTATATTAATATCATATCAAGTGCTTTCCATGTCCTGACAATACGTTTGAGAAATGAGTTTTGTCGAATATTCGTAGAACATCTGGTGATAAGTATCTTAAAGTTATCACCTCGTGTTAATGTGACCAAAGAAATTTTTTTTAAAATGCTCATAATCAATGTTATTCAGATTATGGAAAATTTTATATTAGTGAGGCACTGATGGTGTGCTCTTGGAATCTACATCTATTCCCTGTTTGTACCATTCCCTTTTGTCTTACTTTTCTTGTGTGCTTTTATTGTAAATCTAGAATATTTTTGCTATCCCATTTTCTTCCTTTTTATTGGCACTGAAATGACCTAAATGTATTGCAAACGCCTTAAAACTCTTAAAAACAAACATCCAACACTGAACTTTGTGCATTTTTCGAATGGCAATTTAAAATTGTTTCTCAGTTTATTAAACAATGTATTGCTTATAGGATATGGATTTAACTCACTCAACCCTAACACCGACTATATTCGTAGTTTACCTTGGGATACTTTTACCCCATGCCAATTTATTACATTTTTCTGAGACAAATTATAGACGTGGTATCAAAGCTATTGCGCTTACTTTTTACATGTTAATTGTAGTTGAATTAAACTATCTATGTACATGCTCATTTTTAAAACATTTGTTCTGCTTTTGAAAAGTAGCAAAAATCTCTAGGATTGAGTTAACAATATTAGGTGTTTCAGATCTTGCAGGAAATTTTGGCTTCAGTTTCAGAACTTCACGAGCATCTCTTAGTTATCAAAACTCATTGAAAATATAAAATGATTTTAAAGATTTTCGGGTGTTGTTTAATCCTTGTGAGGGTAAATTGTTGATTTTAAGTTAATTATAGCTACAATTTTTAACTCTTAAAATTTAAAAAAAAAAATTAATTTAGTAGTGGGCAAGTCTGGTGTTTTACAGCGTGTGATGCAAATCTCAGAAAATCAAAATTGATTCCATTTTGACGTCTAGATTGCACTCTTTAAAAATTTAAGTGTTATTTATTTCAACAGAGAAAGCATCAGAGTGCAAGAGGAAGAGCTTAAATACTTTGGCATATTTGAACATTTGTCATCAAATGATGGAACAAGTATGTTATGTGACATTGGTAAGAAACACAAATGTCTGCTACAACTATGCGATATCACAGTTGCTGATGGTGCATCATCTCAACCAAGTTCCAATACAAATGACACACTTATTGGGACTTGTCAAGTGGATAAAGTTAAAGTCAGCTTTGTACTTGGAGATATAACATCCCTCAATGCGAATGTGATAGTCAATCCTATTGACAACAAACTTAAATGTGAAAAGGGTTTGAATAAAGTTATCGTTCAAAATGGTAAGTCATAGTTATTTGGTTTGTCCTTTGAGTGTGTGTGTATGTGTGTGTGTGTGTGTGTGTGTGTGTGTGTGTGTGTGTGTCTACAGTGGAGTATTTCTAAGTTGTAGTGAATTATTCTAATTATATTCTCAAAAGCAATGATGTTTTGAATTACAATCCAAAACACAATAAGAATCTTCATATCAAATTCATCAGTTCTGCCTCAACAATTCGTGCTAGTGTAGTACCTATAGTACATAATAGTGAAGATCTGTCTCTAAACTTTTTGAAATGATCATGGTACTGGTTTTCCCCAGACCATATTATATATATAAAATATGTTGTGCCACACCCTGACCTTGCTGGCTGAAAAGGATGAGGGCTTGTGAAGTGTTCCCTAATGTTAGGTGCTATGCTTCAACTAAACCCAATGTTGGTTCTGTCTTTTTAGACTTCAGCAGAAAATATATCATTAACTTCAATTTCCCAGTAATACATCAATAAAACCTCTACATGGTATCATCTGTATTCACATTCAATTTTCAGCCAGATGTTCCATTTTAAAACATTATTGATACAGCCAAGGTGTCAATATCAACATAATGTGATGCCCAGCTTCTTCTGGAGCATTGCATTGTAGTTCGCTGATCAGCATTTTGCTTCCTTTGCTTGACAGGAATGCTGTTTGGTTTTGTAAAATCACTGATAACCTGAAATTTTACATTTAATTCCTTTTCCATAGTGTGATGATCGTATGCTCATCATTCTTAACACTGACACTATTTCAGTGTTTATCAAACAAAAAATTATGTCAAACAAATTTCAAACCAATGTGCTTGTGATTGTAGAATATAATGTCAATCTTAATGAAATGTTGAAAATATACATCTGTGTCAATTAAAATGGAGTAACGCTCAAACATTAGAGAAATGATTTATAATGAAAAATCACCCCTAAGGATAAGGATTAGTTTAGAAAGAACTGGCCTAAGCAGCCAATGCTCCCCCGCCCTCGGGTAAACTCTACCCAAATCCATATAATGATAATAATAATAATAATAATAATAATAATAATAATAATAATAATAATAATAATAACAATAACAATAATAACAACAACAATAATAATAATAATAATAATAATAATAATAATAATAATAATAATAATAATAATAATGATAATAATTATAACAACTTGTGGGTGGATATTTATTTTTCCAAAACCATTTTTCAGCGGAAGTGTTAATTGGTAAGAGTTCTAATTTTCTTTTTCATTCAAAAACAATATATTTAATTGTGAGAGTAAAGAGGCAAATAAAATGAATTTCAAATGTCAATTTTCAAAATTTAGTCTCTTAGGCGATTTATTTAATCTAGGTGGTAGAATAGCTTCAGAGACACTCAACTGAAAACTTATGGTACTAGATGTAAAACGCTTTGATCACAGTTAGTGGATAGAAACTCAAGTTTTTTGTTTCTTTTTATTTATTGCATGTATTGTTTTTACAACCAACATCTGGTCCTCTGTCCTTAACATTTTGAAATGCCGTTTTTTATCTCATCTTAATTCTGCATTGAATAATTTATGTTCATTTACTTGTTTACAGGTGGTGCTGAGATCCAGCAAGAGTTGAATAGTTATAAAGGCAATGCTGACACTGGAACAGTAATTAAAACCCAAGGTGGAAAGTTACATTATTCAGCCATTTACCATTTGATACTACAGAAAGATGATGATGCCAATAATCTTTTAACATACATCACTGAATGCCTGAAACAGGCGGATAATGATGATCATAAATCTCTTGCTTTACCTGTTCTTGGCTGTGGTAAGTAATTGTAAAGTTACTAGAGAGCGGTAGGGGGCTACTTGAAGCCTTGGATCATGAAAATACTATAGAAAAGGTGTTCGTCAGCATCATCATCATCAGCATTATTATTATTATTATTATTATTATTATTATTATTATTATTATTATTATTATTATTATTATTATTATTATTATTATTATTATTATTATTATTATTATTATTATTATTATTATATTGTTATGGACTTATACATCGAGTTACACTAGGAAAGAGTTGCCCCCCTTGTTTTATTTTTATTATTATTGTTATTTTTATTATCATCATCATCATCATCATTATTATTATTATTATTATTATTATTATTATTATTATTATTATTATTATTATTATTATTATTATTTTTTTTTTTTAATTTTTTTAAATTTTATTTTATTTTATTATTTTTTATTTTTTTATTTATTATTATTTTTTAAAATTTATTTATTATGATTAATATTTTTTACTTTGTTATTCACAGGACGATTTAAGATGCCACTTGTCGGTGTAAGTCTTAGTATTGGTAAAGCTCTGAAGAAGCATTGTCAATCAGCCTCTTCTATCAATGAGATTGTCATTTGTGACAACAACCCGGTGAATCTACGTGGTGTTATGCGTCGTTTTGACGTCAAGCCAATTAGGTCTCTTGATGATCTTATTAAGGAGGGTGAGTAATCTATCCAATTGTGCCATCTCACCCCAACAAACAACGAATAGAAGTCCCGCTTCACAGTCTTGACAAGCAAGAATGGAAACATTATTGTAAACTGAACAAGAAAAACTTAGCCTCATTGTTATTGTCAAAATGTTGAGCACTCATTGTATCAAATTTGTATTGGGATACGATTCAACAGATAGATAGAGATTGGATAGAAAGATAGATGGATAGAAGAAAGGAACTTTAAATATCTTATACGTGAGATAAAATCTCTAAGCCTGCAAGTCTGCTCCTGTTAAAGGAAATCCCTAATAATAAAAAATTGTAAACTAAATCCATATTGAGACAGAGTATTCCCCACCTCTTTGATTAAACTTTTTCATTTCATGTCAATTTATTGGTTTGTGTATAATTTCTTTTGCTGTCATTATTATTAATATAAAGATGGTCAATGGAGTTGAGCCTAAATTATGTAAAGTAAAAGTACAGTACAATGCTTCCAATTCAGTTTATTCAATAAAGCCTGCCCATTTTTCTATTTCAACAAAGCATTGTTAAACTAGCTCAAAACAAAGTGATCAAGTGAAGATGAAAATGATTAGTGTCCTTAGTTTCATAAAAGAGAAATATGGTTGTGATTGACCTCTCTCCAGCCACTTTTGATGTCGTATCACCCGTGGTTTTCCCTTTTGTTCTCATTATATATTCCGTGGACCCCACTCCATACCAAATGTTGGCTATTGTTTTAAATAAAGGCCACGAAAAGTTTTCATATCGTGATCTAGCTAGGATGTAGTCTCATTTGATTGACAAATCATTTGGTTATTGTGAAAGTCTAAATGTGATTTATTGATAATAATTATACAAAACTCAAAGTGCAAATCAAATAATAAAGAGTATTTTATTACATTATTGTTCTTATCAACTATATTTCGATGATGCTGTAATGATGTTATATAAATAAGGGCTAACTGTAACATTAGCTGTCTTAAAACAACATGTTGTGTTTATTTAGGCACATTAAATGAAAGCCTAATTGGCATTTTTGAAAGTCTCATGAAAAGAATAAGCTTTCATAGCAATATCCCCTAACTCATGGCTTATCAAACACTGGTGGGATTTTAATGGCTATATGAGACAGACAACCGATAAGTTTGACAAGACTGGAAAGAATGCTGGTTGACAATTACCATGGATAGATTTCCTTTTATGGAAGAGGAATGATGGTCACCTGAGTCCAATGGCCCTCAACTTTTTGATCCCTTTATACCGTTTCTCTTTGTGGCTTTTGAGTTCTTTTCTGCAGAAGTTAGTTAATAGTCTCATTTCCTCATTGAGATCACATGAACGCCCATTACTTAATAATCTCATTTCCTCAATGAGATCAGCGGGAACACCAAGTCAAGATTGCTTTAGGTGGATCCAAGAGCTATTAGCATTATCACAAGTTTGTAGTCTGATCAGTGACTTTCATTTACATTGCAGTTATGGTATAAAATAAATACAAATGTGTCATATTGTATATTATTGTATTCAGAAATTACTTGTATTTTTATCCTTTTTCATTCTTGTTATCTGAAATTGTTTAATTTTTTTATTATTTTATTTTTAAGAATGGTACATCACTTACATGTGTAGGAGAAAGTACAAAAGAAGGCAGCACTGGAATTTAATATCCCCCTCTCATTTTTGTTAATTTGAATCTACATCAATATGACTATTGCCTTGATTTATAAATTGAGTGTAACATTGTTAAGCTTTTCAATATCAATTCATATATCTTATTAGAATTTATAATCTAATATGGCCTAATTTCTTATCATTCCTATCTCTTTTTTTTTCTCAACTACACAAAAATTTGTTTACTTGTGCCTATTTTGTTTTTGAGTTATTTATATTTCTATTGTTTATTTTCTCACTCCCTCATTTTGTCTTTTCCCAAAAAAACTTGATGTTCACTCAAAAAACATTTGCCACTCATGCAAATACTCAATTTGTATTGTCCATTAGGATTTTTATTGGATATCAGATATCTTTTTTTTTTTTCAGATACACCTGACGAAGGCTCTGGTGATTTTGATTCCAATGAAGCACATCATGGCAAGGTATTTGAAGTCTTCTTTTTTAAAATTCTGTCTTTGAATTGGATAGCGACTATATGAAAATGATTTTACCAAATAAATTTAACATATTATTTTTGAATCTATTTATCGTATGAATATATACTTTACCGCTTTTAAAGATTTTTTCAACATTGCCATTGCTTTGAAAGATTAAATAATATTTCAATTGCTTTAAAATGTTAACTTTTCAATTTTTATAAAAGATATATTTTGAAAAAGGTTACTTTTACTTCTTTTCTTTTCTTTTTTTTTTCAGACTTATAAACAAAGAGCAGGTATGTATTTTTTTATAGCGAAGAAGATTTATAGGTTTTTAATATACTAACAGTTGTCATTTCCTAATGCAGGGGTTGCCATAAAGGTTGGGTTCATAGGTTCAGGTTCCTATCACCGTAAATTGTTTTTATTCTCTATTGTCTTGTAGCTCTTCTCTACTCACTTCATTTCCTGTCTTTGTATAATCATTGCATTTTAGAATTAATACTTTTTAGATACAAATGAAATAATTCCTTGTCAGGAAAAGTAGTGGTAATAAATAATACAGATGTCTTTCTAACATCCTGCTGTTTGGGTTCTGGTGCCTAAAGCTAAGGTTGCAAAAAAAAAAAAAAAAAGGAAATGATAATATTAATACAGTAGAACTCGGAAATAGCGAGTTCGACGGGTCCACTCCTGATTACTCACTATTTCCGAGTTCTCGCTATTCCCGAGTTGCCAGGAAAGGTCACTCGGCCGTACAAAAATATGGAAAGACAATGTTTGTGTGTGTGTGCCGTGCGTGCGTGCAAATGACTGTGTGTGGATAAAGTGGGGTGAGGGCGGGGTTGAACACGGCCGTCGTTAACTACGTAATGATGGCCACAGGTTGAAGTTGATCCACCCCTTCCATTTCCATCAAGATTTCGTGAATGTGTTTGTGTGTGTGTGTGCGAGTGTTGGTATGCACTAGGCATGTTTGATGAGGTAAGCAAGCGCATCACTCAATCACTGACCCACTGAAATGATGGTTCCACGCTCCCCTCTCTCGCTGATCGTGTCGTTTGTTAACGAATGCGACTTGCTGACCGATGCTGCGAAGTGAGGCATGTTGACATGTTGGCTGCCAGTGCTTACCTCGCGCGGCACCACATTGGGTGAATAATAGTCTTCAAAAGTCGTAACGTCACTTCCTTCCTAATGACGTATGGTAACTTAGTAACACTGGCTCTAAACTATCGGAACAATGGCGGACGCCGTATGAGATATTTCTCCGGCGAGCTTAAACGCGTATCCAGAGAAAAAAAACCCCATCAATTTGATCATGTTTTGACTTTTACACATTCTGATCACAAGGCATATGAAAAGGCAATGAAAAGTTCTAGCCAGCATGAAGAATAAAAAGTAATGATTTTCTTTGTTTAGAACCAAGATGGCCGCCATTGCCGGGGACGTGACATCAGACTACTGAATCCAATTGACCCCCACACGCACACAAACACACACACCCAACCACCATCCAAATTTGTTTCGCCTATAATGTACTCTAGACTAGGCTACTATGTAATATTACTCGTAACGAAAAATAAGAAAAGAAAAGAAGCTGGGCTAAAAATATTTAAATCGCCCTTGTCTGGTGTTTTGCTTTACTTCGTTCGAAGTCCTCGGCTGGGGCAGGAAATGCTCGTTATTTCCGAGTTGACCTCTTTTTCATACTCGCTACTTGCATGCTAATTTTATTGACTCAAATAAGAGGAAAAAACGGGGATTTAGATTTTACTTGCTATTTCCGAGTTCTCGCTATTTCTGAGTACGTTACTTTCATGTTCTACTGTACTAATGATTGCATTTGTTGAGCACTCTACCATATTATGAGGAAGTGCATATCTCTTGTCAACAATACATGATTTTACATCAAAACTGGACTAGATTTACAATGCTACATAGGAACATAAAGAACAAATAAGATAGTGAATATCACAAATAATGATATGAAGTCGCTAGAAGAGTGGGAGTTCAACATCTCGAAATGCTACATCATGTCAATCAACAACAAAGAAACCCAATATCCCTTGATTTTTAACTATAACTCAATCAAACTCTTTAACGAGTAGACTCTGCAAAGTATCCGAGGGAAGGCACATATCAAAAATTACCTCAAAGGCAAATAAAATATGCAAATTCATTCATCGCAGTCTTAAGCAACAAATAGTTCACTATTATAGAACACTTGCTAGACCTATTTTAGAATATGCCAGTTTCATGTTGGACCCCCACCTCCAACAAGGTTAAAAAGTTGAGAAATGGTTCAAAGGAGAGCTGTAAAGCACATAACAAATAACTTCTCACAGTCTAGCAGCGCACCAAAGCTTGTCTCAACACTCCGCCTTGACACCCTTAAAACATGGAAAAGGAGAGATGAAGCAAAAATGTTCCATGAAATTTTCTAACTAAATATTTCAATTGCTTCACCAAAGACATAAATCTAGTAACAAGAAAAACATGGGGCCATAACAACAAAATCCTTCCGCAATATGTAAGAACCAAATAATAGCTAAATTCTTTTTTTCCCTCTACCATTAAACTTTGGAAGAACATCCTGGACGCATTACAGAAATACGCTCCCACAAGACATTGGCATGAATGACTCAATTCTACATCAGTGTTAAAAATCCCCATTTCTAAATGTATCTTGTATGTATATGTTTGTGTCTAAATTATTTTTGTGTTGGAATGTGAGAAGGAGAGAAAGAAAATGAAATTATAAACTGTGGATTAATCCTCAAAAAATTGGAGCAACTACAGAAATATGATGATGATGATGATGATGATCTTCAATCTTCAATGGCTTGTATTTGCAAAAGTCCCAATGGATTATCACTGCAAATGTTCAATCAAAAAAGGGAAGAGTCACAGATTACTTTGATGATGATGATGATGATGATGATGATGATGATGATGATGATGATGATGATGATGATGATGATGATGATGATGATGATGATGATGATTTAGTTTGATATCTTTTCATTGTAAATAAGTAAAGCCGTCTTGTTAACTACGCTATTGAAATCTAAATTTTCTCTTCTCTCTAAATGTTGCTGCATTTTATAATACCCCAACATGTTTAGTTAATTTGTTGTTTGGCTCTGAAGTGGATGGAATGCATTTTATATACGCCACATCGTAAATGTTGGCATAATTGATAATTCTTGTTGTTTCTTCAATTTTGTATGTGAGGGTAAATGTTTTGTTGAAGTTTTACAGTTTTTTATTTTGTTTAAATTTTATAAGAAGCAGTCTATAATTTACATACTCTTTTTCCTGCATCAGATATAAAATAATTTTAGAGACTGTACAACTATTTAAAACATAAAATAATATTTTTTTATGGATTTTCATGAGGGCAATTGGCTCACAAGCAGGAGTATCAGACTCCATCCCCTATCGATTTGATGTTTTTTCTAATTCCTGTCCACATCATGTCAGTGATTGGGCTGCTGAATCTTTCCAAAAGGTAACAAGGAATTTTTTTTTAAATGAGTAATGCATTTGAATGGTTTTGATAGATCTTTTATACAGACCTGTTGTTAAAAAATAAAATCAAGAAGAGGATTTGTCAATGCTTTTGCTACATTTTCTTTTCATAGAAAAGAGCGCAATTAAATTTGGATCTCTTACACTCACGATGAAGCAAGGAGACATTCTTCAAGAAAAATCTGATGTCATAGCTTGTGGTATAAAAGACAACTTGGAATTGTCATCAGGGGGTAAGCATTTAATATGACTTGGCAGAGTGATTTTTTTTATTTGATGTTAAAAGGATGTTAGTTCACAGTCCAATTTTTTTACTACTTTTATCATTTCAATTTACCTAATTAAAGTGGATACATATTGCTGTTGATGTGCATGAGGAGTCATAATGCACAGTACAGCTTGTATACAACGGCCTCAGTTGCAATGGGGGCTCAGCTACAACGGGAAATTTAAAAGTCCCCGTTCACAGCCCATGCACAATTCATATAAATCATGCATGGCTATAACGGGGGAATATTTCTTGGGACACAGCTACAACGGGTTTGTGAGTCGCAAGTTTGGTACCCAGTTGAGAAAAGTTATGTCCTCAAGAAGAAAAGAGGAAGGCACACATGACACATAAAGTATAGGGAACAGAGATGGGGTGGAAGTGGGCGAATTGCAGTTATTGTGTGTACTGTTGACCTTTCTCTGTGTACTTTGAGTATCCATGACTATGCCCAATGAGAAGTGTGATGGTGAAGAGCTCTCTGTGAAGCCTGAGGGTGAAGAGCTCTCTGTGAAGCCTGAGGGTAGGATTGTGCACAACTTGAGTTTTGAAGTGCACTTAGTGGCAGTCAGTGGCACAGTGGAATAGGTGGAAAGCAGAGGAAGGTTGGAAGGTAGAATTAACTGTTGCATTGTTCCAACCCGCCTTGTGACTGAAGTAAGTGGAAGAGGGGGTGAGGTATGCACGGCACCGAAAATCGTACTGAAACTGAACATTTAGCAAAAATCCCCGGTTTATGTGATCTACCTGAACGACAGTACCACTTGCTGATTACTAGAGATAAAGCTGTCACTGAGTAATTAATTACCGCTGCAGGCGATTGAGTAATGGGAGATCACTGAGTAGCAAAATTATGCATAAAACATGCATTTTAAAATTATTCTGTGACTAAATGTTCAAATTATGAGTCAGTTTTTCTTCAGTTTACTTAAAGATCCATCTTTCTTCTTTTAAACTGCTTTTAAATGAAGAAATTTCATCCAGAAATAAATTATTATGGTATGAGATAAAAAGACACCTAAAATTTAGAATTTTACCAAAAGTTCATTGGATGAAATATTAATTGTATTAAAATGTCACCGTACAGATTTGATTTTTTTACGTTATGTGATAGTTAACATGTTCTATTTTATCATAGTGAAAACAGAATTGCCATTTAAGTGACGGTTATTGAGTTATGGTCATTTGAAGTGAAATCAGCTAAAATCCTTGAAAGTGAAAGAATGTTATGTTACTGAGTTACTGACAAAGTTAATAATTTGAATTATGTCTTTATATCGTTATGTGTAATCCGTAGCAGTCTATTAAAACCATAAATATCATAAATCCAATATTTATCACGGGTTCTCTATCATATAAAGGACACCAACAAATGCTTCTTAATTTTTATTTAGGACTGTGGTATATATCCCAAGTGAAAGCTGATCAAACAGTACCAGCTATCAAATCCTGCTGTTTGAACAAAATAATTTTTTAAAAACCATCTTTACTGCATCCGCGATAAATACTGGTACTATTATTGTAAGCTTAATAATCTGTCTTTATCCAAGTTAATAATAGTCGAATTCCACAGTGATATTTCCACTCATTGTCCTGTTGACATTTTTCTGTACTATATGCATTACCAGTGATGTGGAGATTATTTCTGGTCCAAACCCTCAAACCCCGCACCACTGATAGACTGGTGTCCAATCCAGAGGGTAACTCATGATTTTTATCGTAATACTACAGAAACAAGGATAAACTCCCACTCATGGACTACTATTTGCCTATGTAAATCGAAAAGAAACTCGAATCTCTCGGGTGGAAAGAATGTCAAATGTAAAACGCCTTCAAAGACAAGCATTGCATCATAATGACCGACACTAACACGAGGGATGATTTTAAAAAGGAAGCAAAAGATTATATTTAACAGTAATCTTTATTATGCTTGGTGGATTATACGATAGACTATAGAATCCATTCATCAATAACATTGTTTATTTATAATCAAATAAACATTGAATTTTCAATACAGCCAAAACTGCAATATCGGACGACATTGCTGGTAGAAAGCATTATTAAGTCAGTCATGCCACTATACTTTGCACTATTTTAAGAAAGTATTAAAAAACAACTCTTAACAAATTATTTTGGATTCAATGATCATTTACTATTGATATGGAATAACACTACACTCCGCTATACGAGCCTTCTTGCACTGGTAGGTTTGTGAAAAATATTCAACTTTACAAGCATGTAACTTGGCTTTGGTGACTTAAATGAGCAAGAAATTTAAGCACTATTATTTGCATTCTCTTGTCTTTCTTTTAAGCCAAAAACATTTTTGGTCTACAGTGATATTATTTAAATACTTCACTTAACAAAACCTAACTTTTTATGGTCTTCTTACAATTTTTATGTCAAAACTTATCTATAATAATAATAATAATAATAATAATGCTGAAAACTTATATAGCGCTATAACTCCGAGACACCAGACTCTAAGCGCTTAAATTACAAATTACTTTGGCTGAAACATACTCATTCACACACACAAGCACACACACACACACACACATACACACACACAACACAACACACAACACAAACCAAACCTATCTTGCTTCTCATACCATCTACTAAAATCGAAACAGATATGTTTTAAGCGAACGTTTAAAAATAGACAAAGATTCTTTTTCACGAATGCTCTGCGGTAAGGCGTTCCAAATAGAGGGTCTGAAATGAGAAAAGGATCTCATTCCAGCATTTTTCCGAATTCGAGGGACAACTAGTTTTGTGGAATCACTGGCCGAACGTAAGGGGCGGGGTTTTGAATATCTTTCAATTAGTTCTGAAAGGTAGGAAGGGGCAGTACCTTCAAGACAACGATACACTAAAACACAAGCTTTGAATTTAATTCTTTTCTCAACAGGCAGCCAATGCAGGTCATGAAGTAGAGGTCCGGCAGAGTCGCACCTACGCTTCATAAATACTAGTCTGGCAGCGCTGTTTTGGACAATCTGAAGACGTTTCAGATTGTATTGCGAAACGCCAAACAACAGAGCATTACAATAATCCAATTTCGATAGTACGAGGGACACAACCAGGTGCTTGGTCACATCCTCAGATATGAACCGTCTAATGGAAGCAATCTTTTTTGTATTGTAACACGCCTGACCGGCGAGTCTTGTTTTTGTTGGCTCTTTCATTTACGTGTTTTGAGTGATTTTTATCTGACATTTCGCCTGGATTTTAATACCATCTGATTTGTGATAGTCTTGTGGTTTTATTGATATACATTTTAACGATTTCTAACAGAGGATTTTTCTAAAATTTTAAAATTTAAGTATGGATTTTCCAAAGTCGAACATAGTTTTAAACTGCTATTTGTTTACAGCCATATTGGAAACTTTATTCACTGTGCTATATTTTACAACTTTTAACAACTACCGTGTACATCGATCTATTTATAATACTAATTTTGTGAACAGACTCAGAGGGGGTAGACGAAAACAACGCCCTATAACCACCGTCATTGGTCATCGGCCAACCCCATGCCCGCTCCCCCTACGACCTCGATCCTCGCTTCAATTTATCAACACTCGTCCCCCATCCAATCTAATCACTTCAATGAGTAATCCTCACCGTTCCTTGTCAAATGTCAACACTGTCCGTGACAGTCAGTATGAAATTAACGACCACCATGACAACAACTCGCAGCAACAGCACCGTCTTGAGCAACAACAACAACAACAACAACAACAACAACAACAACAAAATCTATGGTTTTAACGATCAACGGCGCAAAGGATTGTTATGAGTTTGGTATCATAATAAGGAATGGCAGTCAAAGTCGTCTGATTTATTTAAGATAAGATATACTTTATTGTTCCTGAATGGAAATTATCATAATGTTGCACATCATTCATCGTTATATTAGCACGTATGTATACACTGTCATGAACTAATTTATGAAAATACGAAGCTAATTAAAAGCAAAGTAAATATCAAATATAATAAAATATACAGCAGTTACAAACAATGCTATAAAAATCGAACATGAAAGTAGAATAGCGTTGTAATAATGGATTTGTAATGTAAATAGAATTTTGAAAATAGAATTTACTAAGGGAGGTAACTCGAAACATGGTCCTTGTTTTCTTTTTTTTTATTCCCTCTCAGAATTGCTTCGTTTCAAATTCTGTATGCATGGATATAGCAGGATTCGGCTACAATGGTGATTCTTTGCTCGTCCGACTATCTCCGTTGTAGCCGATTTCCACTGTATATGAATTTCAGATTAATTCTATTCTTAGCTAGCTTGAAAATCTGCCACTCCAAGCTTGTCCACAATAATGTTTGCTTTGTCGCAAATGATGGGGCCAGAAGTCAGTGCATTTGAGGCTGTGCAAAAAGGTTGATTTTGTAACATTTGCCACAAAAATACCCCGACACTCTGTCATTTTGAAAAACTAATGACAAAATTCGTTTTTTATTAGTAGGACGTCGCATTTGCCAGAAAAGAGTTTTTATGGCTAGGAGGACGAGATGACGTTGGTCAGAAACGAGGTTGCCTATTAGGCTATATTTTAAAAATAAAATGTCAGTGTTAACTGCCGATTATTGCTATATCGATGTCGTTAAATAGGGGTTTTACTAAAATGTATGTCGCTTTGGGGGGGGGGGGGGGGGGGGGGTTATTACTAATAATGTATAGCAAAAATATCATGACCAAAGGTCAATGTTGCTGTCCAGTGTTGTAGTTTTAAAAAATTATCAAACATTTAAAAAATGGCAGTCAACTCATTAAATGCATGAGTAACAGTTCCCTTTATAAGCTTAAAGGAAACTTTCTTTATTTTAAAAACAGGAAATTTTAGAAGATTATTGACTCATGCATATCTTATTTTGAAAATTTTAGGAGCTCTGAGCAAGGCAATGTTGCGTATGTGTGGGAACAGCCTTCAAACTGAGTGCACTCAGAAAGGTAAGCGCATAATACAGTTGTATCATGTGATTGTGTTTTAAGTAGTGTTTTATGATCAGGGGTTGTGGGAGAGATTTGTAAAAAATATTTAACATTTTACTGAAACTTATTTTTCAATTGTAGCATTAACACTTGCAAGCTGTACAGAGTAAAGCAGCTAAATCACTTTGCTTTTTGAGATGAGATATGTCTTTGACTTATCTTTTTGTTTTCCAACTACTCCAAAAGGGCTTTTCGTTGTTTTCTCTTCTTTGAAAAATATGCAATAATGAGATGTGCAAAGCTTTAGAATTTTCTTTGTCGGTAGCTGACTTGCTTACTGATATAATTGAGAGTGTGAGTTTAATCAAGTTTCTTAGAACCAGCCCACTTCCACTCCTTTCCCCCTTCCAGTTCCCTCTAAATGCTTTGATATTCACCTTTGTCACAAGACACATCAACTCCTATAGTCGGCAGGGAGATCACTTACCGTGTCATCCATACCACTATCTGTTTTCCAACTTGCTGTCTGCCTTCGTCTTGGAGTGAGATTTCTTCGTTTTGTCCTTTCCCCAGTCGGAGTCCTTGGCTGAGAGGAAAACAGTCAAATGTATTGTTAAAGTTTTGGGAGATTATATTATTTTCCTTGTAAATCATCTGTATTGTATTGTTCTATGTCTGTTGTTTTGAATTTATAAAGTAAGCATTTGAGTGTGTTGCTCTTACTGGGATTCTGTGCTGGTGTCTGGATGAGACTTATAGCTGATCTCAAACTAAGTACATTGATGATATGCTCTTGGAATCTACGCCTGTCCCTATTCGAACCATTCCCTTTTGTCTTACTTTTTCCTGTGTGTTTTCAAATGTAATTCTAGACACCTCAAATACTGATCACCCTAAGCACAGTCTGTTGACCAAATTACAAGCCCTCACACAATATTTTATATTTTCTGATATGTAGAAGGATCCTTCTTCATAAGGGTTTTTACAGTGCAATGAAGATGTATAAATTTGGACTATTAGTTAATGTTTGATATTTATTTTATTATTTCCCATGTATGATTAGAAATGATTTTGAAAATCCTCAGCTGAAGAGTTTTCCAATGAAGGAGTTATGATGACATCTTCAAATGGACTCTCCTGCCAGGCAATCATGTTTGTAAACATGACAACTTACTCCCGAAATTGGGACAAAGGTGTAGAGAAAGTCCTGACTCGGGCTGAGGCAGATGGTCACACCAGTATCGCATTGCCGGTTTTTGGAGCAGGTGAATCTACTGTTATCTTTTTTGTTGTTGTGATTTATCATTTAATACTGGATCTTCAACGTAAAGCTACCCTTTATTTTTCTTGAAATTTGAATTTTTCTTTATCAAGATCTTACTCCCTATTTTGTCATCTTTAATGCTTGGTTTGTGTTATTATTTGACTTCATATGGTATTTTACAATTGACCCATTGTATTTCTATATGACAGATAAATGTTCTGAACTAAGTTTTTATTTTCTTGATTCTAACACTTATTGCGTAATCATTCAAACTTTTAAATCCTTAATTTGATTCAATTAGTGGAATGTTTGTTTGATAAGCTTATATTGAGATGATTCCAATTCTTTAATGTTAATGTTAACAATTCAAGCTTTTTTTTTTTCTTTTTTTTATTTCATTTTTAAGTATAGCAAAATAATGTTAAAGATAATCAACTTGTATTTAATTGATTTGAAATTATATGAGCTGAAGGCTTTAAGTATTTTAATTTTATTTTTAAAATTGATGTCTGGCTGGGGTTCCTGACCTCCCATAGTGGGCAGGAGGGTACATACTGTGGCTTCTATCCCCTTATATCTGTTTTCCAACATGCTTTCTGTCTTTGTCTTGGAATGAGATTACTTGGTTTTGTCCTGGTCCTGGCTGAGAGGGAAACAGTCGAATGCATAGTTCGTTTTGGGAGATGATATTTCTTTCATTGTAAATCATCTCTCTGTTATGCACTGTATTATGCTTTCTTTATATTATATATGATTTGTAAAACATTTGAGTATGTTCCTCTTAGCGGGGTCCTGTGCTTGTGTCTGGATGAGACTTTTAGTGATCTCAAACTAAGTACTTTGATAGGGTGCTTTTGGAATCTACACCTGTTTCTTATTTGAACCAATTCCCCTTTGTCTTCCCTTTTCTTGGCTGCTTTATTGTAATTCTAGAACTTTTTACTATCCCATTTTCTTCCTTTTTACTGGCGCTGATATGACCTTAATGTGCTGCAAGCGCCGTAAAACCCTTAAAACCATAAAAACATAAAATTGATGTAACTCGCCTACCTAGCTAATAATAATACAATAATATATTGTGCTTTTAGAGCACTTTACCCCATTTTATAATAAACTCAAAGCGCCTTACAGAAATATTACATTTCTGCTTGCACAAGGAATTTCACCAAAGTAAAGACCAAAGGCTCTTAACCTTTTACACTGACGGATCGGTAAAAAACTAAACCAAAATTTTGCTGATCGGTAGCTGAAAGAAGACACTAAATATTTTCATATTACAAAACTTTTTATAAAACATTAACATGCTTTTTTAATCCATTTTCCTAAAGTTACTTTTTGAAAATAAAATCAACACTTTTTTTCTCAATGAGGATAGTTGTGTTGGTAAAAATTTCAATTTGAAAATTTTTGGAGAATTTCTCTCATTGTTGCATTAATTTGCAGTTTCTAATTATCAATAAAATCACGCAAATTATTCCTACAACATTTAAAATTCTTTTGAAATATGTACCAGGGGATTTTGATAAAATCATGAAAGAAGTAAACACCTTTCACATACAAAACTGAAAATTGGGATCAAGGTTTGGATCTCTCTTACTGAACCTCAAGAGTTACAAAGGGACTTGACTGCTCAATCACAGATAATTTTAAATACACATTCTGTGGGTACCATAATTCTTTCCCCTCCCTTTAAAAAAAAAAAAATTCTTTCCCCTCCCCTCATCAGAGCACGAGAAGTATGTGCTGTCACGCTGGTATGTAGACTATCCCTCTGCAACATACATGAATATTTTTGGGATTATTCTATTTTACTATCAGAGTAGGAATTTTAGTAAATTGAACATAAGAGTGTCAAAACTTTATTCTTACAAATGTATACCTCCCCTTCCCCCATCTCTCAACCTTTGAAACAATTGACTGACTACCGAGTTGTGTCACCACAATTCCCCACCAATAGACAATGTGAAAGACCAGTCCATTACACACAGTGAGGGTAAAATTTATAAAGCAATCTCAAAAGTTTATCCAAGTGTGTTTATTGTGTATACACATGCCATCACCTAAATCAAGGCGTTAGCCACTATGTGGGACCAATATCTTGACCTAACCTTTGTTGACATGGATTGTTTTTTTAATCGTTGACCGACAAATGAGAACTGCAGACCTATAAACAGACATTTGGGAGAGTAAAGATATTTATTTGAAGAGTGAAAAGATGTATTGAATTTTATGTCTAATTTTCATTTTTTTAAAGGTGCAAAACATGCCAATATTCCAAAACTGAAAACCAGTATCCTCCACGCCATAAAAAATTTTGGAAAATCTGTGAAGACATTAAATGATGTGAGGCTTGTCATTTTCGACAAGAATATTCTTCACAGTTTCCAGGATAACAGTCACAGGGAAAGAGGATCTCGTCCAAAAGGTAAGTAAACTACTTATCGTTGATAAATGTTATATTTTGCATAGTATGGAAAAGGACATTGACTTATCATACCTAAGAACAAGAAGAAGAAAGAGGAATAAATTAGAGAGAACGAAGAGAGGAGATAAAATTATCAATATTTATATCTTTGATATCAGGACATACAATTCTGCGTAGCAAAACATTGAAAGACCAAATTCAGTGCTCATGATTTTTTTTTAAAAAATCATTATTTTCAGTTTACAAGTCTCCTGGTGGAATTGTGCCCAAGCCTGTTTCAAGAAATGCTCGAGTTAATGTTGTCTTTCAAAACCCTGATGATGGTATAAAAGCTGTCAAAGAACTAAAAGAAACCTGTGACAAAGCGTTTAAAAAACATATCGTCAAAATTGAAGGGATCAGAAACATGTCTCCCAAAGAGGTAAGTTAGTCACTCAGGGCAGTCATTCAAGGGAGAGGGCGGGGGGGGCTATTGCTACAGAAGTGTCACCACTTTGTTGGACACAAAAGAGGGCAGGGCATTGCAGTATGGGTTTGTGAGGCCATCAATTTCACAAAACATCAAATTATCACAGATCTTAAATACCTGCCTGTTATCCAAACTGGATATACAAATAATAAATAATGTTATATTATATTTATAAAGCCTGTGTTGCCGCAGCTCCAGGTGCACATTGACAGGAGGGGAAATCATACCTGCTTTATAACTTCTCAGATATTATAGACTATTTATCTACACACAGTTCCATTCATAACATTATTAAGACAAAGAAGAATTCACCAGGTGTGTTTTAAGGCACTTTATGAATGTCAGATACAATTGACAGTTTGCCGATAACGTTTGACTAAATATTTCCCAGGGCAATATTAGTTGATGTTGTTAATTGGTGAAACTTGTTTAAAATTTCTGTAAATCCGAATACCTTAATGTGATCAAGTGAATAATATCATTATGAATGCCACGATTTGCTGAAAAAAGCGGACAGTTCCTAGCAAAAACCCAACTCTCACTCTCACTTTATTTGATGTTTATACTGGATAGATAGAGTTGAGGGTGTGGCCATAAGTTAAACCTGGGTATTATCCACCCGAAACCATCATATTGAAAGCATCAAAGGGGCAATA
This sequence comes from Berghia stephanieae, assembly GCF_034508935.2. NCBI lineage: Eukaryota > Metazoa > Mollusca > Gastropoda > Nudibranchia > Aeolidiidae > Berghia > Berghia stephanieae. Next base: position 40,703,335 of record NC_088361.1, read on the forward strand.
ATAATACTTGATCTCATAAATCGATGAAAACTGTTGAAAACTTAGTGTAGATCTGAAATCCTTACAGTAATTAAGTGAATACATTATTTCGAATGCAACGATTTGTGTAAAAACACCAAACTGACAACTTTTTACAGTGTCTAGATTGGTTGTTTTTGAGAGTGTTTGTGTCGTCGGTAAATTTTTTATGATATCTGTTTGACTCAATGAACTTTCAAACTGACTTTAAATTATAAAAGGAAATCAAGTTATCTGTTTATCTATCTGTAAAAAATACATTTCTAATTTTCAAATCTTTCAGTAGAGTTGTGCGCTGCATCATTTTTTCAATTGACTCAAATGGCACAATGTTCTCCATAAGGCTATATTTTTTAAAGAAAGGATTATTATTAATAATAGAAGTCTCGTTTATAAGCACTTTGGCTACAAGCATGATCTGGCTATAAACACGCTAGGGTCTACAGTAATAATAATAATAATGATAATAATAATAATAATAATAATAATATAATAATAATAATAATAATAATAATAATAATAATAATAATAATAATAATAATAATTAAATAATAATAATAATAATAATAATAATTATTATTATTATTATTATTATTATTATTATTATTATTATTATTATTATTATTATTATTATTATTATTATTATTATTATTATTATTATTATTATTACTGTAGTTTGTGTTATATATAATTTTTCTGATGATTACCAATTTCAGTCACACCTAAAACATGGAGAATTACGATTTCTTTTATAATGAATTGATACGGTGTTTTACATGCCCTCAGATCAATGAATTGATGACAATCGGACTAAGGAAACAAGTTCATATATCCATTGAAAAAGAAACTGACTCTGCCTGCCTGACAACCTTTGAAGTGGACTCTCTCGTGGGGGTGATGGAAGAAATACATAAATATGTGATGGACATGAAAGTAAAAATAACTAGGGAAGATAGCCGTCTAGTTGAGACTGCTTTCAAGTGGCAATTTATGTCCAACGGCAGATGGCGAGATTTTGAGCCAGAGTAAGTGATTGACCTGTTTATTGATGGTATTTCTTTCACAAATGAATTACAAGGGGTTTTTCCAATTTTTGTTGTTGACATCCCTACTTTTGGGTAACCAGTTGGTTTTCATACTTTTGCTTTATTAGAAATAGTTTATCGAAAAATAAAATTGATTTAAATGATAATTTTTCAGTTGCAAAAATTTGTTTTTAGTTCTTAGTTGTATATTTGTTATATTAGGCTTACGACCTTACTACAGTGCAACCTCTGGATAACGACACCCCTGAATAACAACAACCCCTGGATAGCGACATTAACCTCTGGTCCTGAATTTTTTGCTATATGTTATTAGTAAAAAAAAATCCAAATAGCGACATACATTTCAGTAAAACCCCTGTTTAGCGACATTATTATAACAACAAACGGTAGTTGAAACCAATGCTTGAAAGCCGATCTTTGTCACACGTACTCTTAACCAATAAAAAAAAGGCCTTTTTTCCCTCCCAATGAGATCGTTTGTTACCGACCAATAAGAACACAATATTATATTTACTACACTGCGTGAAATCAGCACCAGTTCATATGAAACCACAGCAAAAGAAGATTATCAGTGGATGGAACTCTTAAGGGTCCATTTCCCTGTTATCTGCCTGTCTGAGGTCAGTGATGGTGGTTAACTGATATCAGGCAATGCTGTATCCAATGGGAGCATTTTTTGGATATTTATGGTCTTATATTATAATACACATTGGGATAGCCGGGAAAACAATGAAAGCATCTTTCACTTTATTGTTTTCATTAAAAAAAAACAGTTGTTTTTCTAAACATCAGTCCAAATTTGATATTATTGTGGTTAATACCTAGTTGTTTTTTTATGATATTGTAAGATATAATATTTATTGTTTTTAAATGTTGGTGCACTTAAAAATTTTGGTATTGAGATCTCATTATCAGCATCGCATGGATTTTAATAAATGCGTATTAAAAGTAGATGTGAGCATCTGTGTTCTTATGCGATATTATCGTATTGGCTCTTGATTTTCTTGATTTATTCCTAGTTTGGTTAAATCGCGTTAGAGCACTGTTTACGACGAAAACAGTAACAACATTGGAAAATGAAAGCATAACTGGTTTGCCCTTTGTAAACAGGAGAAATACACATTCTAACGTCAGGACATGTCTTCTCTCAGGCACCGGTCTATGTATTCCACTATATGTATTCACAGGTCTCACCGCGCCATCTTGAAAACCCCGGAATAACGACACCCCTGGATAACGACATAATTTTCTGGTCCTGGACAATGTCGTTATCCAGGGGTTGCACTGTGTGTATTTTAATTATTTTATTGCCGTCCCGACCCATAAAATTAACTTGACATATTTTATCTTCATGCTTTGGGATGGTACATGATAAACAAATTGATCTTTCTTGGACACTTGTTTTGGTTTCAGACACGATTGTCAACATATTTTGTTGCACATGATGCTATATGTGGCTATGTGGTCTTGTGGTATGACACTCGCTTTCGGATCCGAAGGTCCTTGGTTCAAGCCTCACTCGGTGCATAGTTGAGTCCTTGGAAAAGGCTCTTTACTCAAATTCTCATACCGTACTCAGCTGTAAAATTTGTAATATTGCCTAACAGGCGTCCTGTCTCGTTTTATCATGTTACGTATTGCTGTTGGTCAGGGACCCTTTGTAAAGCACTTTGAGCATGTTTAGTGGATACTGCACTATATTAAAAAAGCTCAAGCTCAAGTATACTATTTCATGGTGGTTGTCTTCAGCTTTCTACAAAGTTATCATTGTCTTGCTTTGCTAACATTTCTCAGCATTGATAACACAATATATGGTTAGGATTCAATTACTGTTGTTTTATTTCTTTGGGTGATTATGGATAATTGTAATTTAAACAAATCATTTTCATTATAATGTATATAATTACCATATAGATAATTTAAGTTTTCATTTTGCAGTTCTTGAGTTGAGATTTGGTCCCTTAATGTTTTATCATATAATCATATACTTTTTTTCATCCCCCTTATCTACCTCAGGACAAACTGTGAGATTGAAAAGGCATTCAAAAAGTCTCAAGACTCCGTGGAATTCGAGGACACCAGACACCGTAAATATGTAGTTAAGTTTAACACAATGAAAGAATACAGAATTAAAGGAACAGATTTACAAGAGATTGCCACCATTAATCGCTATGACCTTAGAGCAGGTAAGCAATAACAGATTTATATGATAGAATGCTTATCATAATCCACGAAGGAAGGGAAGTAAAGCCTTCTACTGAAAATAAAAATGATATGTAATCATTTAATTCTTCCAGATCATACATCTATATTAAAACAAAATTGTGTAGGTGCCAGAATCAAGAAACCAAAGCATTAAAAAAACAAACTACATAATATTAAAAAGAAAGTTATCTTAATTAGGACTGAATCTGAATATAAACTGTAAACATGCAATAGACCAACTTCTAAGGGCTTCTGAGGGCTTCTAAGAGTCAGACTTCCAAGATAAAGTGTCCTGGTAGATTGTTCAGTCAGGCCTGTAAATCTTCCGTCTATTGTCGGATTTCCAACAGTACGATTTTGCTCTTAAGTGCTAATATTTAAAAAAAAATAAAAAAAATAGTAAAAATAAAATTCGTAACGTCAAAGAACAGAACCAATAAAAAAGAAAATAAAAGTCTTTTATTTCGTTCCTCGAAAAAAATAGATTTTATTCTGTTTCAAATGCCGACTTTAAAAAAAATAATTAAAAATTTCATTTGTCGCATCAAAGACAAAACAAAACTTGACATCTATGTTAGATATAATATTATCATGCCACCTACACGCTCCGCTAGACGTGGATGTATTCACTGCCTGGCTACTGTGCCACAGCCAGTGAGAGTGGGTTGCGAAGTTCGCGCGAGTCGTCTTCACACACACACCTAGTCAGTAAATAACACACACATAGAATTGTCGAACCGGACCGGAAGGTTTCTCTCTATTTTGCTACCGACACACATGCATATCTCCGGTTCTTATTTCTCAGTCTCTATATTTTTTTGGTTCCGTCCGGATGTGAGACGGAAAGAAAATAATGCGAAATAATTATTTTTCTTCGAAATATGTATTCTTCTCTGAAAGCTCTCACACGGCCGCACCGCCTCCTCCTCTTCTTCTTCTTCTTCTTCTTCTTCTTCTTCTTCTTCTTCTTCTTCTTCTTCTTCTTCTTCTTCTTCTTCTTCTTCTTCTTCTTCTTCTTTTTCTTCTTCTTCTTCTTCTTCTTCTTCTACTACTACTACTTCTATAAGAATTAATCTTATAAACGAAAGAATCAGCGCAAACTTTTAGCACAAACAGGAGCGAAGATACGCAGCTTCCTGTGTCAAGCACGAGATACACATCATTCAAAAGGGTAGGAATTGTTCTCTTCCTTTCATTTTACTAACTCAGACCTGGGCCCTCAAATAATTGGGATTTTTTTTTTTGGTACCATAAAATAAGGACCTGGTTATAAATAAGTAGGGGAAAGTGACATGATTTGATTAGTCAATTGACATGTCATATCTGTGTTGTGTCCATATTTTTGTCCTGTTGTGTCTATTTTCGCGTGTTCAAAAAGTTCCGACAATTTTTTCACCAACCATTTACAGGCCTGTATAGTTCTTAGAAGGAGGTCATTCATATGTACCTCCTTCTATTATATATTTCTTCAGAGTCGCTTGGCCCATAGAGCCAAAGCTTATCCTGGTTTCTATAGTGTGAAATTGACAGTAGTAATTGCCCTTTTAGTCTATCACTAAGTACTTTCTACCAGTTCTAACAGACATTGCTATTCAATTACTACTGGGTCAACAAGGGGGTCAGATAAAATTCTCAACTACACCCATGATCGATCTAGGTCCTTTTGCATGCCAAGCGAGTTCTCTACCAACTGAGGATGTTACTGGCCTCATGATTTTCCAATGAGAAAGATCTGTTCTGCTCACAGAGTGATCACCTGAATATACTGGGTATCCTGTTTACCATACCTAGTAAATGAACGTACCCACTCCCTACCCCTGGATGTATTGATGACTATGGACTAACTCAAACACAGAACGAGGTGTCAAACTTGAAATCTCAACAAAAACAATTTTTTTTTTCAGGTACCATTGAGTTGCCAAAATGTTGGGATAAGATGGAAAATGGAGAAAATTTGAAAGTTGTAGATCTTTCAGATTCAAGCCAAGAATACAAAAATGTTGAAAGTTGCTTTAAAAGTGGCGGTGCAAATGCTCCAATCAAAAAGGTATTTTGCGTTATTTCCAACAGTAGGAAAACTTTCCTGATGAGCATATTTTTATCATTGTCATGAGTTGCACTGAACTCATACACTGATTAGTGGGTATATAGCAATATTTTGGTTATCCCTTTTCTAAAATGAAGTGAACCCTTTTGTAGGCATGAAAAATTGCTTGCCAGCCAAAGGTAATAGTACTCTATCAAATAAGTTATCAGGATTCATAAGATGCAGGTGCCTCTATAATTTAAAACATCTAAAAAAACAAAACATTTTGTTGCAAGCATAAATAACTTTGTTCCCTGGTTAACATGATTAAATATGTGATTATTCATTCAATTCTACTGGCTTTAAGGAACTGAAACAAAACAATAAATAATCTTTTAATCTGACTATTATTAATGCATGTCAGTAATAAGCAAAAAGTATAAAAAGTAGTCCTTCAGAGACATTGGGCCCATGGAGCCGGAGTTTATCCCAGTTTCAGTAGAGTGAAATGGACAACAGCAATTGTTTGCTATCCTTTGGATAGGACGCTAATCTATTGCAAATTACTTTCTAATAGACCCATTCACTGTTGGGTGGACAGGGGGGGGGGGGCGGGTCAGAAAAATCTCAACTGTACCTGGGACCGATCTCTGTCCCTTTGCTTGTGAAGCGAGTGCTCTACTAACTGAGCTATCAGGATCCCCCGCATGTCCATTATGCTTGGTGATAACTCAAAAGATTGTTGATACAACTTAAAGAAGAATATTACTGAGAAATCATTTAGGACACTGTAGACCAAATGCATAAGCTTACTAAATATTCTTATGATTGATAGGAAAGGAGTTCAAAGCTCAGTTGATGAACTTTTTGAAGTGTAGCTGATGCTTAGGATGTGAAAGGTTATAAGTCAAATCAAGTCATAATATTATTGTATCTGTATAGGCATCACTGTTAACCAAAATGAGTTTCCATTTCTTTGGACAGAAAAGTTCTATTATTTTTATTATTATTATTATTATTATTATTATTATTATTATTATTATTATTATTATTATTATTATTATTATTATTATTATTATTATTATTATTATTATTATCATCATTATTATTATTATTATTACTATCATTATTATTATTAACGATTTTAAGCAGAAAATGTCATTGAAATTTGATGACAATAACGCATTTCAAAACAAAAATAAGTTCTTGTTTACACAAATTCTTTTTTTTTTCCCCAGAGCCTTACTGTTATACTCATTATTCTTATTTATTAAGACTCTATAAAAGTCGGACTATTATCATCGCCACTGCAAATCTCATATTGTGGAAAATCTTCACTTTTTGACATTTATTTTTTGTATTTTTCAAGTTCAAAACGTAATTATGCCTGTTTTTGAAAATGAAAATAGAAAAGAAAAGATTAAAAAGAGAAAGTGAGAATGTAAACACACACTCACACACGTACAAACACACACACACACACACCACCCACACTCATACAAAAACACATGTGCACATTTACACACACACACACACACACAAACACACACACACTTACACACAAACATTAACACATATACTGATACTCAATATACCACAACTTGATATAACGACAATGTCTTCAAACTTAGGGACACCAACAAGAACGACAAAAGTTATTTTTGTTTTTATAAAGGAGAGATAAAGAAAACATTAGTGAAGTCAAAAATTAAAGCTATCTTTTTCTACTCTTTGGTCTATAGATTCAACGTATTCAAAACGTCATGCTCTACCAGCAGTATGCATCCAAGAAGAATTACTTTGAGAAAACCAATCCCAAAGGTACTGAGAATGAGAAAAAACTCTTTCATGGCACTGATCCCAATGCCGTGGCAAACATAAATGCCAGTGGCTTCAACAGAAGCTTTTGTGGCAAAAATGGTAATATTATAGATTCTTTTGTTTTTGCATTAAATTTTATCACTACCTGTACATTTATTATTTTGACACAACCGTGAATGTTCCTTGTCCCATTCTTCTATTTGTTATTCCTCTATTCTTCCTCTTCCTTTTCTTCCTTCAGTCCCTGCTGCTTCTTTCTGTTCTCCTTCTACTACTACTACTACTACTACTACTACTACTACTACTACTACTACTATTACTACTACTACTACTACCACTACTACTCTACTACTACTACTACTACTACTACTACTACTACTACTACTACTACTACTACTACTACTACTACTACTACTACTACTACTACTACTACTACTACTACTACTACTACTACTACTACTACTACTACTACTACTACTACTACTACTACTACTACTACTACTTACTTGAAGTTAATCATGAAGATAGTAATAATAATAATAATAATAATAATAATAATAATAATAATAATAATAATAATAATAATAATAATGATAATAGTAATAGTCATAATAATATTGATGACGATATTAATAATCATAACAATAATAGTAATATAATAATGATAATAATAATAATAATAATAATAATAATAATAATAATAATAATAATAATAATAATAATAATGATAATAATAATAATGATAATAGTAATAGTCATAATAATATTGATGTTGATGATAATATAATAATAATAATAATAATAATAATAATAATAATAATAATAATAATAATAATAATAATAATAATAATAATAATAATAATAATAATAATAATAATACCCAAAACTGACAAATGGGTATTGCATAACGTACAGTGCAACCTCTTGATAACGAGACTCCTGAATGATGACAACCCTTGGATTGTGACATTGATCTCGGGTTCAGATTTCTTTGCTATATACTATAAGTAATAAAAACCACAAAATAGCGACTTAAATTTTAAATAAACCGCTGTTTAATGAATTTGTTTTAAAATAACATTTTTTCCCCTAGTGTAGTCGTTTTTCAGGTATTTTGCCGCAACGCATGGTTTTATTGACATTGTCATTACGAATCGCTGCCAACCTCGCTGACGAATCAAGAGGGAATCAGATAATCAAAATGTGTTATGTTGTATTATTAAATTCCCGAAAAACAGCGAATAAGCGGAGTGTGTGATTAACGGATGTGCGATTAAGCAGAGTGAACTGTACCAGATCTCATAGCCACACATTTGATGTTCATTGTACATATGATGACAGGGGATGATTTCATTCTTGCTCATCTCAATAGGGATATATGGAAAAAAAAATGTTTGCTGAAGGACAGAAATAATTCCAATTACCCGCATATGTTTTGATTAACCAGTATAAATTATATTTTTAAAAATTATGTCACAGACAGATAGTTTCAATTAAGCAGCTGTTTTGTGAAAGTGGCATCGCAATTACCAAATTCAACTATACTACTATTCCACTACTGCTACGACAACAGTTTTATTGTACCAAATTAAAAAGTTTTAATTAATTTTTTCTTCCCCCTCCCTCTGATGAAAAAAAACCCAAGCACTTCTTAGATTTTGATTGCCATACAAACTCTTTGCTGTTTTATTAATAAATTTCACTATTTCCTCTGAATTGCTCTTATTTCAGCTACTGCTTATGGGATGGGAGTTTATTTTGCCGTCAATTCATCTTACTCTGTGGGCTATGCCACTCCAGATCCTAACGGCAACAAGTTGATGTACCTGGCAAGAGTTCTCGTTGGGGTCTCAACTCCAAGTAATTCGTCTATGAAATACCTTCCCAACAAGCCTGGGACAAATGTACCATATGACTCCGGAGCAGGGCCAAGTATGTTTATCATATTTCATGACTGCCAAGCATATCCAGAGTATCTTATTGCATTTTAAATTGCCGTATCCAGATAGTGGGTTCCAAATAATTTTCTTTCATTACAATCAGGTGTTTTTGTTTTGAATTTTATTTTATTTTTTAAAATTACACTCATTTAATTGGCCCCTTTGTCTTTGTTTTGTACACTGAAGCCAAATGATGGTAAAATACGGACATTCTCTATGACAATTTGAAGCATTTGAAGAAGATAAGGGTTCAAACAAGAAATAGTTATGTCATCCAGCAAACCCCCCCCCCCCCCCACCCACCCTAATAAAGATAAAAGGCATCCCAAACACTATGCATATTTCATCCAAACAAAATATTTATTTGAATATAAGTGATAATGATCTTGTGCAATTTGTATTAAAAATTTTCTAACTTTGAATAGAAGAAGGTGATGATATAAATAATGATGATGATGATGATGGTGGTGGTGGTTGTGATGATGATAATACAACCACTACTACTATTACTACTACTACACTACTACTACTGGGTGGGGTTATTAATAATAATAATAATAATAATAATAATAATTATGATGATGATGATTATAATCATTATGTTCTTTTAATTTTTATGATGTGTGTTCAAGTAAAATGATACATAGGCTTTTTAAAAAATCCAAAACATTTCTGGTGAGTAAAGTGGTTTAACTTTCAATGATAAGTTGTGCTTGATTACACGGAAAACAATATTTAAAAGAGTCTGATAGTGGCTGCCTTGGATTTAAGCAAATGAAAAAAAAAAAGAAAAGAGAGGGGAAAATTAGCATATGCATTGACTTATTTCGCACATTTTCATGTTTTTAAAAATGTGTTTGTTTTGTTTTGTTTTTGTTTGTGGACATAAATATATCATGGTACAAAAGGTATTTGCAAGTAAGTAGTCATCCAGCAACACCCCCCCCCCCCCCATATAAAAATAAAAGGCGTGCCAAATTCTATGGATATATACAGTCCAACAAATGGGCATGGCAAAAAAAAATAATTTCGTTACAGACAGATTTTTATTGTTATCATAAAGGGTCATAAAATGCACAGCACATGATTATTATATCCATACTGACAAGCTTTTTGCTTTTGGTGACGCACAGCTACCGATAAATACCAATGTGTAATCTTATTTCTTGATAGTGTAAGCTAAAATTTATTTTAAAAAAGGAATCTGTTTTTGCATTTTTGTTTTTGTCTATTTTGATTGTTGGTTGGTTTGTCTTTGTTCTGTATCTGTATGGTTGGTGCTGAAGAAACCAATGGTCTGGTTGTATTTCAGCGGCATCCTCATTGGGCGTGGGCCCATATCAGTTGGGCCTTGAAATCGTTTTGTTATGTTGCTATTGTTGACATTGTGGTTGTTACACTCTATTTAATATTTCCTTCTAGCAATTTCTATGTCCTCTCCCCTCTGAGTTCCTGATAAGCACATTTCATAATATTAATTTGTTGCCAATCATGCAGACAGCCTTTGATGATCTAAACCTACTTTTTTTTTTTTAGTGGAATCTTGTGCTTGATGAGACTGTTAGGTGATTTCAAACTAAGTACACTGGTATTGTGCTTTTCAATCTAAATCTGTTCCCTATTTGTACCATTTTCTTTGTCTCTTTTTTAGTAATGTCCTTTCAATTGAAAATCGGAAATCTACAATTTTATGCCATTCTCATTTTATTCCTTTTAACTGGCCTAAATTTGTTGCAAGCGCAAAAACAAAACAAAACAACTTTAAAACAAACCAATTATCTTTTGTTTTATTTCATTATATTCCTTTTTTATGGTGCTAAGTAGCTAAAAGTGTTACATTGGTGGGTGGGGCAGGGAAAGATTAGCTGTCTTGGACTGGTTGATTATTCATGTCTTTTCTCGTGCCCTAGAAATTTTTGACTATTCAATTTTCTTCCTTTTCTTAGCATGACCTAAAATCTGTTGCAAGCGCCTTAAAATCATTTCTACTTCAAGTTTTAAAAAGTTTATATTTGGGTATTCACATGGTGATTTATACAACCCTTTAATGATAATCTAATATTCGACCAAATTTATCATTGTACATCTTTGAACTGGGTGGTGCTGTCCCCTGTTTGGCAGTTTATTGTGTCTATTCTACTTAAGCCACATTGCAGAATTTTACCAATAGTTTTTTACAAATATAAATTTTTACTATGCTAACTTTTGAGTAATTTCCATAATTATAAGTATTATTTACGTATTGTTGAAAAGACAATTATAAATGGGCAAATTTTTGTGTTTTAAATGTGCTTCTTTTTTTTTGGTTTTAATTATATGGCGGGGATGGGAGTTAGACAGGATATTCTTATTGATTCGAATATCAAGTAAACTAAATATTGAATAACTGGGTGGGGTTCCTGACCTCCCATAGTGGGCAGGGAGGTACATACTGTGTCTTCTATCCCTTTATATCTGTTTTCCAACATGCTTTGTCTTTGTCTTGGAATGAGATTACTTGGTTTTGTCCTGGCCCTGGCTCGGAGGGAAACAGTCAAATGCATAGTTATTATTTTGGGAGATGATATTTTTTTCTTTGTAAATCATCTCTCTGTTATGTATTATTATATTTGTTATTTTGAATGTATAATGTAAGCATTTGAGTGTATTCCTCTTTGTTGCACAAGTGCTTGTGTCTGGATGAGACTTATAGGTGATCTCAAACTAAGTACATTAGTGGTGTGCTCTTGGAATCTACATCTGATCTCTATTTGTTCCCAGTTCCCCTTTGTCTTACTTTCTATTGGGTGCTTTAATTGTAATTCTAGAACTTTTTACTGGCGCTGATATAACCTAAATGTGTTGCAAGCGCCATAAAACCCTTAAAAACAAAAAGAACGAATATTGAATAAAGTAAAACAATTCATTTTACTTTTACCAACAAACTTTTTTATGAAAAATAATATAATCATTTTAAATGCGTAGTTATGACACTGCCTTGGTTTGGTTTTTAACAATTTGTTGAAAACGGAGAAGAAACGGAAGATGTAACCCTCCCGCGCGCGCCCAATCCACTTACTTTAGGACACATGGTGGGTTGGGACAGTGCAAAGGTTAATTCTACCTTCCTCCTTTCCTCTGCTTTCCACCTATTCCAACTGTGCCACTGAAAGCCACTAAGTGCACTTCAAAACTCAAGTAGACTTCACAGAATGCTCTTCACCATCTCACTTCTGATTGGGCATAGTTACCTAATCAGTCACGAGACGCACATCCCAAACTTTATGCGTAACATACCAGGTCTAAGTGTATGAACATGTTGATTTGCCTGTCACGCGCCTCTTACTAGCCTTTTTTTGTCTTATCATGGATACTCAAACTAAAAGTACTCATTAATTTAAATGAAATTTTGACCACATAAATGTAAATATTTGATCTTTTTGCTATCAGAATTTCAATGTATTGTGTAAGATAGTAAAGAAGCTGGAGAGCTATAAATAGAGGACAGTCTTTCTGAGTCGCCCGGTATTTGCTGGGAGGTTAATTAGGTGGAATAACATAATTTGACTGAAACAGAGAACTTGTTGACCACGAAGAAAAACCTTTAAACTCAGGTCTTTAGTTCTCGGGTTGATTTATTTCCTGATATTGGTAAAACATTATATAAATTTAAATCCTGTATTCAAGATTAATACCATTCGAACAAAATCTTAATATTAATTATGCTTTAACACTTTACTATCACACGTCGCAATAATGCGACCCGGAAATAGCTCGCTAGTCGTCATTGGACGCATTATTGCGACAGCGTCCCTTGGTTATGGAAAGGTTTGATAAAAGCCAGCAGAGTTATTCTTCCTGCGCCTGCACACTTCCTACTTTCGTTTTTCCGTTTCCATTCTTCAACTGATCAAAAAAAACACGATTCTAACACGATTTTTGACGATTTTAGACACTTTTTTCACGTTGCCATGGCTGCAGAAGGTGATGCCTCGACTAGCTACGTAGTAGACGATAACCAGGAGTTTCGTTATGACTCTGACTCGGAAGAAAGTGTCAATTCATGGGCTAGTTTCCCAACAGACGATCCTGAATTCACTGTTACGCGACTTCTAGATGTTGATAGTGATAGTGGAGACGATTCTGATCATGAACCGACCAGAAATACAGTTGATAGAGGTGGACAAAGGGGCGTGGCATCAGGACAGACCCTTCCTCAGCATCAAACATTTAATAATATAGACTGGGAGCGTTTTGACGAAGGTGAGAGTCATCGATCGACGTGTTTAGGTCCTTTCACGAAGCGCTCTGGATTGTTGGTTGATCTCAATGAACCAACACCACTGGACTTCTTCAACTTATATTTCCCTGATGAAGTGATAAATTTACTCGTCACTGAGACAAACCGTTATGCTGCCCAATCCCTTGCTCCTCTCCCTGATAGCAATTTTTACAAGAAGAGGTGGACACCAGTCAGTGATGTGCAAGTGTGTGCTTTCATTGGATTGCAGATAGCCATGGGCATTGATCCCAAGACTTCCATCAGCGACCATTGGCAGAAGTATTGGCTCTTGGGCAACTGCTTCTCTGATGTTATGCCCTATTACAACTATAAGATGCTTCAAGCATTTTTCCATTTCAGGGACAACACTGGACGAATTCCTAGGGGTCAGGTTGGCTACATGCCTCTTTATAAAATTCAACCTCTGCTAGATTTGACACAAAGTACATATGGGACAAATTTCTACCCTAGTCAACATTTATCTGTGGACGAGTCGATGGCCCCGTTCAAAGGAAGGATTCATTTTCAGCAGTACATGCCAGACAAACCGACGAAAAGGGGGTTCAAGTTGTTCACCTTATGTGATGCAGCTACCTTTTTTTGCTTAAAATTCTGTGTGTATACAGGAAAAAACTATTTCAATTTTACTGGGCCAGATACATTTGTTGACCATGTAGTGAAAGATCTTCTGGAGTCATACTTAAATTTCAACCATGTCATTTACATGGACAGTTACTACTCATCCCCAACCCTGTTCAAGGCACTTGAACTTCAAAAAACTGGTGCTGTTGGGACAGTTCGAGAAGACAGGAAAGGCTTCCCCCCTGCACTCAAAAAGAAAAATTTACGTCTGAAGAAATCAGATCCCCCAAAATTCTACCGCAGCGACAATCTTGTCTGTCTAACGTGGCACGACACCAAGCGATGTAACCTGCTCAGCACAGTTCACGGGAACGACACTGTGGAAAAACGTGTGCGGGCGAAGAACACCACAACAGGATATCGTTCTGTCCATAAACCGATGATTGTTGAAAGATACAACAAATACATGGGTGGTGTCGACCACTTCGACCAGCTCATGATCAATTACTACTACCCTCACAGAAATTACAAATGGTACCTTGCCTTGTACCATTACGTCAAGGAAGTCGCCCTCGTCAATGCACACATCAGCTACAAACAACATATGCAACGAAAGGGAAATGGAAAAGTTCTTGCCGTCAAAGACTTCAGGAAGGAGCTTATTGATCAGCTTGTGAAGCCGAATGTAGCGATCCGTCACTACAAGAAGAAGTCGCGGCCCAATGCTGCACATCCTCGTTTGGTGGTTTCACAATTTTATCATTTTCCTCGAAAGTATACAACAAAGGAGCGTCCAAGATGTATTGTTTGCAAGCACATGATAAGGAGGCAAACAAGTTACTACTGTGCACCATGCAATGCACCACTCTGCGTGGAACCGTGCTTCCGCCTGTATCACACGGAAGATGATTATCAAAAAGCCAGAGCGGCTCTTGGAAATTTGTGATTGTGAATGTTTTAATTATAATTAATTTCCACACTATGTATGGAGTAGCAGCAAATTCTTTTATTTTTTTGGAGTAGCAGCAAATTCAATTTATTTTGGAGTAGGAGAAAATTCATTTTATTTTGGAGTAGGTAGCAGAAAATTCATTTTATTTTGAAGTAGCAGTGAATTCTTTGATTTTTCGGATTATCATGAAATAAAAACAAACCATCAGATTTGGAGCTACATAACAACAAGAACTGTTTATTTGCAATGTTGAATTATTTATTCATCCATTGCAATCTGTTTTATGGGGATTATATGTAATGATTATTTGTCAATAACAGAAAAACTTTTTTTTTTAAATTTCAAACAATTTTTTTTAATTTTAATTTTAAAAAAAAATCTAACAATGTTGAATAATAGCTATAAACTATATCAATGTGTTTGTCAGTCATTTCAGTGTATTTTCTGAAAATTTGAAGCAATTCCATGCCATAGTCATTGAGATATGGCCATTTTAGTACATGCACTAAAATGTTGAAAAGGCAGACCAGAATTGGTACTAAAACATGTAATCAAAACAAAATCACAATCGAATATGGACCCACATGACAAGAAACACTGTTATTTTTGCAATGTTAAGTTATTGATTCATTCATTTCAATCTGATTTTTTTGAGTTTTAAAGTAATATTTAATAATAATTTGAAAAAGAACCACTTTTTTGTAAAAAAAATGTAAAATTTAACATTTGATAATTTAAAAAAAAAATTTTAATCATTAATAATTGCCCGCAACTACGCCAATGCATTTCTTATTTATTTAAGTGTGTTGTTTGAAAATTTGAAGCAATTCTATGCCATAGTCATTGAGATATAGGCATTTTAGTGCATGTACTGAAATTTTGACAAGGCAGACCAAAATGGTTGTGCCAGCAGGGGAAACTACTGGGTTTATTGGTGTGACAGTAAAGTGTTAATTGCAAAATTTCAAGTCATTATGAGAGGCAAATTTTGCTTTCCTGCTTTATTTAAAATGCTATATTATTTTATGGCTTGAACTTGAATATAATGATGTAAAATAAAGTATGATAATATATAGGATTGTGTCTTTCATTTTTGGCTGGCAGTCATATTAGCCTGTTTGCTTACCCGTCATTGATCAATTCATGATAATACGAATCAGGATATTGATGATGATATGAAAGAAACTTTCAGATATTTTGTGATCAATTTATAATTTGGAATCATGCTGTACTTGACTGATTTTATCCCCAGGTATTTTGAGTAGGCTGGTTGGGTATTATTGTAAGCCATTCCTCTTAGTGTATTTTGTCTGCTGTGAAATTTTCAACAACTGCTGTGTGAGCTGATTTCATTACGTCTTGCCTTAGTGATATGCATAAATAATAACGTGCCCAAATAATTTCCAACGTTGTTTACTGCCTCACACTGACCAAGTGCCTTTCTAAAATTTTGACCAGAAAACTTTAACTTCTAAAAATCGATGGATTAAATAACTCCATATTTCCTAAAAGTTTTTAAAACCCAGAGTTCAAAGAAGTCTCTGGTTTAGGAATTTTTGTCAATTTGGGCCCATTCTAATCAATCGATATATGAAGTACAACTTTTCAAGAGCAAATATCGAAAGGCATTTTGTCAGTGTGCTACATTTAGTTCTTTAAGCTTGTGGGTGAGAATGACTTTATTCAATAGCCATTATTTTAAAAGCCAGTTGATGATATGACCTGGAGATTTATTAGTGGATTGCATTGAGCCTTTCTAAATCACTTCTGTTCATCTTCCAAGTTGAGGAAACTTTTGCATTATCTATCTGGTCTCCAATCAAAATCATTTTTTAATGATAGAACTCAACAAATAAGCTTGACAAAATTCAAAGCAATATGTTACATTGTACCTATCTTAGACTGAAGAGCTGACCAATCATAGCTTGCTAAGAGAAATTAATGGGCAATGCATGAGGATGGAAACTGGTTATCATTGCACATCAGTCAAAGCGGACTGAGTATGGAGAACTCGCTATTTTATATCACTCTACAATCATGAATAATACAGCAGCTTGCCTTTTCACGAAGCATGACTGAAAGAGAGCAAGGCAGGTCCTAAAATTGATAGCTGTGGATAAGGTTGAAAAACTCAATTTGTCAGTAGCATCGGTCGAAGAGTGGAAAGCTAGAAAATCACCAAGTCAAAATTCAACATCTTGTGAGATCCATGAGATGAAGAGTATTTTCATTTAATTACATGTCTGTTTCGTCACATCTTTCGTGTCCCTTGGGGATTCCAATTGAGTGACTGGTGGGTGACATTTCTCCCTGGTCATCTCAATTTGTGACCGCCCCATCTCCATCTCCACATAATGTGGATGTTTCGGGTTTCCCCTTGCCTTTGTCAACAAAACTAAAACATGAGTTTGAAACACTAGAGTTTATACAAAAACATGGAGTAGTGCTGAAGGAAAAGGCTGGTGACATGTAAGGTCGAAGATCTTTTTTTATTTTGTTGAACAAAATTACATTGGTGAGTTCTGCTTGCGATTAGAAGCAATACTCTTTCTGTTTCTCTTCATTGGATTGGTGGATAAGTAAATGATTATCAAAATCAGATGCTGTTTTGAAATGAAGCGTACCTGAAGTTGGAAATTACCGTGCTTGAAGGCATGAATCCAAAACATGCCCAATACGGCAGTGTGCACCAGGCAACGTGAACTGTATCTAAATGACAATATAAAACACAACCCTAAAGTAAAGAAAAACAGCTCTGATTGCCAAAGGCATTAACTTTTTGTTTTGTTTTTAAGGGTTTTTTACGGCACTTGTGACACATTTAAGTCATTTCAGTGCCTTAGAAAACGGACGGAAAGAACAATTAACTCCTGTTCAAAATTATTTTAAAATGACGGCCATCTTACCAAAGCAACTAGACATACAATTAAATTCACGCACTCAAAAACACTAAAACACCAATCTGCAAATTCAAACGTTTTCAAGTATTCTCTTGCACCCTCAGAGCTGCCAACTTGGACAAAGTCATTTGGGGGACACATTTCAGTGACACTTCAGTGACAACAGCACGTCGCTTATTTACACTAAAAATATGAAATATTTTACTCACCAGAAACTCTTGTCCTGATATTAACGTCAAATCATGGAGTGTCGTCATGGTGGTCTTTTCACATCATAATTTAATCACATGCATAGTCCTAATTTAATTAGTTCCAAATAAAATAATATTACGAGTCCACATTTATATATATATATATATATATATATATATATATATATATATATATATATATATATATATATATATACATTAGTATTTACACTATTTACAATTACAACTCCTCCATAGTTATTACTCCTTGTTGAGAGCTCTTGCTGTGGCTGTTTTACATAGCTTCAGCAACTCTGGAGCATTTTTCCTCTCGTGACACACTACATCTTTTTGTTTTAGAATCATTAGGGATTCTAGTGTCTCAACAAACATTGATGACCGAAAGTCTGTCCTGTTCTTCCTCACTGTGCTGAAGATGCGTTCACATGAGGCATTGCTGTGAAGAATGGCAAGAATTGACGTCATGACTTTGGCTAATGTGTTCAATGAAAGATGTCCTGTTATATCCTTCACAGACTCTCCAAGCACCTTCCACTTCAATCCCATTTCATCAGGCAAGTTATCTGGTAATTCACAAGATTGATATTCTACAAATTGCAATTGCAACTCGTCTTTAGTTGCATCCTGTGGTAAAATGGTTGGAAATTTATTTTTAAAATATTCCAACTGTTTCCATGTGGCTGTTTGCCTCACATTGATGTCAGCCACCTCAGTATTCTTTAAATAAATAGCTTCAATTTGTCCATTCTTTAAAAGGTAAGTAATGGCAGTTTGTAAAAATTTCTTTATAGATGAATAGAATTGTTGTACCTTCTCCTTATTCAATTTCTCCAGACTCTTCCTTGTCCCTTCCCCAATAACAAGATCACTATTTGATCTTTTGTTGTACTCTGACTTGTAGTCAACATCTGTAACTCCCTTGTGGGTAAGAGCACATGGTTTTAGCCCCATTGTCATAAGAGTTCTAATGAAGCGCTGTACCAGATGGAGTTGGACATGAACCATTGAAGATTCCGACTGAAGTTGCATATTCACTTTGTCAAATTCAGGAAGGATAAATGAAAGGTAGTGGATATAAGCCTTCAATGTTCTTGACTTCAGGTTGTCCAACACTTTTTTTTTCCTGTTTATTCTCCTCTGCATCTATCTCCTTTGCCTGCTCTGTAGTGCTGTTGTATTCTTCTTCAAAAAACCTCTCCAGTGCAGGCCATTGCTCCAGAACCCAGAGGCATGTCTTTGACAGTGAAAGCCAACGTGTCGGGGCATGTTTACAGAGCTCTGATGGCTTCACTCCACATTCTTCCTGGAAATTTTTAAAGTTTTTCACTCTACTGGCACTCTTCTCGATATAATGATAAATGTCAATGAAAAATTGCTCGACATTGACTGGCAACTGTTTGGCTGCCCACTCTGCAGCAAGATGGAGCCTATGACAAATACACCCTGTACTGATGAGATTAGAATTGTACTTCAGAAGTTCACCATAACATCCAGTCTTTTTACCTACCATGACATTAGCATTATCACTGGTGAAAGCCAAACAATTATCCAAGCTGATGTCCTTTGACTTTAATTCCCCTACAATTGCCTCCGCTATTTTTACTCCAGTGTTTTTACCCTCCACTTCAATGATAGACAATAAGGAAGTAACAATATTTCCATCTATGGCCAATCGAACAATGATGGGGTACAATTTGTCATTTCTATCATTGCTTGCATCTGTGGCAATAGAAATAGAAAATGTTCCTGTTTTCATCGATGCAACCAACGTGGATGTCTCCTGATTTGCCATTTCCTTCACAATGTGAGTTGACTTGGTTCTGCCACATGAATATTTTTCTATAATCTCCCTAGCAGACACAGACTTATTTAAAAACATTGCCTTAAATAGTTTTCCCACATGATCAGCAGCTGCTAACGGAATATTGTGCTCCACTAAAAATCCAGTAAACATCACTTCGGCATTCGTCACCGACTCCACACTCTTAGCATGAGCATTGACGAATGAAGACACAGACTTAACACTACTCACTGATTTAGCATTTTTAATATGCTTAGGTCCATTGACATGCCTAGAACAATCGTTCATACCACTATCGACTAAAAAGTCATTGAAGCACACCGTACAGTAAATGTGACCAGGGCTTTTGGACGATTTAATGAGACAAGGAAATTTCTCAGTCATCTCGGGCCGATAAAGAACCACTTGTTTCCTCCGTTTTGCTGGCGGTGTATCCATTTCAAAGCACAGTAAGAAATCGCAAACTATTACAAAGTAGAAAAGTGAATAAAGTGAAAAATCAAACGAATTTAACAGTAGACAAGACCACGTATGAACAGCTCCAACAATCGAATGAAAATGAAAGAAAGAACTAAGAACACATGCGCTCGTAATCAGAATCGGCAATGAAAGATTATTTTAACAATACGATCGACGATTCCCTGAATGACACGAATCCAACAAACAATGTATAGTATTCGATGTGTGTAATGAAAAAAATCGATTGCGGAATTGTCAAAATATAGATATTAAGTTTTTTGACCGAAGAACGATTGGCTACTGAGCATCTTGACCCTTCAACGATTGGTCGTTCTGGTAGCTCACGTGTCAACAGCCGTCAACAATGAATTGAATCATCGTTTAGGCAGTGGAAGACGGCCATGGAATAGTTGCGTCACATCGCCACGTTGTTGAATAAATTATCCAGGCATGGTCGATAGGTAAAAAACCAAATTATGTTCTAGTTACATTTGAAACAAACAAAGTATATCACTGATCTCGTCTCTTTGAGATATAAAGAATGATATAAAAATCAAGAAAATCGGCCGATAAATAAAAAAGTTGCTAAAAAAGCTAAAATAAACAAAAGCAATTTTTAAAATCAAATTTATTCGTAAACCAGTTGGTTTTCAACCGATTTTTATGAAACAAAGACCAATGTACTTCTTTTTTCATGCTGATTTCAGCAATGTGACTTTCAAATTCCTCAGAATTTTATTTTTTACTTTTAAATTTTAGGTTTTAGTAGGCCTACTCAATAAGGTGTTATATTCCTTGCATAACAATAGCGTAATACATCGACGGGGAGAAGCGTCTTTGTTTCGGCCAGTTGGATAGCAGACTTTGAAACGCTTGATTCACAATTCTACACGAACGGACCCTGGCGGTCTATCAAAGAGGTGTTACAAATTTATTTACCGACTATTTTTCTTGGTGCTAAAATTACAAAGTAATAATTTCGCATCAGAAAAAATAACTCTGAAGTTCCTATCTCTTTATTACAATAAAATTGATATCTCGAATGACAAAATCGACCCACAAATCAGGGAGTTATAAATTATTAATAATATTTTTAAAAGTTTACAATAATTATCTTCAAAGTCATTTTTCATCACCAAAGTCGTAATTTTTTACCGATTTTCACTAAACAAAGTGCAATGTCAATGATTTTCACCCGCAAATAAAATAGGATTTAAATCGCAATTTCTGAAACATATTTTCTTTTCTGTCGGCAAATTTATAAAAATCAAAGCTGAAAACACCCTGTGGCAGTGACAGGGCCTGTCATTTCCTTAACAACGATTGGATTTTACTTACTGAGGCCAGTCTTGGCTACCCCGCCCATGAATATTATGCCGTTGTCGGTTTTTGTCGGGTTGAATCTTAAAGAGTTAAGGCAACTTCCTGTTGTTAGCACGCGTTGATCACCCGACATCTGATTTTAAAACGTTATGCATCCCAGCGAGAAAAAAAAATGTACTTCTTTTTCGCCCGTGCGACCATTTCCGTGACAAAATGGTATGTTTCCGTGTATCCGTGACTCGTAGTCTATTTCCGTGACAGTTGGCAGCTCTGCATTCTGCACCATCTAAGACTGGAATGCTCTTCCCGAATCATGTGTGAACAAACAGATTTATACACCTTCAAGCGAAGAATATCAAACTACTTCAGCCTAAACACCAACAATGACTGCCACATTCAACAACTTTCTCCACTCTCGAATACACTCAGAATTGAGTTGACTTCGAGTAACATTCAGTAAAAAGGAAGAAAATGGGTAGTCTAAACAGTTTAGATTTACAATTAAAAACATGCAAGAAAAAGTAAGATATAAAGAAGAATAGTTCAAATAGGGAACAGAACTAGATTCCAAGAGTATACCATCAGTGTACTTAGTTTGAGATGACCTAAGTCTCATCCAGAAATAAGCACAGGATCCCACTAAGCGGGATACAGTCAAATATTTATAAACTTTTATATACTAAAAACAAAAAATATTACCTCCCAAAACTGATACTTTACATTTGACTGTTTCCCTCTCAGCCAAGGACTCCGGGCCAGGGCCAGGACAAACCAAGTAATCTCATTCCAAGAAAAGATAGAAAACAACTCGGAAAATGGATATAGGGGGATAGAAGTAACAGCAAGTGACCTCCTGCCAACCACGGGAGGTCAAGATACCTCATCCAGCAAAGGCAGGACAAAAATAGGGTCGAAGATATTAAAAAAAAAAAAAAAACAGAAGAGAAAGCAAGCAAGATCTGAAACTTCAGATCAATTTCTGACTCACAAGGTAAGTAATCCAACCATAGCAATTGCTAACAATTAACCCGATCTAAAAAATTGAAACAAACACCAAAAATGAATGACAATTTCTGGATCAAATGCTCATTTTTATTTACAAAATACACAGCAATGAAGAAACATGTAAGGCATACAAACACGGATATATCTCCACAACTCTCAGCGTCTAGGCATCAAAGGAGATGAATGAGAAAGGGACAGTCTTTAGGATGTGGTAATCTATTTCAGTTTAAGGCATAATTTGGTTAAAGTATATTGACTGAGAATCAAAAGATAAATGACATATGGGGCTACAGTTGTTAATCATAACATAGTTGCTTCCATTCATTAAGTTAGAAAATGAGAAATGTTTGAATTGGAATTGTATTATTATTGTCAGTATTTGTAGGGCAACAATTTAGGCAGAGCTGACTGTATACCATCAAGGACTTGAGGATAATTTTTTCTTTTCAAAGCTTAAGTCACATAAACCAGTAAACCGGAAGTAATTGATTAAAATTTGTAGATTAGCACCTTTGGATTGTTGAAAGTTTGTTGATAATAACAAAGAGATAAAATAATAGCATATCAAACTATTTTTTTCATCGTTTTGTATTCATTATGACCAGTTTCCAGCATCTAGAGTGATTACATGAAAGAGAAAAAAAGAAACATTCATATATTTTCTTCTCGGTTAACCCTATTCCACTCCATGGGGTGGTTTTACACCCCAGCCCTATGTTTTTCACCAATAACTTTTTTATTTTTTGAGCTAGAAAGTTGAAATTTTATGTAATCGCTAATTGTTATATGACAATTGTGACCACAAAGTATCATTTATATCAGTATAATATATTTTGAGTTATATAGGTATAAAATGTCAGATACCCTATTCATATCCGATGGGGTGTAAAACCACCCCATGACAATAAAGAGAGAAAAATGGAACATTCCTATTTCAATCCTATGGGGTGGTTTTACACCCCATCCTATCCTGTCTAATAGAAAATATAAGACTACACCTATTCTAATCCAAGGGGGTGGTTTTACACCCCATCCTATGTATAGAGAAAACATGAGCAACTAAATCAAATACGTATATAAACAAGCAATAAACAGACAAGGATTTCGTTAACCTATTTTGATAGTATTATATACATGTGTATACAAAACACACATGAAATAGAAAAACAATAACACAATAAGTAAAACTGAGACCATAATGAGTTTTATTTTTAAAAACCAAGTGAATTTTATTGAAATTAAATTTTATCTTTGGAACAAGTGAAATATAACACTGTGGCAACTTTTATTTTATTTTAATTTTTGATATGTATGATATACTACACGCATATCAGTTAATTAAAAAAAAAACATGAAACATGAATTAAATTTATTTCTTCTCGTAACCAACTGGAAGAAATGAGTTTCAAAATCAAAATTTAATAGGGTAACAACAAAAATATTTCTTGTGGTTTGATTTATGTCTGACTAAAGACAATTCAGAGGTGAAAGCAAAACTTGATTCTGATTTTTTCAAATCCTTGCCATGTTTAAATTTCTCAGGAAGAAAACGTTTGACTCTACGAACTGTCCCAACTCCTGTCAATCCTTGCTTTCTGAGCCATAACAAAAGCTCTTTGTCCGTGATAAAATTATCAAAAGTAATATTTCTACCACTTTTGCAATATGGCATAGCTAATTCCTTGACAGTTTCTCTTCCTAAATTTGTCCACCTTTCTCCATATTTTCCAATATAGGAAATTGCTTTCAGTGGATAAGCAGTCTTAGAATCACATATCCAGAATATTTTCAATCCATACTTATCCGGTTTGCTGGGTAAATATTGAAGAAACTTGACTCTCCCCCTCCATGGGATTAATTGCCTATCCATTGTAAGGTTCATGTCTGGAGTATATATCTTAGAAAGTTGATTGTTTATGGTATCAAAAAGGTCCCTGATTGGCGCAAAAACATCCCTGGCCCTTCTGACCGTTCGAGTAGTCCTGTCGTCAAACCTTAGAGCATTTGTTAGGTTCAGAAAACGTGTCATTGTCATTGTTTCTCTGGCCACAGGGTCTGCTGCAATGCCGCTCCATATTCTTGCCACATTGACCAGGTTCAAATTTCTTGCTCCCAAATGGTAATATAATCCAAGCAAAGCCATGATTTCTATACCGTCTGTCTTCACCCACGTGTCACCCTGGCATCTCATCCCCTCCAAATTTGTAAAATCTAACAATGCTAGAAATGACCAGTGGTGTAAAAAAAAGTAAAAACTGATAGCGGGTCAACAACACATTTGATGTTAACATTCCTTACATTATGAGATTTGACCTGTCTAAAAACATTACATTGCCTTTGCCTAAAGTTTTGGACAACAGGCTCTTCAGACCATACTGTTCCATCATTTGAAGTTTGAGCTACTCCAGTTGGTAACGTTGTCAAAGTTGCATCTTCTTGAATATCCTCATCTCTGTCCTCAACTTCATCAACTAGCATTTCGGGATCTGAATCGTCTAGAATGGATGCAACTTCATCACCTTGGCTGCTGGCATAATCTAAAACGTCTCCATCATCCTCATCACCATCCACTTCTAGATCATTCAGGGTTTGTACAATGACATCTGAAACATGAGATATCAAATAGGTGAAAAAAAAACATTTTTTTCCTTTCAAGTTATTGAGTAGGTACAACATATAAGACTATTATACTCTTGCAATAAAATTGAGCAGCTTCTCTCTTTTCTGAAGAAAGATCTCATATGATATTAAACATAAAAAATGCTTTTGGAGTCCAGCTAAAAATTGTACAGTAGATAAGCTCCTCAAACCAAAGACAAACACACAGTTATTTTATCAGCTCCCTGCCAGACGTGGCATATTCTAGGAAAAGTGATACAGCTGGCTGGCCTGCTGTCTGTCAACACTTACTGGCTAAGATTTGTGCTACACTGCATGTCTGAGTCTGATTCGCACAAATAATTGTCAAAGTAGTGCAGTATCTTTATGTGACCTATAGTAGTTGAAAGAGAGGTTAACCCTAACAAAACAAAACAAGCAAGAATAGATTCAGAATAAGGGACTTACCTGATGTAGGGTTGGAACTTCATTCTAAGAGTGATGGATCTGAAAGATGAACTGGCTGGAGATCAATAAAGTCTGAACTGTTTTCATCAGTTGTTGAGGTCACTTGAAATGCTCGAAAAAACATTCCTATTTGCATCCGCCGCCATTTTCACTTCGTTTTGATTTTATTGTAGTGAATGAATCAAATTAATACTCAAAACAAAATAGAACAACCTTAGGAACAGGGAGATAGGAGCATCTGCTCTGTGTTGTAATTATTGTAACAGGAACATGTGACAAACAGGAAGGGGAAGAAATGAAAAAGTTGGGTCAGAGTCATGGTGTGGAAAATGTAAAAAATAAAAATAGAACAAGCTGTGAAACAAAACTCTATTTCACTATCTCTATTCTTTGCACTAATTATGGTAAAAACTGGCGGCATGAATAATAATAATAATAGTAATAATAATAATAATAATAATAATAATAATAATAATAATAATAAAAGTAATAATAATAATGGTTCTTTTCATATTTTCCTATATAAACTTAGGGGTGCAAAACCACCCCATTGGATAAGAATAGGGCAAAAAGCTTTTTTCCTACCATTTGACTAGGGGTGTAAAACCACCCCAATGGAAAAGAATAGGGTAACTCACATTTTTTCTTATCATTGGAATAGGGGTGTAAATCCACCCCATGGGGTATGAATAGGACTATGAAAATTGGGAGTGGAATAGGTTTAATGACTTATGGAAGAGTCTGGGAATACCCAAGAAGAACAAGGAAACAAAGATATATGGAAAGGGAAGGAAAAATTAATGCTAGAGAAAGACAGTAAGAGTTTCAGTTAAATTGAACTGAAAAAGAGATCTATTGCTGATTCCACTGATGAATTGAAGAAAATTTGATTCAAAACATCAAAACTCCCAAAGATCTCTGTCCATCGCTAAATGATAACAACTCTCATACTTGGAAATCTTCTCATTCAATTGGCGGAGGCGTCTTAAACTTTCACGATGTTCACGTCCATTTTCTTTGACTTTGATGACAGTCAGCATTTTCTTGCACAAATAATGAACCCAAAGGATATTTGAAGAAGGGCAAAACTTACTCCAGTCATTCCTTGAACAAAGAATAGGATAACATTGGTTGATGAATTGATTATAACACATTGAAAAAAAATAGATAACAATTAGATAGTTGCGTGTGACCTTGCACAGTAACCGTTGTTAAATTAATGAAAACACATTTTGCTTGTGTCAGCATTATAATGAGATTGGAACCTTTTAAATATAATAATCATGACATTTGTATCCACCAAAGAAACTTCAAAAGAACCAAGATGGATCAAAAAAATTAGATTTGCATTCTACCAAGATATTTAAACAAATAATGCAGGATTCCCATCAAATCCTTGAAATTTTTTTCAAGACCTATTTCTGAGTGAAAATTGAATTTGCAGAATTTCAAAAATAGGCCTTAAAGGCCCCAATTTAACAGCTAATTTGTCAAATATTTAATTGAATGAAAAATTATCCTTTAATAATCATAGTGAATACTTTAATAATAATCTATATTGGCATTTTTCATCTGACAAAAAATTATTACTTTAGAATACTTAAACTACAACCAATACTACATACACTTTTACTGACATTAAGTGTTAAAAAAATTCTTGGTGCCGTTCTCGTAGCAGACCTACCGCCTTGACATTTCCTCTCTCTGTTTATACAGGCTTGAGACTGTCCAGGGCTGCATTAATAATGTTTGTATTGCCGAACAAGGACAGATTTAAGATTAATAGTTTGTCCTAAAATTATGGTTAACACATGTTCGACATTTCCTCTCTGCATTTATACAGCACGAGATGACAACGGTGTAGAAGTGATCAAATGCATCTTGAAAGTAGATTGTTGTGATTGAATAAAATGCAGAAAAATACACTTGTTTATTATTATACCTCTTGTCCAAAATTGATCAGCCAACCAAAACCTTCTTCATAATCTTTCTGTAAATGGTCCTTATGTAAACAACTGAAAACCCAATTTTGAAAGTGAAAGCTGGCTAACATCAAAAGATCATTTCTTATATATCTATATATGGTCATAATGCCGACATATAATATGTATGTTCAGTCTTGAAAGTCGGTAAACATCACACAATGCAATGCATCTATCCACTATTGTTTTCTCTTGACAGTGTCGCGATGAGGTGACAATAGGTAGGTCCCCATCTGTCAATCACAAAGGTAGGTCCATCCATACCTGTCTATCACAAAGTAGCAATGCCGATCTCACAGAAATCTGTGGGCCTCGTTTCAGTCCCAAAGTGGCATGAATTCAAGGCAAAATATGGGACACGGCGATTTCTTGTATGCTATTTTAAAAGTTCATTACGACGCTGTTTATCAATAAATATGATTGAAAGTTGGAACACAATTAGTAAAGAGGTCATGTTAGATTATGTCAAATGGTAAAACGTGCGATCAATAGAAAACCGATAAAAACACATGTTTGCTTTGATTTAAACGTATTTCTCACAAAAATAGGAAAATTATTTTTTCAGTCATTGCTACACAAAGGCAAGTAAACCAATCTAAATATGGTAGGTCTGCTGCGAGAACGGCATCCTTTTTTTTTTTTTACAAAGGTTAATAGCAATGCTTCATAATATTCTTCCCTCACAGAACGCTATTGTAAAATTGGGTTTTTCCCAATTACTCTCTTCCCTTCCAAATAGGACATGAAGTCCTCGTGTAAGGTATATTTGGTGAGTTGATGGTATATAAACCAGGAGGTCAGTGATAGTGTCTCATAGCCACATCATAACTGAGTATTGACATGCCTGTAACATACATTGTTATAAAAATTCTTAAACTGATGTGCCAAACTTTTTATTTACAATTGATAAAACCGGAGTACCTTAATTTCTATCTTAGAATTAAGTCAGTAGATCATATCATATTGTAAATAAAGTCTAAATTGTTTTTCTCATATCTTTAAGACAAACTGGATAGAAAAAACAAACATACTCGTTTCTTTCTCTCATGTCCCTATAAACATCAAATTGGATATCTCCTGAACCCTCAAAAAGTCCATCATCAGTGGATACATCACAAAAAACTGCACAGCCATCTAAGAGGGGATAAAAAATCGATGTTTAAGGGTCAAATTATACAAAAGTATAAAAGCTTAACCTGCGAAATCAGACCAGGCAAAAGCAATACTAAATTGAATTATACCATCTAAATGAATCATAAACTTTAATCTAACACAAAAGGAATGGAATTCACCTTAAAATAAAAACCTGAATCTTTACGTCTTTGGAGAAACCGGATAGCTAAGTTGGTAGAGCACTTGCTTCACAAGCAAAAGAACTGACAATGATCCTGGATTTTCCCAGTCCCCCTGTCCATCCAGCAGTGACTGGGTAGCTGGGTGTGTTAGATTTAGATCAAATGGAAAGTACTTTGTGTTTGTGATAGACTACCATCCGATCCAAAGGGTAACAAGCAATTGCAATTGTCCATTTCACATACAGAAACATAGGATAAACTCCAGTTCCATGGGCCTAATGGCTCTGAAGGACTACTATTTTTCCACATCTAAGAGAATAAAGTGGTCTCTGGACAGTAAAGATAGAAAGGTGAACTTAAAACTAAAGCAAGTTCCATATATATGCAGTAATGTGATATTTGACCTTCCTTCCCACTTACAGTGTAAGCACATTTGGTACTCATTGCGAACCCAATAAAAAAAGTGGTCTAAACTTTGGGTTTAGTTTTCATGGTAGACTTGGTAAGTATTTTAAACAAAATTACAAAAATAGTAAATAACTTGAGCTTTTATATAGCACCATATCCACTAACCATGCTCAAGGCGCTTTCCAAGGAGTCCCTCGCCAACAGCAACACTTAATACGTACCGTAGGAAGAGACACGGCACCTTTTAGGCAATATTGCAATTTTTTTCAGACAGAGACAAAGCTGTTATGCCAGGTACTCATTTTACACCTGAGAATGGTGAGAGAATGTGAGTAAAGAGCCTTTTCCAAGGACTCAACCATGCACTGAGAGCAGGACTCAAACACAGGACCTTCCAATCAGAAGGCGAGTGTCATACCACAAGACCACAAAGCCTATAAGTTCAAAACAAAAACCAACCTTTCTTTAGTCTTGAAATGGTGAAATCTATGATGGTTGCAATAACACCTTCAGATGCAAATTCAATGTCCTCCTCTTGTATAGCATATTTGACAGTTGATTCCTGACTGTGTCTCACCAGAATGTTACCAATATGTAAATCCCGATGTTCAAATTCTAGATTGTTCTCTGCAACAGCTAAGGCAAAAACTGCTTGCCTAAGAACACTCAATGTTTCCTTGTGATTCGCCATCTGAAAACAATTAAACAGTATAAAATTCACATTGCATCTCAATACATTTAAGTATCCAAGAAAAAGGTAGGAGGAATCTTCCTGAAAATCTAGATAGTTAATTATATGGTGTAGATTATGGTGACACTGTAGTAGTGGCGATGTGATGTGATCATATGTGATGTCACTCGGCACATAGTTGAGTCCTTGGAAAAAGGCTCTTTACTCATATTCTCTCACTGTACTCAGGTGTAAAATGAGAACCTGGCCATTAACAGCATTGTCTGTCTGAAAAATAGTAATATCGCCTAAAGGCTTAATTTCTTGTTCTACATGTTATTGTTGGTCAGGGACCCTTTATAAAAGCTTATTTCCATCACAACAATGTCACTTGCGTTGGTTTAATTTGCCTTTAAAAGAAACCCAACAAACAATTAATCATGTAATTACATGTATATTGAGCTTAATAAATATAGTAAATGAAAAAAAAAAAGTATGATCTGAGAAGACTTATAAAGATGCAAAATTTTATGCAAATCTTAAAAACCAAAACTAATATCTTAGGAATAATCAGAAATATATAACTAACTGAAATGGTTAAATTAATAAATGTGGTGCATGAATTTCACAGTAACATTATCATTATTATCAACATTGAAAGAGGAATTTTTCTGAAACCAGAATTAACTGAAAACTGGGCCTGTCGATAATCATGAACCACTGAAACCCATGACCACAGTTCAGCTGTGAACAACTGAAAAAATCAGAAATCATGGAATTCCACAAATCTGCAGAAATGAGAGTGAGCCCTTTAATATTAATTAGTGAAGTACAGAGACAGGGATTTTTCACAGCGACCAACATTTCAAAGAGTTAAAGCATGTGAACCTAACACACACTAACATCATGACCCCAAAACAGCAGTATTTTTGGACTATTGCACAATAATAAAATCAAGATATAGAGCTTTTACTGTTCCTTGTTTTAATTTGCTAGCTAAAAAAGCATAATCCTGGGACATGTAACGGTCATTTCCATACATAATACATATATAAAAAGTCAAATTTTTAATTAATTTTTTTTTCTCTCTCTCGTTTGCCAAATTGAGATAGTCCTGATTTTATCAGGACAGTTGACCACTATGCATTTTACTCAATGAATCCAAGATTCATTCATTGGGCATAAAATTAAAAAAAAAATAAATAAAGCTTTTATATAGCGCAATATCCACTAAACATGCTCAAAGCGTTTTACAAGGAGTCCCTGACCAACAGCAACATTTAACATTTAGGACAAAACATGACGCCTGTAAGGCGATATTAAAATTTTCTAGGACAGAGACAATGCTGTTAACAGCCAGGTACTCATTTTACACCCGAGTACGATGAGAGAATGTGAGTAAAGAGCCTATTCCAAGGACTCATATGTGCGCCGAGCGAGACTCAAACCCAGGACCTCCCGATCTGAAAGCGAGCGTCATACCACGAGACCACATAGCCGCATATAGCATAAAAGTCTGTCTGACAAAACAGATCAATTTGAGTTTAACCCGATGCTTCTCAAAGAAATCTAGATCAAGTTATGCTCAACTCTCAAGGGCAGGGAGATAACTCTTACAGCACGATCACCCAACAATTTTGAAAAATTCATAACTTTGTTATTTTTCAACCTTTATTTAAACAAAAAATACAGTGAAATTCAGAAATGAATTTCCTTTGCAATGATATGCAACATTTATTGATTTTAACACCGCTTCCATGAAAATAAAATTATCAAAGAGAAAATAAACAATATTTACCCCCAAATTTTGTCTTTGTTTGTTTTTTTGAGTTGATATTTTTTAAATATTTACTGATATATGTGGAATTTGGCAAAGCATTCACCTTCACACAAGTGTACATTGCAAACAACACAGCCATTCACAGTTTCTGGGGTTCTGCTGGATCGAGTTTTACGTTTTTCCTCAGCGCACTGATAGCAGCGTTTTTTTTTGTAAAATCTGTAACTTTCGTTTCATCCAAGAAATTTCGCTACGGTAAATTGCTGCTTTCGCTTTCATTCTCGCACTTTCTATTTATAAGAGTTCCACAAAGCTACGGAAGTAACCTTTGCCGTTAAAAGAGTTGCAGCGATACCATCTACTTTCACATTCTGCCCGGGCGCATTCGGGCGCATTGAGAAGCAATGGGTTAAGCTACAGCAGCTACATGCAAGTTTTCTCAAAACCAACAAGTGTGTCCCTCTGAGTGATACTGGCAATCAGGAGCAAAATACAAAATTGTGCTCGTATAAATAATTGATCAATCTTTTTAAGAAAGCAGGTTTATTTGTTGTTAAAGGTGCTGTTGCCTCGTGAAACTGTGACTATTGTTCTATACGATTTTTAGTTTACCACATTAAACCTTACAATTTAATAGCTATGCATATTTTGAACACTAAAGCAATGTTGACTTGTGATACTTTACCTCAAAATTTTCTAAGGCAGATCCCCCGTCAGCAAACTCAAAAACAGCAAAAAGTTGATCTTCAGGAAATAAGTCTGTAATCAAATCATTTAAAAGATATCACATCAAAATCAAATTAGCAGCTTCTTGCACGAATTGCAACTAGATATATTCTTTCAAACGTTAACAGAAAAAACAAGCAAGTATTTTTTGTTCGATGCATGTACTAATCATGATATACTCTCTCTCTCTCTTCGTGAGTATGTTTGTTTGATCTACAAATAATAAA
This sequence comes from Berghia stephanieae, assembly GCF_034508935.2. NCBI lineage: Eukaryota > Metazoa > Mollusca > Gastropoda > Nudibranchia > Aeolidiidae > Berghia > Berghia stephanieae. Next base: position 40,736,040 of record NC_088361.1, read on the forward strand.
ACATCAAATCTTAGAGGAAGAGAGATAGAGAGAGAAAGAGTGGGTAGAAGTGAAATATCTGTTGAATAGTATAGTTATCATATAACATTACAAGTGTAATTAAATGACAAATTCCCATATCTATGGACAATAATATTTATTATTATTATCATAGCCGCCAACTTTCCAAAAATAAAATAAGGAAAGCCCATTATTAATATTTTTCTGTGTTTTTAGCAAACAGTAATTTGAATTATTGCATCGGTTCTGTCCACTTGTTCGACTCAGCAGGCTGTTGTTATCAGTCTGTCTCTCTGTGTATGTGTGTGTGTAAGTCTATCAGCTAGTGTGCATATTCATTTAGTGGCAATATTAGTTGTAGTAGTAGTAGGAGTAGTAGTAGCAGCAAGTAGTAGTAGTAGTAATAGTGGTAGTAGTAGGAGTAGTAGCAGTGAATACAATGGGAGCACCTGAAAGTTGTAATTTTTCTCACCTGGTCGGTCATTTTCAGAGAGTTTTTTCTGAGCATAAGCATCCCACTGTTTTAAAAGAGGTGCTGGGAAACAACCCTGGACACAAGATATTCTGTCAGGAATAAGCAGAAGGAAATCAATAGTAAAATATATCATATTCTTGACGGCACCAAAGACGGCAATTTAGATGTGTCAGTGTCAGCATTGGATTTTTATTCCTTATCAACACTTTGTAACAGATTAATGATTACATAATCAATATGTTTCAATAATCTTGACATATCATGAGGAAGATGTCCAGATTATTGAAAAGTTATCGATAAGACATGAGACCAAAATTTAATAGGTCTGGCAATAAAACAACATTATTGACAAAACCCCTCGAAAAATCAGAACAAAACAAAACAATCAAAAAAAAAAAAAGCAAACAATCAAATGCAAAGGATTGAATGTCAGACCTTACAAAATGGAAAGAAGTTTACCCTCATGACTAGCCAGAGGCTATTCATTGTCCATGATTTATCCCTATTACCTAAAACATCATAATTTTCACATTACATTTTTGTATAAATCCTTGTGTGCAGCCAGTTGAAAAACAGACTGAAAATATGGTTCTTTAATTAAACAGAAAAACTGCCCAGAAATTTTATTGGCAAAACAAACTTTAAAAAATTCCCCAGGAAAACAAGTTGCAACAAAAAGCAATGTTATGATTAATAACGGAACATTAAAAAAAATATAAAAGTGAACAGAGTAATGTCATATTTTGACAGATGCATTAAATCAAAATTATCATTGCCAATACCTATTCACTTGACAAAATCCACAAGCCAGATCACTCAATTCTCTGAAAGAGAAAAAACAAACAAACCAAAAACCAATGATGAAGCAGTAATTTCAATGTTTATATAGACATGTGATGTAACTAACATTTTCATGCAAGAAATTTTCAAACCCTAAAAATAAAAATAAATGCACCTTCTCTTCTCCAAGTGATTCTAAGCTGCTTGAAGCTGTGAACTGTAAAAAGTAATAAACAAAAATGAATATAACAGCTTCAAAAAAGAAAAAAATACCAAACATGGAACGTTTTTGGCAAAACAAAAGAATATGAAAACAAATACATTATTAAAATAATATGCAGATTATTTCTCAGCCGTCAATTTGGTTTCTTAGTAATGTATTTATGTTTTCATAGTTTTTTGATGTTGACTGAAGAAGGGTTTTGAGCCCGAAGCTTTTAATATATAATTCAATAATTTTAAAGAATACAATGTAGTTTTTGAATCAAGTACTACAGGTTATGCACTTACAAAAGGCTGAATACAAATATTTCTCAAAGCAGTTATAAATATTTTTTTAAAAGTAGGCAAATATAGAACAGACAAAAAAATCATACTTACTTTGCAATTACAGCCTCCGGTAAAAGTTCCTCATATGTCTTTTGAGGACAATCATTCACATTAAAGTTTCCTTCAATTGGTATTATCTAGTTGGATGTGAATGGAAAAGAGAAAAATGTGAAAAAAGACTTTATGTTACATGAATGTGGAGAAGGAGCAACATAATATCCTATAATGTACAGTGCAAAATGCATTTATCGAAACATGCATTCAACATATTCACAGGTTCAACAAACAAGGACAGAAATCCCAAAGAATATTCATTGTGTTTAGTATTGTATTTGTTTTTAGCGGTTTTACAGTGCTTGCAACACATTCAGGTCATATCAGCGCCAGTAAAAAGGAAGAAACTGGGATAGTTAAAAGTTCTAGAATTACAATTAAAGCACCCAAGAAAAAGTAAGACAAAGGGAAACTGGGAACAAATAGGGATCAGATGTAGATTCCAAGAGCATACCATCAATGTACTTAGTTTGAGATCACCTACGAGTCTCATCCAGACACAAGCACAAGATCCAGCAAAGAGGAATACACTCAAATGCTTACATTATACATTCAAAATAACTATAATAATACATGACATAACAGAGAGATGATTTACAAAGAAAAAATTTTCATCTCTCAAAACAATAACTATGCATTTGACTGTTTCCCTCCCAGCCAAGGACTCCGGCCAGGGCCAGGACAAAGACCGAAAGCAATTGGAAAACAGATATAAGGGGATAGAAGACAAAACAAGTACCCCCCTGCCCACTATGGGAGCATTGTGTTTAGTAAATTCTTCATGGAATCCATGAATGGTTTCATGGTTTCAACACACTAAACTGAGACAACTTAAATTACTTTGAGCACAAAATAAGATGATCCCTTTGTTTAAATATTGCCACTGTAAATATTAATCTTTATTTACTGCCAAAGTTGTTAGACAGTGTTCATTGGTAATAGATATATTTCGAAAAAAAAAATGTTAAAAAGAAAGGTTTCAACTCATTCAAACAACGCTGATTAACTCATTGAAAGGAATGAGAATTATGACTTAACAACTATATTATTTCAACGTCGTTGATCAGCTGCCAATTACTAGGTACCACAAAAGACAATTTATAAATATTCAAAAAAGCTTTCTCTCACTATGTCAAGAAGTATTCTAATATTTATGGAAAACACTTTTTCTAATGGGGTAAAAAATCTGAGAGTGTGAGAGTGCTTGAGTAAATGTTATAGAGTGTTTACAAGTGTTGATGTATTTTTATATTTACCTAGATCTATGTATAATAATTTAAATGTCGGGGAAAGATCATAAAGATCTAATATTTATCTATTTATTCTCATTTATTATTTGCTTATTACTCTGAGTATGCAGAATATTTCTGACCATAAAGAAATTTTAGAAGTGAATTGAATTTTTAAATTTTGAAATCAATGCATAAATAAGAAAATGAGAGCAAATTCATTTTTCATGAACTTAGAACTTTTTTGCTTGCTATTTGATGCATAAAAATGATATCCAATTTTGATGTTGTGTATCTAAATACCCATATATATTAACTATTATGCCATGAATTTCAGTCCTGTCTACTTTGTCTGAGGTCCACTGTAAACATTAACAATGGATACCCCAAACAAAATCTATCAGATGGTAACAAATACAAATTGGCTTACCTTAAGCGCAACATTCTGATCTCGAGAAACAGACCTGAAAACTTCTCCATACACACCTTCACCAATTTTGACGCACTTATTCATCATTCTGGAAATGGAATTTGGAAATTATTGTATGGAACCATTGACCTGTTGTAATGACATGAATGCAATCAGAATACAAATTAAACTAACTCTCTCTCTCTCTTTATCTATCTCTCCTCAATATTTCATTTTTTAAGAAACATTTCAAAAAATGTGATAAGGACGCTGGTATTATCTTTTCAATAATGATATAGATATTTTTGTCTTTTAATGTATGTACAAACCTATGGGGTATGCAGGTTGAAAATGGAATGAACTCCACCTGGTCACAAATCTCCAACAATTTTTCCTGAGCCGTTTGTTGCTCCTGATCATTTATAGAATGTGTAGACAGTCTATACTGTAAACAAAAAATGACAAAATCAAGTCATGCATGCATTCTTTTATTTCACTTTGCATAACAAACTTTTTGAAAACTTTAAATAAACTTGTGATGAATGCTTAAATAAATATTAGATACAGAAATATATCCTCGATAGAGGTGGCATAATGATAAATTTTTACATTAAGAATGAAATCCTAGGAAATGGGCTTTAGATGGAATAGAGAGAGAGAGAGAGAGAGAGAGAGAGAGAGAGAGAGAGAGAGAGAGAGAGAGAGAGAGAGAGAGAGAGGCAGACAGAGAGAGTGAGATACTTACTAATATGGACCTAGAGCAGCTCTCACTGATGTTTTCGATTGAATAAAGGTACTCATCATATGCAGTGTCTTCTTCAGGAATAAATGATAATCCTTCTTGGTTACTATTTTCATGAGAACAAAATAAATCATGTGAAGCATCAAAGGAAGGGCCAAAAGTTGCTGCTTTGGATGCATCACATGGTGGACTATGATGGGGTCCTGAAGGGGGTGTATTGTTTGTCACCATTACCTCATCCAAACTCAAATTGATTGCAGCAAGATTACTGATGTTAGTTCCAATCTGTTTCAAAATGTCCTCAGATGATCTATCAACAAAGTCACAACTATCTGATACGGAAACCTTTTCATGCAAACTCTCAATTGATCTGTGCAAGGAAGCATTGTAATCTGGCATGCCCTGAACATTTTTCTTGGGAGTGAGGCTAATTATTTGGTGGTCTTCTTCAATTAGTAATTTTCTAGATGTCACCAACTTTGTTTTAAGCCTTGATGACCTTCTTGTTGTCACATTAGATGACATATAATCACTTCTTGGCATGTCAACTGGAGAAAATGTGTGGATGCTTTGTGGGCTATTATTAATTTCAGAGGAATCTAAACCTATTGACTGTGGAACCTGAAATATTGGAGTTAATGTAGGTATTTCATCTGATCCTTGGATGGGGGGCATGGCCAATGGTGTACTGCAATTAGTTACACTAATTTTGTTCTCATTTTCGACAACAAAAGAATCCTCTGCTATGGCATCGTAATCTGGGACATTTTGAACGAAACTGTTTTCTTTTTCATTTGATTTTATCTGTTTGCTATGTATTGTTCGAGGTACTCTCAGCTTCCGTCTACCTTTGTCTCTTTGTGAAGCATACTTAGGTGGTTTCAAGTGTGGTGTAGTCTGTTTGAGAATAGAAATGATATATGAAAAATAATTGATTTGGAGATAATTCTTGAATTAACTTTAAAACAACACATATAAAAATACATATTATTAGTAGTAGTAATATAATAATAATAATAATAATAATAATAATAATAATAATAATAATAATAATAATAATAATAATAATAACTATAACAACAATAATTTAATAATAATAATAATATTAATATTAATAATAAAAAAGCCAAACTACGCTACTCTCTCTTACACCCCCCCCCCTCATTTGATATTTTAAATGTATTATTAGCTACTCTAAAACTACCTAATTCTGCCACCAGCGCGAGTTTCTCTCTTGAAATATCAGTCCTTTATAACTGCTGGCATTTGCTTCATAATTGACATAGAAACATTTTTAACTCAGTATAAAAGTGCTTTTCTTCTTCTTTCTTTGGATAGTTTGTCTGGGAATCTAGGTTTAATTTATTTACTTTGGCACACCTTTCAGCGGAAGTTACCATGTTTTGATAGCCAAATTATTCCCATTTGACACTTTCTATACATGCTGATCTATGCCAAAATAACCATGAAAGACAGATCTCAAATCTACCCCCCCCCCCCTCACTCCTATTATTTCCTTCTCATTCCATCAAATCTCCCAATTTCATATTAAAATTATTAGATAATTATTTAAACATTTCATCTCCTGTGTTGTATATGACTCAGCTATTCTAATGAACATAACCAATAAAATCAAATCATCAAAAAGACAATATAAATTAAATCATACCATACTGTCTTGGGATGTGGATGACTCATTCGACATATCCCTCCTGTAGATAAAGAAAAAAGTTACTAATCAACTACTACTAACAATTCAGATCCAGGTGTAAAACTTGAAATTCTGTTTGATACTGATACTGCTTTGATGAGAATAGATAATACTGAATGGATGAGGACTTAATAAAAAGAAAATGGCTCACAACCATACACGCTGGACAGTATACACAGGCTTGCAAACAAACAATCATCATGTATGTTCATTTTTCTCATATTTTTGACAGAGACGCCAACTTCGCATTTTGCTCCCAGGACTTTCAGACACCACTTGGAGGAATTTCAAAGATGAAACAAGAATTTCCGCATACAAAATCCTATGTAACACTTACCATAGGTGAAATCATGTCAATTACCATCCCAAAACAAAAAAGCTCTAAAAACTGAAGTTTCATATCAAATGTAAAAAAAGTAAAAATTAAATCAATTGTGGTGCTGGTGGTAACGATGATGAATTGGTGGAAATGGTTGCAGTTGTGGTGGTAGTTATGATGATGTGGTGGAGTGGTTGCAGTAGTGATGATGATGATATGGTGGTTGTAGAGATGGTGGCAAAAATGAAGATGTGGTGATGGTTGTGATGATGATAATGATGATGTTGCTGATCTGATCTTAACTGTGTCACTATGGAACATCCTGTCTGTTAGACTTCTTTAGGGGTTGCCATTACCCTAAGCAAGTATTACAAGAAGTAATTACAAAAACCCGATTGACAGTCTGGGAAGGAAATAAACGCAAATGTGCAATATATCAAAACTAATAATTATAATAATACATATTAGAGAGATGATTTAGAAGGGAAAAAACCCCATCTCCTTGACTGTTTCTCTCTGGGTTAGGATCCTCGCCAGGACCAAGACAAAAAAAAAAAAGAGCAATCTCAATCCAAATCAGAGAAGAGGGCAACATTGAAAGGGAAAACAGATATGGGGGATAGAGGACCCAGCAAGTGACCCCACTAAAAATATTTCATTCTGTTGTCTTGACCTTCATGACCATATCTAATTAATGCAAAGATGAATTGCTAACTAAATCCAAACTAATACTTACAATGAATTGCAAAAGTGTCCTCTTAAATTATACCGGGCAGAGGAATCAGAGAGGTCAACACTTCTACCTGTTGAAGAATCTGATGTGCCAAAAGGTGAATTGCCAGTGCTATTACTACCCTCACAGAAAACTTTGTCAAAATCATTCTTTTGCTTTGAAAAAGCTGTGGATCGACCATATGTTTTCAGCTGACCTGCTCTTCTCTCCATGGTGGTTAGTTCTTGGTGCCTAAAGCCAATAAAAAGCAAAATAGGTTACCATCAAGATCATTAAATTAAGAGCTCCATTGATATAAATGATACGTGATATTCCTCTTCATTACAAAGCTATGCACCTTTTACTGACCCTCTATAATGGCACGATAAGTTCCAGTCAAAACTTTCTTATGGGCGAGATGGGTCACAATTTGACTTCAATTGCTGCCGCTCACTAAAATGCCTAATAAAGGCATGCCTACCCTTAACTTCAAATTTCAGGGACATTTTACAGATAAAACCTCAAATTTCAGAAATACATCGTGCAGTAGTAATTAACAGTCAATCATCTGATATCAAGAGCATAATATGGTTACAATGGTGCCAGAGGTAATTATAAATTATAAGTAGTAACCACAGGCCTGTAAATGGTTGGTGAAAAAATTGTCTGAACTTTTTGAACACGCGAAAATAGACACAACAGGACAAAATATGGGCACAATACAGATATGACACGTCAATTGACTAGTCAAATCATGTCACTTTCCCCTACTTATTTATAACGGGGTCCTTATTTTATGGTACCAAAAAAAAAATCCCAATTATTTGAGGGCCCAGGTCTGAGTTAGTAAAATGAAAAGAAGAGAACAATTCCTACCCTTTTGAATGATGTGTATCTCGTGCTTGACACAGGAAGCTGCGTATCTTCGCTCCTATTTGTGTTAAATGTTAACGCTGATTCTTTCGTCTATTTGGATGAATTCTTATAGAAGAAGAAGTAGTAGAAGAAGAAGTAGCAGAAGAAGAAGAAGAAGAAGAAGAAGAAGAAGAAGAAGAAGAAGAAGAAGAAGAAGAAGAAGAAGAAGAAGGAGAAGAAGAAGAAGAAAAAGAAGAAGAAGAAGAGGAGGCGATGCGGTCGTGTGAGAGCTTTCGAAGAAGAATATATATTTCGAAGAAAAATAATTATTTCGCTTTTTTTTTTTTTCCTTCTCACATCCAGACTGAACCAAAAAAATATAGAGACTGAGAAATAAGAACCGAAGATATGCATGTGTGTCGGTAGCAAAATAGAGAAAAATCTTCCGTCTGGTTCGACACACTTCTGTGCGTGCTTTATTTACCGACTAGGTGTGTGTGTGAAGACGACTCGCGCGAACTTCGCGACCCACTCTCGCTGGCTGTGGCACAGTAGCCAGGCAGTGAATACATCCACGTCTAGTGGAGCATGTAGGTGGCATGATAATATTATAGCTAACAGATAGACTGCAAGTTTTGTTTTGTCTTTGATGCGACGAATGAAAAATTTATTTTTTTTAAGTCGGCATTTGAAACGGAATAAAATCTATTTTTTTCGAGGAACAAAATAAAAGTCTTTTATTTTCTTTTTTATTGGTTCTGTTCTTTGACGTTACGAATTTTATTTCTACTATTTTTTTTTCCTTCTTAATATTAGCAAAATCGTACTGTCGGAAATCCGACAATAGACGGAAGATTTACAGGCCTGTAACTAATCTGTTAGCAACAAAAGAGGTAGCCTCACTCACAGGTTTCAAAATTAATATTCATTGGATAACTCTTCATGTGGTGGTGGTGGTTATAGTAGCGGTGATGATGTGGTGGTGTAAGTTGTAGTAGTGGTTGTGGGAATGATTGTGTGGTGATGGTGAAGGTTGTGGTAGTGGTGATAGGAAAAATAATGTGGTGGTAGTTGGGGTAGGAATGATAAGGTGGTGGTGGTTGTTTTTTTAGTCGTGGTAGTAAGGATGATAGAAGTGAAGGTAGAGATGATGTGGTGGTGGTTATTGTAGTAGTGGAGGTAGAGATGATGATGTGGTGGTGGTTGTTGTCGTAATGATAATGGTAGTAGTAGATGTGATGATGGTTGTTGTAGTAGTAGTGGTAGGAATGATGATGTGGTGATAGTTGTAGTAATGATGTGTGGTAGTTGTTGTTGAAATAGTGGTGGTAGTAATGATGATGTAGTGATGGTTGTTGTTGTAGCGGTGGTAGAGATGATGATGAGGATGTGGTAGTTTTAGTGATTGGGATCATGATGATGTGGTGGTGGTGGTTGTAGTAGTGGTGATCGGGATGATGATGATTGCATAGACTTCTTAACTCCAGGTGGTAATATAATAGTTGATTTTTTCATTTCCGGGACAAAAAGTAAACTTCATATTTCCCTCGACTGCCATTATTTTTTTCAAGTTTCCGGGATAAATCCGGAAATTCCAGGACAGTAGGCATGCCTGCTAATAACAAAAACATGATTCTCTGCAGAACCAATTTAGCCAGACATGTGGCCATCTGGCAGCCTTGCTATTTCTTATGTTTCACTTTTATAGTACAGAGGTGTCAACCCTGGCTATCCCAAAAGATGGACCAGTGATGATACTCACAAAAAGTCAAAAAGGAGGAAAAGTCTCGGAAAAACGGAAAACTCACCTAGAACATTCTTGCACCACAGGAAAGTAGGCAGGATGACTTCTTTTGAGTACAATTTTAAAACGCCCGGAGTCCAGTAAAAGGAGGAAATCTTATATATATATATATATATATTTTTTTTTTTAAAGGAGGTACTTTTTAAAGATTTATTATATAAAAAAAAAAAGTAAAAGGAGGAAATGAAGGAAATATCCGCGGATCGAGGATCTGAGGAGGAAAACCGAGGAAAGGAAAGAAAACTGCGGATTTCCGCGGATCCGCGGAAAAGTATCATCACTGATGGACAAATTTGTGACAAATGGAGGGACAACCCTAGTTTGGCATTTGGCATAAAATCTTTCTACCAACTTGATAAATGTGTCTGCCAATAACGAAAAGGCCAGGCTTTTGGTTGACAGAATGGGTCTGCCAATATAATCAAAAGTCCAGGGCCCGTAGTTTTCATGAACGAGGACTAGATTTAGTAATTTACTAGTCTAGTAAATGACTAGCTAGTCTCAAGTCCAAGCAAAGTAAGTGTCTAAAAAAAAATCGGATTTCATGAACGCTTTCTAGTCTCGGACTAGCTAGTCTCTTGCCTAGAAGTGGGCATTGGAAGGATGGTGACTAATTTGACTATTTTGTGTGGGTAACATCACCTCTCTACGACACAAAGGCAGGTCAAGATACACTAACTTTCAGACTTACAACGCAAAAGGTTTTCAAAGAGGAAATTAGCAACACACGTGATATTGACTGTCAACTGTTATAGACTGCAATGATGTCCATTGTCGACAGTCAATTAATTTAGAACAATGGCAGTTCATTGAGACGATGAACACCGAGATATAACTCAAAGACATTGAACAAAAAAACCCCAAATAATTGCACAAAAGAGAAAGTCAGTCAATTAATTGCAATGTCAACAGAATAACTTTTGTCTCAACTATACTTTCTAATAATTTTTTGTGTTGTTGTTATTTGATTTCGGAGTATTTCGTTCACTCTCAACTCACTGAGCCGATAGATTGTTATGTTCGTTTAGTTTTTACTCACAAAAATGTGTTCTTTCGACTATCTGCACTAATCTTATAGTTTTTAAAAGCTAGTGTCAATGACAATGGCAACAGGACACTTTTTGCCTGTCATTTGTAACTGACGTATTTTTTTCCCAAATCGAAACGCACTCAATCTAAAAATAGCTGCTATCTTGTTGACGTTATGACGTATCCTAGTTACTACTCAGTCTAAGCTTGTGGATTTCTGCCTGAGCAAATGACGAAAACTTGGCCAAACTTAGTCCGAAGGTGCCATGATTTTATTCCCGGACTTACTTAGGCTTAAGTCAGCTCACATGAAATCCGATTTTTTCAAGTCATTGACTAAAGTTAAAGTCAATGAAAAGGGACTAAGTGACTAAGCTTAAGCGCTAGTCCGCATTCATGAAAACGGCCCCAGGTTTTTTATCATTGCGAGACAGATGTCTGCCAATAATCAGCTTTCTTTATGGCAGGCATGTCTGAGTCTGAGAATAATGACAGCCACTGTGAAAATAGCAACTTCCTAAATAATAATAGTAATAATAGATAGTTCAGTAATTGTAATAGATACCCTAGTAAATAGTAACTTAGTAATAGTATAGAATAGTGAAGTGAGTGTAATAAGTAATAAAATAGATCCGATGATCTAGTCTCTAGTTATAACATAAACTCATAAACAAACAAAAAATACAGGCGAAAGAAATCCGTAATGTATGGACTAAATTGCTTTAGACAACCAAAAATATCTAGCCAATCTCCAATCCTAAACATAAAAAGATGGCCACCCTCTAGTCAGGGACATCAACCCCCGGACAGTGTCAGTCGGGAAATGAAGGCTAGGGCTCCTCTAGTCCACAAGGAGTAGGAGGAGGCCCCTTGTCCTAGCCCATACCATTTAAATTTAAGATGAACATTTTCCTTCACCGTCTCAAACAAAAAAAAAGAACATTTTTTAATGATAATGACAAACTTAAAAGTAAAAGGTTGGGTACTCAATTCGATATCTGTCTTCAATCTCTGATTTCAAGATCAAAATTTTGCTTGTATTTTGATTTTGTATAGAACAGTAAAGTTTGCTGCCCCAAACGTAAACAAAGGTCGAGAAGCACATGGCAAACCACATGTTCCTGTCTTGACAGCTCACGTTCCAATGTAAATAATAGAAAGAAAATAACCTTTAAAATTTGGCTGTTAGGTGGCAAAAGAAACACATATTCATAAATACTCGATCATGCATCAAATAATGTCTAGATATGGATATTTTATGGAACAAAAGGTAAAATTTATCAAAAGTTACGTCTATCTATTTTTAGACCAGAGCAAATTATTGCGCTGGTATGAACAAAACGAGAATTATTCGGAGCCTGATTTTCAGAATAATTTAGTCTTATATTATTATTTCTGCAACTGTTAGATTTTATGTAAACATATTTTCAATACTGAAAGTGTATTGCCTACAACTCAAACTACAAAATTGGGAGACCTATATTGTGCGTAAATTATTCCGGTCCCTAACGGAAATCACTAGCAACTTGTTATTGTTTACGTTTGGGGCAGCAAACTTTACTGTTCTATTTCGCGACCAGATACGATTACATATTACATAATCGAACTGTCCAAGTATTTGAAATCGGGCCTAGAACTAAAACTTTGGAACAGAATTAATTAAGTATTAAACGAAAAATACTGCTCAGTGGACCGATTAAAATAATGTTTGATGGCAAAAATAAATCAATTGCCTATAAAAATATGATTAAACACGAATTCACAGGGTATTAATATTAAAAGAACAGTTGGCTTTAATAATCCGTCACATGTTATCATGTGATAGGCCTATATGATATAATATACTTTAGCAAGAACATTTGAGAAAAGATGTCGTGACAATATTTACGGTTTATACAAATTTTGAAAAATCATGTTTATATCATTAACCATTCAAAAGGATTAGATTTTGATGAGAAGCAATGGTGTCAACGACTTTCTTGATCCGTGAAGTCATTCAGTAATCGAGTACAGTGTTCATACTCTTTTTAATATAAAGTTATAAAAAGTTTCTCTTTCTCACCGATTGACCAGATTGACGCAATGCTTTAAATAAACTTTTTTTGTTATTTGATTCTGTAAAAAAATAATTGTAAAAGTAAATTTGATATTTTATATCAGCATTTTGTTTTAATATATAATGGAATAAGTAACTACGATTTTGATTATGCCAATAAATCTAAATATGAGTTTTTAGTGATAAAGTCAAACTGTATTGAACATATTTGTGAGAATATACTAGGTCAATGTGTGGAATTTGCGAAAGCCAATTTGTCGTTTTTTCCACCAAATTTAAAAACTTTTCTCTACACAGACAAATACGCACGCAAGCACACGTACATAAACACAATACATTGTATAAGTCATATTATATTATTTTTACTTTAAAAATAGGGTCGAGATCAAAATTGTTCCTTACTGCCCATGTTAAATTTTTGCCAAGTTTTGTTTTGTGTTTGTGGGTTGTTTTTTTTTCTTTTTTTTTTTCTCTGATTTGTTTAGCATTTTTTTCAAAATCATTCTGGCATGCCCGAATTTTACTTTCTTTTTCTTATCGATCTCGGCTTTTGACTCAACTCAGACTTGAGGATGGGAACCTATAATGTGTGTTGTCGGCTACCATTAAAGCAAACGAGATTCCAGATTACAATAGCTGATATTGATGGACATGTTCGTGGTCTCCACCAAGAAATATCCAAAAATATTGATGTTCAGGAATCCGACTTTGGTCAGTAAAGTAAAAAAAACGAACCCAAAATTCGGCACTGTTTGCGGGTTGATGTCCCTGAAGAGAGGGCGGCCATCTTTTTTATTTACCTCGGAACTGGTCCGATCTGGGTTACCATTTTGGCTCTATTATGTCCTAGTTAAAATAAAAAATAATGATAATGAAATTTATTAATTTTTATAAACAATGACTTGTATTTGAATTAATCTTAAACATGATACCATTGGAGAGATGAAGCAGTATGTTAATGTTATTTATTATTGAAAGTGAAAGCTTCATTTTACAAGCTCTTTTTACTACGAAATTCAAGTGTTGACTATGTTTCTTCTACCGGACGAACATACCCGGACTAATCGCGTAACTGCCCACTTCGGTGGAGATACATGCCTCGTGCATATTATTATTTAATTTATTTTCTCATCGTGAATGAGATGTAAAAATCTATTCACGACATTGGTTTTCCTGCTGTGTAGGTATGTCCCTCCACATGAATTCGTCTTAGTCTTAGTGGAGCAAATGAGGAGAAAGAGTTGTGGTGTGTTTGCAACCAGGCGTAACTTTTAAACGACTTTTTGTGTGGATTGAAAACAAGAAACATGAATTAAGCAAGTGTTTATAAGAAATATTGTGATAATATAATAGGAAGTGGTTATTCAGTATCAGATACTGAATAGTGCTTTGCCACTATTCAGTATCCATAAGGAACTCTTTTTCATAGAGAGAGTGAAAAGTGCGACAATCTCGGTTGAATGGAAATAAACTGTTGACCTACTTCCAGATTGAACACATGCACTAACTGACAGCCCGAATCGAAGCTGTAAAAATATTTTGATCGTAATTTTTTTTAAATTTCTGCTTTTATGCAATTAACATAGTTCAAAATATCAAAATAAGAGTGGCATTCAAATCCATTTTTAAATGTCTAAATAGACATGATTAAATGTCACTAAGAGTTCAGTGACACCATGGCTTGGTGGATATAAGCTGTTTGACTCTGAGTTTAAGGTTCGAGAGTTCAAATCCCGGTAGGGGTAACTTGTTTTTTTTTCCCCATTATTTTTTTAATTCCTTCTGTCTATTGATATTTTTTAAACTTTTGTTTTTATAATTTTATTTGCTTGTAATATACTTTAATGTTGATATTATACTATTGTACTTTTATTATTATTATTATTATTATTATTATTATATTATTATTATTATTATTATTATTATTTCTACTTACTTACTATTATTATTATTGTTGTTGTAATCGTCATCATCACTATTATGATTATGATGATTATTTTTTTTAACCAAGTAGTTGGAGTGATTTAATCAGTTATCGATTTATTACGAATATCTTTTATGTGTTATCATCTCGTTGTTGTTTTTCATTATTGTACTCTTCTATTGTTCATTATTTTTTAAAATCTTGCTTTTTTCTGTTTGTCTCATTTGTTGTTGTTGTTGTTGTTGTTCTTGTCGTTGTTTGTTTGTTTGTTTGTTTGTTTGTCATCTAAGGCAAACCCGATTCATTATAAATATGTGGGCAGACTTTCTGCATTTTTTAATTGAGGGATGTACTTCCGTGAATTAATTGCCGTACTATATTAAAATTTACGTGATAATAATAATAATAATAATAATAATTTAAATAGATACTGAATATTAGACTACAATTGACATCTATTTACTGAATACACGTGGTATTGTTAGGGATGTTTCTTTTTTTACGAAACCTGCCAAAAATACGCTGATACCCGACAAAGTTATGTGAAGTAGGCAGCAGTGGGGAGTGAACCTGGGACTCAGGGAAGTGTACACCGTTGGGGAGTGAACCTGAGGCTGGGTTTCGTAAAAAAAAAAAAGCAATTACTTTTTTACGAAACCCGACAATATCCGACAAAGTTATGGAAAGAAAGTAGGCAACAGTGGGGGAGTGGACAGGAGATTCAGGGAAGTGTACACTATTGGGGAGTAAACCTAAGTCTATGGTTTTTTGGCGGGTTTTGGCGGATTTCGTAAAAAAGTAATTGCTTCATTCTCGTCTGGTACCCATCTCCCATAGTCCGGCTTCATTTCCCACTGGTATCCATCTCCCCTAGTCCCAGGTTCATTTCCACTGATATCCTCTTCTCACAGTCCCAGGTTCACTCCCAACCGGTGTGCACTTCCCTGAGTCCCGGTTCATTGCCCAATGGTGCCCACCTCCCATAACTTTTGAAAATTTCGGTAGGTTTCGAAATAAAAGTACATTCTGAGCTCACTGTCCACTGGAATCAGCCTCTCGCAGTCCCAGGTTCAGTCCTCATCAGTGTCCAAATCCCAGATTCACTCCCCACTGCTGCCTGCTTCCCATAACTTTGTCGGGTTTTGGCGGGTTTCGTAAATAAGTAATTCCCCCTCCCCCTTGGTATTGCTTTTTTACAAAATCCAGAGTCCCAGGTTCACTCCCCACAAGTGCACACTTCCCTGAATCTCAGGATCACCCCCCACTGTTGCCTGCTTCAATAAGTTTGTCGGATATTGCCATATTTTGTCGGTTTCGTAAAAAAGTAATTGCTTTTATATGAAACTCGCTGAAACCCGCCGAAAACCAGAGTCTCAGGTTCACTCCCTACTGGTGTACACTTCCTTGAATCTCAAGTTAACTCCCCACTGTTGCCTACTTCCCATAACTGTCGAATATTGCCGGGCTTCGTAAAAAAGTAATTGCTTTTATGTGAAACTCGCTGAAACCCGCCAAAAACCATAGTCTCAGGTTCACTCCCCACTGGTGTACACTTCCCTGAGTTTCAGGTTCACTCCCCACTGGTGTACACTTCCCTGAGTCTCAGGTTCACTCCCCACTGTTGCCTACTTCCCACAACTTTGTCGGATATTGCCGGGTTTCGTAAAAAAGTAATTGCTTTTATATGAAACTAGCTGAAGCCCGCCGAAAACCATAGTCTCAGGTTCACTCCCCACTGGTGTATACTTCACTGAGTCTCAGGTTCACTCCCCATGCTTTGCCGCATATTGCCGGGTATCGTAAAAAAAGTAATCCCCCCCCCCCCCACATTTTTTATTGCTTTTTTACAAAACCCAGAGTCCCAGGTTCACTCCCCACTGGTGTACACTTCCCTGAATCTCAGGTTCATCCCCTCCCCCCCCCTACACACACACACACACGCTGCTGCCTACCTCCCATAACTTTGTCGGATATTGCCGGGTGTCGTCGCGTTTCGTAAAAAGTAATTGCTTTTTATTACGAAACCCGCCGAAACCCAGTCCCAGGTTCACTCCCCACTGGTGTACACTTTTCTGAGTCCCAGATTCACTCCCACAGCTGTCCTCTTCCCATAACTTTGTCAGGTTTCGGAAAAAAAAACACCGTACAAAAACCACTATTCAGTGTCAGATACTGAATAGTGCAAAACCACTATTCAGTATCAGATACTGAATAGTGCAAAACCACTATTCAGTATCAGATACTGAATAGTACAAAAGCACTATTCAGTATCAGATACTGAATAGTGCAAAACCACTATTCAGTATCAGATACTGAATAGTGCTAGCCAATATAATAATAATAAACAAATAATGAATGCGAAGAAACATTTTCAAAAGTAGTCTGTTATGTACGGACTAAATTGCTTCACACAATGAAACATACCTGGCTAATCTCCAATGTAAACATAAAAAAGATAGCTGCCCCCTCGTCAGGGACATCAATCCGCGAACGGTGCCCAAAGTTCAAGTAAAATTCTCCCCTATGCTATGACCTATTTAGGGCACCGCTGTTTATTTCTTCATAAAATCGGATCACTTAGTTATACTGCTGGAACCCAGCAAGTGACTGACAACAGCAGCTGCATGCTGTAAAATTGGCTACCTGGACGGGATTTCTCCCTTTTTAGGGTTAAGACGCAAAGTATTGCATTTTCGTGATGTAATATGATACCAATTCTAGATGACCACTTACATTACAATAATATTAACTTATGGAACAGACAGTACTACTTTCACTTGTTATGTTGGTTCTTTTTTCGTTTTATTGTGATTATTCTGATAGGTTTTATAAGCAATTTAAAATCCCTACTATTTTAAAATAGTTTTGTTGTTGTGGGGACAATAAAAAATTCAAATCTTTAAAATCAGACGTTGGATTCTGAAACTAATGAATGCTTTGTCCAGTCTTAATATTATTACACAAAGTAAAACATTCATTTCCTGATTCAACACATTTTAACTACGTTTTAAATGGTCCTAAATGTAATCGGCTGGACATAAGGTATGTTCTCTTCATTTGTATTTTGTAAAAGATATGGAGATAAGTGGATTAAACAATTTAACACACTCCTAAAGAACATATAAAGCAATATATTGGGTGTGTAGGTTTTACTTCACTATTCCAAATAGAAACAAAACCATCGTCATCACACCAAACAACAACACCATCACAGTGGCGTAGTAGATAATAAAAGCAATGAATATGGTAGAAAAGGCATTCCTCTCTCTCTCTCTCTCTCTCTCTTTCTTTCTCTCTCTCTCTCTCTCTCTCTCTCTCTCTCTCTCTCTCTCTCTCTCTCTCTCTCTCTCTCTCTCTCTCTCTCTCACACACACACACACACAAACATGCATACATACACACATACATCCTGCATATACACACATACAAACGTAAAAGACAGGCTGGGAAATTCCACGGGTAACGGACTGACAAATCAGACCAAAAATGCATACACTTCGTGCTCTGAAATGCAATGTATTTATTGTATGGAGCTAATATTTCCCATGGACATGTATCATGTCCGCCCTTATCATATATTAAAAGGATAAAGATGAATCTTAATCAACTTGAATTTTTTTGACATTATAATGTTGGTAACGGACTGACATCAGAAAATCCATCTTTTTCAATTTTATATGTAGAAGGATCAAACTTTCTGAAGTTAAGCCTTCCAGTAACAAATAAGTTCTTTTATAGTAACCACGACATGTTGTTCTACAACCCACTAGCAATATTTAAAAGATTGTCCAAAATTTGAATCTGCAGTCTTTGAAAAAGTGTCGGTAACGGACTGACAAATGGATGGTAACGGACTGACACCTCTGAATTTTATTACTCAAAATAACGGTTACTACATAAAATCCAGAGCAAAGAACAAATTATGTAATTATTATCAACACTGAATACCCAGTGTGATTGATCAAACCAATACTCTTCCTTATATGGATGTCAAGCTACATTGGGCATGATGAGTAACTCGATGGGTGACATCTGATTACCTCAATCCCAACTTTGCTTTTGAAAAAATTAAATAATGATTCGTGGAGTTGAAATCTATTCTGTCACAGTCAAACGGGAACTTTATTTCAACTATGAAATTAAATTATCCAAAAAAAAAAAAAATGTAGATAAGAAAGGACTTTAAAACTGGGGAAGGTTTAACATTCTTTTGGTACTTATTTTTGAAGCTTAATATTTATTCTGTATTTCATCTTGATTCCTCAAGCTTAGGAATTGTCAATAGGCCATGACCGTCACTGCAAACTGGTCGATAGTATTGGCAGTCAATCTCTTCCTCATCTGCACTTGACCAAAAAGCCAGTTATAAGATCTGAGAAAGATCTTCAAAAATTTCATTTGGACCATTTTATCCTTGAGTGTTACAATTTTCTTATGCAGATTATGGGATTTCTCTTAGAAGTACATTCTGAGGTTCTGAGGGAGCAAAATAAACTTAAACCAATTTTGATTCCTGGATGAAATTCACTAACAATCGACAACCTCTTTTTCAGGGCTTTTTACACGAAACTTTTTGGAATTTTCGTCCTTTCTCTTTTTTCATCTCTCACAATTATGAAATCTTTTTCCCTTGGTGCTCGCCAAGAGTACTTCTTGTCCAAATAGAAATTTTCGATCAAATTATCTTATTTCATCTTGAAAGCCCATTTCCATGATTAAAATATTTTAAAAACAATTGGTTGATGTATTGTATGCCCTTAGCAGTACAGGCATAGTTTAATTTTTTTTTTAATTTTTGGGAGGATTGTAGACCCTCAAACTTGAATTCAGTATTTTACTTTCCTGTGCTGAAATGTGAGGGAGATGTGGATTTAGGTGTGCTTGGTTTACTTTCTTTTGGAGTTGTAGATTGATCGGCTTTTCTCTTTTTTTTTTCCATTTTGCTTGAAAAAATCCTGTTATTTCTTTTAAGTGTCCTTTACAATCACTTTCAAGTTTTCTTTGAGGCTCCTGCTTTTGTTGCTTATATTTTTCCTAAACAATGTAATGCTCATCAGTTTTCAGTCTTTCTTTATAATTTGAATCATGGATAGAGTAGGCATTTTGAACCTGTGAATAAAGAAAATTGAGCGAAATTACATCATAAGCTATGAAAGTCAAGTCGGAATAAAAAGCAAATCTTGTTTTCTTAAAAATAATATAGCAAAACTAAGAAAATAAAACTCATTTTTAACTTGTATGACATTACTTTGTAACAACTAAAATAGTGACATTATACACAGCTCAACAGCTTGCTGACCCACTACATTTAAAGCCTCAGTGACTCAAAAAGTTTTTCACATTAATTTAAATGTTTGATTTCTTTTTTTTTCTCCCAGGGCTTCTTGCCCCTTTAACAGAAGACTACTACTGGCTCCATTGTCATAAGGATATTATAGAACAAAAAACAGTGTTTTTCCCTCAATTCAAACATAGCAAAAATCTTCAAGTGATCAAAAGATTCACAAGCTTTAAAAGATTCAACTTACCTATTGCAAAATAGCAGGCTTGATGTTGAAGGCCAGTGTTTGAAATTTTATGGATCCAAATGTTTATAAAATGGCTGCCTGATCAGTTGAAACACATTGGAGTGGACATTACTCTTGAGACTTAAAAAACAACTTTTGTATATTGTCTTTGAATTAAAATAGAATTAGTCAGTCTGTTACTGTCAGTCCGTTACCCTAAAAAATGTCAGTCCGTTACCCAACAAAAGTACCTTATATGATAAATTTCTTGAAAAATTATCTTACAGTGCTAAAGCCATTCATGTAAGAACAGAAAATCTGAAATAGTGAGTCTGTACAACAATCACATCTTTCATAGATGTAAAAATACTGTTTTAATGGTAACGGACTGACATACAATTTCCCAAGGTCATTAAAACGACCGATGAGGACAACATTTCATTAAAATCGTAAATTTGAATGTTTATATAGGTTCCTGATACTTATAATTGTTTTAATATCAATAAACAACAGCAAAGGTGGCTATAATTTTGTAGAAGTTGCAAAATTTATAATATTGAGAAAATATTCTTTTTGTTCTTCATTTAGGGGATACCCTTACATAAAGCTACAATGAGCATCCTGTACCGCAAATATGCACGAAATATCCTTATATTCATAATCCTGAATGATTTTCCAACAAATTGGTACCAAATTTTAATATGTTCTTAAGAATTTGTAAAACACCCCTTCGGTTGACATTTTCATGGAATTTCCCGGCTAAGAGAATTGCATCACAGTCATACTACACCTAATTCATATCACTGACAACAACGATATAACATCAACAGTTAGTACAGATAGTATTCCACAAAGGCAAGTTTGACTGAGGAAAATAAGAAGAGGGGGTGGGGGAGGGGGGGGGGGTACTCAAACATAGATAGAGAAAATAATAGTGGCACCTCCTAGGAGTTATCCGAATTCAGACATTATTCTCAATAGTCACAATGTACAAGTAGTGCAGCTGGTGAATAAAACCTTCACACATCAATCAACAGAGACGTGACTGAAACAAACCCATTCATTTCATATTTCTTAAATCAGTAACAGATGTGTCTTTAAGAACTATTATTGTAGGGCTACTTGCAGAGAGAGACTGTGCGTGAGTGTGTGTGTATGTGTGTGTGTGTATATATATATATATATATATATATATATATATATATATATAATATACGTTCCTGTACTACAATAAGTATGACTTCTTCACTCCTTTACCATATTCGTGGGAACTTTTAATGATAAAACTGTAAAATTGGTGTAGTAAAGTGTTCCATGGTCAGTGGGGATCCAGGAAATGATTACGACATTGTTTACATTGTGTAACTGGTCCAAATTCATCACCCACGATAGCCTTGACATCTCATAGACTGCTAGATATTCCCAGTGAAATTTGATACCCCACCCCTACACTTGTTACATATTTGTTGAACTGAATTAACATTATTATTGCAACAGAAAGTAGACAGTTTGTACTATGTACTAGTGTGAATAATAATAAACTGCAACGTCTGATTGTTGTTGTAGGGATTCCAGAAACATTTGATTTAAATGATAAATGTAGTGAAAATGTGAGTCTACTTTGCTGTCTTCCTGAGAAAGAAATATACTGATGATATCTATGATATTTAGTCCACTATGTGAGGGGGATTTCAATCTTTAACATGAGTGAAATAGGTTTACATTTAAGATAATTGTCGCTTGGCTATGCCATTATTTATCAGACCAATTAGACTCACTGACTGCAGGCACGTGCCATACCAGAGCGCAGGTAAAGAGAAGGAGAGTAATGACCTCTTGACCAAGCATCTCAACTAAGTGATCTGCTGGTAAACCACTGTGAGGGCTATCTAGTGTGGTGACCGGTCTCAGAGATTTTTCTTTTTTAGATGCTACTATATTGACAAATTAAAGAAATAAACGCCTGACAAAAGATCCATGGTGACCATTCTAATTGAAAATTGAAAGAGATGCTACCCCAAGGAACTTAAGGAGTTTCTCCCTTAATTTTCAATAATAATGAACGCTATATTTTTATATCTCTTTTTTTAGAATAAGGAATAGGAATTACTTTATTATGAATTTATGTAAATCGGAGCCAATATTTATACTTTAGAGTTTTATTATGATGATGATCGTGAATAAAATATGATAAGGTATAAAATTTAGCTTATGGATAATTAAAAAATCAGAAATTGGCAATCAAAATTCTTGTTACCGAATGTAATTTAACATCTTAACTTCTTTTTAAAAATTTAATTTGGACCAAAATTTTATCCCTCATGCCTGACGTATACATGCAGGTATGATATAACACAATTTGTTATTGTTATGGCCTCGTTGTTGAAATGGAAATACTCTCAAACCAACACAAAATGTTTTCCATTACAACAATGATTAAAATCCCTTAGTTGCCATCGATTATTAGAACTGCAAATGTGCACGTAGCTCATGCTCCAAAACTAAAACCATCCCAGAAAAATCCTGACTCAAATGTTAGCTACCAACTTAGTAGGCAGTTTTGAAATCGTAATGTTGGTTACAACCAGAACTGTAACATTTTCAATTTTAAAATTCGTTAGTTAAAGAAGGCAAATTCAAATAATAATGTAATTTTCCGCCTTTCAACTGTCATAATAACTTTTCCTTTGATAATCGGATTTAAAAAAAATTGGTATATCATTGGAATATATGGTGATGAACAGCCCTATATTATAATTTTAATTTTTTAAGCAAAGCACCTAGTAATCCCAGTAGTTGATTAATGAATGTGATTTCAAATAGTATTTCAAATCAACCTAGTACAGTCATTGTACTATCACATGGTTGCTAGCACTTACTGGTCAGTACCAGCGTATGAACTTAGAGCCTGTTGGTCAGTACTGATGAATTAGCGCAGAGCCTTTGGTCAGTACTGACAAATGAGGTTTAGCGCCTGTTGGTCAGTAGTGATGAATGGGCTTTAGTGCCTGATGGTCAGTGCTGATGAATGGGTGCTTGCGCCTGTTCGTCAGTACTGACATGGTCTATTGCTTGCTAGTAAGTGCTGACAAGTACACCCTTCAATCCTAACACACATCCAGTTGTCATTATTCCATTTAGTTACTCTAATATTCTTTGTTCGTCATTACGCTTCAAATTCTCTCAATTAAATTAAATTTTAGAATGATGCCTTTAGTCGATATTACCATTTTTACCAACAGAGACAACGCTGTAAATGGCCAGATATTCATTGTACACCTGAGTATAGTGAGAGAATGTGAGTAAAGAACCTTTTCCAAGTACCCAATTATGCGCCGAACGAGGCTTGAACCCAAGACCTTCCGATCCAAAAGCGAGTGTCATACTACAAGACCACATAGCCTGATTTTAAGCAATCAGCAATGCTGGAAATTTTTATTTTGGTTGTTTCTTTTTAAAAAATCTGTTTTGTATTCCTCAGATATTTTGTATGCAGGACAAGTTCTTAAACCAGAGCTAAAAATCTCAACATTTTCTCTACAAAATCACTCCACCCTGTATATAGTTCCAAGATTTATTGATTCTAGTTCATCTTTGACTGAAAAAGGTATTATTAACTTTATTAATGAAAATGTGTACCTATTAATAAATATCTTGCACAGTTATTTTATACCAAGAATCAAGTCTTTGTGAATTAATCAGATTCTCTCTCTCTCTCTCTCTCTCTCTCTCTCTCTCTCTCTCTGTCTGTCTGTCTCTCTATCTCTCTCTTTCTCTTTCCTTTGAATGTTACCAACTTGTCATTGCTTCAGTTTTTGGAGAGAGTGAAGTGGTTGTAAATCGACGTTTCACTCAATGTTTTATATTATCATGATGTTCACGGAGTTTTTAAAATTTATTATGGAATTTGATCAATACTTGTCATTTTTATTTTATTATTCTTTTATTTAGCTTTCAGGCTAGAAAACTTGGAACCCCCTGATCTCTTTTCCAATTATTGTTCCTTCTATTGTTTATTTATTTATTTATTTAGTTTTCATTTTTAGTTATCACCTGTGCAACATATTTATCACTTTCATCATGATTTTCAAATCTTTTTTTACAGAACCTAAAATTAACAATGTCCACAGTAATGAAATTTTGATGGCAATCCAGTCAGCACTACTGAACCAGGATTACAAAAGCATTGTATGTGGAGTCAATATATTCTGTCCCAATTAAAGTGCTATTAGCAAAACGTTCTGTTATGAATCAGATATTTATTCAGAATCCACATGATTTTAATCAAATATGTATGGCCTCTCATTTTTTATTTACTTCACATATACTCAAACTCAAACTCAATAAAGGTTTTTATGTGTTGTTATTATCAACGTATATATTTTATAGATTTGAGTGCTACCTTTGATCAAATAGATCATGAAGTATAATTGATAGTAATTAAATCTGAAGATGTCTTCATCCTTGAGGGTACTGCTGGAAGATCATGCATGGCGACAGTCTTGGTTTTTAAAATATTTTTTGTTTTTTTTTAACAGGTAGAACGAATGTTATCGGATGGTGATACTGTTGAAAACATTATTGCATCAACTCCAGGCTTAGACAAAGATCCAAGTGTTTTGTGTAAGTTTCAATGTGTAATACTATGTATAGTATAGTTACATACAATATTAATTTCAAACGTTATTTGATTTTCATATTAAGAATAGGAAGTTCTTTGAAATTACCATTACAAAGTTTTGTGACAGATTGTGTTAATTTATATGTAAATTTATGGGACTCGTGGGCAATTTTAAAATGTTTACATTCACGGATTGCTTGTGGAGTCATCTGTTCCTACAGTCCCCTTTATCTTCCTCTTTCTGTGTTCCTTTGACTTCAAATCTACAACTTTCCTCTATTATACGACTTTTGTCTATCATCTTCCTTTTTACTGGCGCTGGTATGGCCTAATAGTGTCGCACATGCAAGAGAACCTCCTTTAAACAACAGTCAAACTAACGACCAAAACAAACAGGAAAAGAGCTAGTTATGTAAGATAAATTATTATTATTTGACTAGACCTCAGATGCAGTGGTAACTGGGTGGGGTTACTGGCCTCCCATAGTGGGCAGGGGGGTACATACTGTGTCTTCTTTCCCCTTGCATCTGTTTTCCAACATGCTTTCTGTCATGGAATGAGATTACTTGGTTTTGTCCTGGCCTTGGCCGGAGTCCTAGCTGGGAGGGAAACAGTCAAATGCATAGTTATTGTTTTGGGAGATGATATTTTTTTCCTTGTAAATCATCTCTCTGTTATGTATTATTATATTTGTTATTTTGAGTGTCTAATGTAAGCATTTCAGTGTATTCCTCTTTGTTGGATTTTGTGCTTGTGTCCGGATGAGACTTATATGTGATCTCAAAATACGTACATTGGTGGTATTATGTTCTTGGAATCTACATCTGATCCCTATTTGTTCCCAGTTCCCCTGTCTTACTTTTTGTTGGGTACATTAATTGTAATTCTAGAACTTTTTACTATCCCATTTTCTTCCATTTTACTGGTGCTGATATAACCTAAATGTGTTGCAAGCGCCGTAAAACCCTTAAACACAAACAAACAAACAAACAAACAAACAGAGGCAGTGGTATGATGTTTGATATTTGAAATATTTGTATGTTGTATATTAACTTCGTTCATGTTTTTGTTTTTTTCAGTTAAATGTGATGATTTTTGAAATACTTCTTGGAAATAGATATATGTATATCCTAAACCACCCAAAGTGCTTCGCAGGATTAACTTTTTATATTTATTAAAAGATTTAAAACTAAATGCTTCTGATTAAAATATTAATTTAAAGACTTTATTTGAACTGCTGAGCAGTTATCTCCCTTGTGGGATGTTCCTAGCAACATCACGCATTCCATGAATGGAGTTTGGGATGTGTACTTGTCGCAGTGTTAATGGCACATCCTAAAAAATAAGATTAAATAATACATAAACTCATCTCAGGAAATGTTAAGGAGAGGACGACGATCAGATTCTAATCCACACAAATAAAGTCTGCACTGAGCGGGACTCACCCCCTTCCCTGCTATTCGTCGATCGTGACTTATTTAATGTTGGACTGTTACTTACATTATAACAGCAAGTTTTTAGTGTGGGATAATTGCTTCATAGAAACAGACATAGATTTTTAGTATTTATATAATTGCGTCATAGCGGGAGTCAAAACTTGGAAGCAACTGGCAAAATGGGGGGCATAGTTTTGGAAGTATTGACGAATTTAAAACAGGATGGACTTGTTTAAAATAATCTGAATCGTGGTAAACTAACTTTTCGTGAGATTGATAACCATTCAGCTACTGGTATGGTATCTAGCTGGTTTGTGAGAAATTCCTTAGGAATGCATACTATATAGATAGATAGATAGAAACAGATGTAGTTTGAATAATGTGTCATTTTTTGGTATGACCGCTGGATATATCTAAATCAATAGACTCTTACTTTAACATTTACTTGATTAAAATCTTCTAAAGAATGATGTTTTGATATTTCTTTTACTATATTGCTTCAAATGATAATCTTAGTATTTTCTCTTTCTTCTTTTTAGCCATGATGGCAAAGCCAGAACTTCTGACAATATTGGCACACCCAAATAATTTAGACAGGTGATTTTCGTAATTAATATGAACCCAGTCTTATCATAGTGTTTTGTTGTTGTTGCTTGCTTTGTTTTTTTTTTTTTGTTCTGTATAATTACATTTTTCAAATATATGTTACCTTTTGATTTTTCAATTTAATCTGTATATTTATATTCTTTATGGAGCCAGAGTTGACAAAATTGAAATTTTTAAAAAATCGTTGTCCTTGTCAAAATCGGCTATGTATTGTGTAATGAGTTACATTTGCATCAATCCTCAACAAGTTTAAAGTAACATAGATGTTTGACCTCTCGCATTTTTTTACTTTTTTTTTTTTTTGACTACTATCCCATCATTACATTATTCTAGTGCTGCTATGACAAAATTGTCCCGTGCGTGGGGTTCCTTACCTCCCATAGTGGGCAGGGAGGTCGCTTACTGTGTCCTCTATACCCCTTTATCTGTTTTCCAACTTACTCTTTGTCTTTGTCTTGGATTGAGATTACTCGATTTTGTACGTTCCCTTGTCAGAGTCCCTGGCTGGAAGAGAAACAGTCAAATGTATATAGTAAATTTTTCGGAGGTGATATTTTATTCTCTCTGTTATGTGTTGTTTTGTAGTGTAAGCATTTGAATGTGTTCCTCTTTGAGGGATCCTGTGCTTGTATCTGGATGAGTCTGTTAGGTGATCTCAAACTATGCACAATGATAGTATCCTCTTGGAATCTACATTTGTTCTCTATTTGTATCATTCCCCTTTGTGCTACTTTTCTTGTAAGCTTTTAATTGTGAATTTAGATTTTTTTTTAACTATCCAATTCACTTCCTTTTTACTGGTGAGGATATGACATAAATTGCAGCAAGTGCCGTAAAACCCTGAAAACATAAAACATATACAAATACAAAAGTGTCCCAAGGTGATTGTCAGTGATGATATAGACAAAAGTATTCAATGTTTTTCACTCATTTCATTTTCAAAAGCAGAAGTCTTGCATCATAAGTTAATGATACATTTATGATTTATCTGAAAATTCTGATATTTTCTGAAAGAAAATTAGTTTGTTATCTGATGACGCAGTGAATACCATAGTGGGCAGGGAGGTACATACTGTGTCCTCTATCCCCCTATATCTATTTTCCAACATGCTTTCTGTCTTTGTCTTGGAATGAGATTTCTTGGTTTTGTCCTGGCTGGGAGGGAAACAGTCAAATGCATAGTTATTGTTTTGGGAGATTATATTTTTTTCCTTGTAAATCATCTCTCTGTTATGTATTACTATATTTGTTATTTTG
Source organism: Berghia stephanieae (assembly GCF_034508935.2). NCBI lineage: Eukaryota > Metazoa > Mollusca > Gastropoda > Nudibranchia > Aeolidiidae > Berghia > Berghia stephanieae. The sequence goes on from NC_088361.1 coordinate 40,764,115, forward strand.
AATGTATAATGTAAGCATTTGAGTGTATTCCTCATTGTTGGATTTTGTGTCCGAATGAGATTTATTGGTGATCCCAAACTAGTTACATTGATGGTGTGCTCTTGGAATCTAACTCTGATCCCTATTTTTCCCAGTTCCCCTTTGTCTTACTTTCTCTTGGGGGCTTTAATTGTAATTCTAGAACTTTTTACTATCCCATTTTCTTCCTGTTTACTGGTGCTGATATAACCTAAATGTGTTGCAAATGGCGTAAAGCCCTTAAAAATAAAAAACAAACGCAGTGAATAGGCAGATTCCCTTTTTCTTTATTCCTAGGTAACTTGATTGGAAGTGTATGTATATATATATATATATATATATATATATATATATATATATATATATATATATATATATATATATTATATTATATATATATATATATGTGTGTGTGTGTGTGTGTGTAAAATCATCGTTATACTTTTGCTCATGCTTTTTGTGATTTTTTTCCCTAGTTTATTGAAGAAGCACCCATCATTTGCCCAGGCTGCTATAACCATAGCAACTGCGGTCAATGAAGAAGGAGCCAAGTCTGGACATACGCCAAATGCAGGTTGGTCTTTATTATATAAAAATTTTATTTATTTTTCATGTCACTGTTCAAACCTCTTCTAAAGTCAACAGGTATTGTATAATGTTAATTCAATTTTATGTGGCATTGTGTTTACATATTTTCTAGTCTTCAATAGATAGGATTTCAGTATGCTGAAATTCCTGTGAACCAAATTTTAAGTTTGCATCTCTGAACATGATATTACAATTGACAATATTGTTTTCTTACTTTTACTCATGGTTAAAATTTGTCAACTTTTGTTCTTCTGAATATGTCTGAAAGGAGGCATAGACATTTGAAGATAGGTCGAAATTAATGTCATTTTTCTTGCTTATATTAGCCTATAGTCTTCCTTTAGTTGTTTTATAAAAGTGTGTATACATTTAATTTACCTGTGTAATCACCATCAACTTTTTTTTTTTTTCATGGGTGGCAAGACTTTTTAATTATGTTTCTTATGATTTCATATTCAGGTTCAGCGATTTATTCCTTGGATCAGATGTCAGATGAAGATGAAGATCTTCCAGGAGTGAGTGGATCATAGAATTTTATCACTCTCTTTTGTCAGATTTGATGCTTTATCAAACTTTGAATGGCACATACATACCTAATCCTTTACTTGACATAAATATTACAGCCATGCGGGTGGCTTATTTCAGTATACAAACTTGCTTGCACATTTATCTTCATTTGTTGAGCAGTCTTTAACTACCTGAGTATGATGCTGGCAAATTCATCCTCTGTCTTTACAATTATTCTTTTCAGTTGTTTATTACTTAAAACAATTGGCAGCTGCTTCTCATTTACAAAGTGGCTGCCTTGACTATTTGGATGCTTGAAGCAAATTTACTGCAAAATTAGTGGTTTTGAAGAGAAAATTAGCCGTTAAAATTATAAAAGTCAAGAGGAAATTTCTTCTGAGAAAACACAGCCCCTCTAATTTAAAAGAATAACATTTATTGCTTTCTTTGAGTTTTTATGTTCCTTTGATTTTCTCACAGATATGAAGAGGTGTGCCATTTTGGCTTTTCTGAAGTCAAATTAATATTTCAAAAATCAAGTGAGATTTGTGCAAAGCAAAGCGAAAACTGTATGTGTTATCCAGACTTTGCGCTATTTTAAACCCCATTCTGATGCACTTCAAAATTTTAACTCTGCACTTAAGTGGTTAAGGTGAAGAGTGGTCTCTCCACATTACAAGATCTCAATACCTTATTTTGTAAATATGGCTTCTTGTTACTTGATAAATATTAAATTTGAAGCTCATATTGTGTACTCCACTTTACCTCCATAATTCATCCTTAATGTTTGAAGAAAAAGAAAATCAGAAAACTTAAGCGATGGATTCAAGAATGAAATTAATTTGGTTTTCTTTCTTATTTAACCTTTCTCACAGCCAAGCCGTCAAACCTCGGGCGGTGGACAAAACATTACTGCTTCTCAACTTGCAGCAGCACTACAGGCAGCTGCAGGGTCATCTCGTCAGTTTGATAGAAGCACTGTTATGGATGGGGGGTCACAAAATGTAAGTCATTTGGGAATTTTCCTCTGGATTTCACAGAAGTGTACGATATACTCAAAGGATTCAATTAAACTGAAAACAGCTAAATTGAAAAGAATTTGAGAAATTGCCATGCTTGTCATCCGGTATGAAATTATATCCTCAAACAAGAAATCCACAAATATAGAAGAGCAGGGATATACTATTAATGATACAACCCTGGGCAGAAAAAAAATAATTGAAGTAATAGTGAAAAATCACGCACAAATTCATTATTTCGATTCAATTTGTATAAAATTAATTGATTATTTATTCGTAATATAAATGTGTTCTCCTGCATGAGAAAGTTCTCAAGAATATGAAAACATGAAATTGAAGGAAAAGTAGAAGCTGGTTTGGAATTTTTTTTGTTTTCCTGTATTTTAATGCATTCACTGTATAAGAAATCTTGCATTTTAGTTGTAGGAAAGATTTTGAGCTTGCAAATCATATTCTGCTAACATGATCCCTCCTCAAAGTTCTGATGTTTATTTGTAAATTTTAATTTTAATTTTTTATTATAATTCTTTAAATGAAAGAAGAATTTCTTTTTCCCTGAAAATATGAAAAAAAATTTGCTTTATTCTTTGATGGAATGTGAAAAAGCAAAGTCAAACAAAAATTCGGACTGTTCGTTTTCACTTGAAAGTTGGATAATACAATTGTGAAAATTTATTAAATAATAAATTTTGTTGTGCATGTGGAGCTTTATTTATTTCCCTTTATTCTGTTGATATTTTGTCAGACAGACAAACTTACAGAGCAAAAGCGTGCAAGGCATTCCTTTTAACAATCGATAACGTGCAAAAGAAATATGCCTATTTATTTTTGTCTCTTAATTCTGTCATTTTGAATTGCTATATGAAAAAGTTAACATTTAACTTTTTTCATTATATAGGAGCAATATTAACTTTTCAATATTTCTTTTTTTTTTTTTTTTTTTTTTTTGGTGAGTTTTTGATGGTAAATCATTTATTTCGTTTTCCCAGCTAAGAAATTTTCAATGGCTTTCCACTCGTACAGCTACTGAATTGGTTTTACTCTGCCTCATGCGAACACTTTTATGATTGGAATAGATTAAAAGTCTTTTGATTATCCTATTATTGTCCTTTTTATTTTTTTGATCTGAAACGGAAATGACCTATAAGTGTTGCAAGTGCCTATTTCTCCTAGAAAGAACAAATTGGTCACACATTGAGCGTTTGTCAGATATTGTTTCATGCTATTGCACATACAAACAGTGGCTTTATATAAATGCAACAACTCCATAACCCCTCATGTGTTCGTGTTTAATTTTGAAGTGTTAGACTGGTGCTGATTATTTTTTACTTCAAAAATTTATATAAAAAACTTTTTTTAATTGATTTTTTTCAATGCCAAAACATTACAATTTCTATAATCTTTTAATCAACCTCTATGTAGGATCCTGGTCCATCGACAAGTGGCACGGCAATTACTAATGACTTCTTTCAACAAGCTATGCTTCAAGCACAAAATGCCTCTTCATCCGATGTAAGTGTTTCACTGCCATGAAATGTCAGCAGCCAATACATCTCGTTATAAATGACAATAATATTATGATCACATTTGAATCTTGGGACAAACCATACCTGGAGCCTTCACAGCCCAGACTTTAGCTCTTTAAATTTCCATCTGTCATCGTGTCTGAAGGACAGTATGGTGTGAGACAACAATTATGGACACGACTGATTAAAAAAATAAATTTCCTCCATTGTTTTAAGAGAATTCCAGTTGAACAGTGTCAAAGCATAATCTAATATTTCATTATTAGTATTATTGTTATTATTATTATTATTATTATTATTATTATTATTATTATTATTATTATTATTATTATTATTATTATTATTATTATTATTTTGTTATTATTATCGTTATTGTTATTATGATGATGATGATAATGATATTAATAATAATAACAACAATTTTTTTTCTTCTTTTTAAAATTTTCTTTTTTTTTTTTCATTTTTACTTTACTTTAATGATTAATCCAAAATATTCTTGTTGGTTTATCATATAGGGTGCATCACAACAATTAAGGGATATTGGAAACGCCTTACAGCAATTACGGGATATGGGAATAACTGATGAAAATGTTGCTAGACAAGCTCTTGCAGCAACTAATGGAGACATCCAGGCTGCAATAGATCTCATTTTCGGAGACGGCTTTATGTAATATTAAATATGATATATGTATATATAAAATAAATTCAATTATTTATAAAATGTTGTTCTTGTTTATCTATTGTCTTCTGTTTCAGGATTTAGATAAATATAGTCAAATAATAAACAGACAAAATTGAGATCTCTGAAGAAGTTTACGGTGAATTCACTAGTTTAGATATTGAAATTATTACAATGTGCAAGCACGAGCTATGTCACCGATTAGATTTCATATTTAGTATATAAGTGATGTTTTGCTGTCTTTATGCATAATGAGAACGAAATCATGAAAATAAGAAACAAAAAAAAAAACCATCTATCTTTGTGACACAACTGAATTTTCCATAACAGGCATCAAAGATCATTAGCTAGTTCATACTTGCCGAATCTTACAAATTTTTCGTAATTTTACGAATTTTAGACAAATTTCATGGCTAATTACAAAAATACGGAATTCTCAGTAATACTTAAATAATAATAATTATAATTATAATGATAATAATAATAGTAATAATAATGATAAGAAGAACTACTACTACTATAATGATGATGATGATGATGATGATGATGATAATAATAATAATAATAAAGCATTTATACAGCGATGGGACGATGAAGTGATCATCATTGTCAATTTGTGGTTGTACGTACACGATTTCAGAAATTACTAATTTCCTTGTCAAATTACTAAAAATTGACATAAAAATTACTAAATTTGAAGTTTTCAATTCGGCAGGTCTATCCAGTTGTTAAAGGGAGATGATCTCTTGGGTCATGGCTTGGCTAGCACATTTATTTACAAGCCAGCTCCTTCCCCCCCCCCCCCCCCCCCCCCAAAAAAAAAAAGTAGAAAATATTGAGAGTGAACAGTGAGTTCTCTTATTAGTAACATCAATGGTTTTTTTTTTTGGTTTTTTTTTTTTTTCTATCCCACTGGTTTTACTTTTTATTAATAATAATAATAATAATAATATTTATTCTATAGCACCTCCTGTGGAAACTTAATGCTTTACATCACCACATTCTTTTTTAATGTTTCCACTTGTTTAGCACACTTAAATACACATGTGTGTGTCTGGGTGGGGTTCCTGAACTCCCATAGTGGGCAGGGAGGTACTTCTTCTTCTTCGTTATTTTTATTATTATTATTATTATTATTATTATTATTATTATTATTATTATTATTATTATTATTTATTTTTATTATTATTATTATTATTATGATTATTATTATTATTATTATTATTATTATTATTATTATTATTATTATTATTATTATTATTACCATCATCATCATAATCATCATCATCAATGGGGATCCTGACTTCCCATAGCGGGCAGGGAGGTACTTACTATGTCTTCTATCCCCCTATATCTGTTTTCCAACATGCTTTCTGCCTTTGTCTTGGAATGAGATTACTTGGTTTTGTCCTGGCCCTGGCCAGATACCCTAGCTGGGAGGGAGACAGTCAAATGTATAGTTAGAGTTTTGGGAGATGATTTTTTTTTCCTTGTAAATCATCTCTCTGTTATGCACTGTACTGTTTATTTAATATTATAATTATATATGATTTTGTAAACATTTGACTATATCCCTCTTAGTTGGGACCTGTGCTTGTGTCTGGATGAGACTTCAAGGTGATCTCAAACTAAGTACTTTGATAGTGTGCTCTTGGAATCTACATCTGTTTCCTATTTGAACCAATTCCCCTTTGTCTTACCTTTTCTTGGGTGCTCTAATTGTAATTCTAGAACTTTTTACTATCCGATTTTCTTCCTTTTTACTGGCGCTTATATGACCTTAATGTGTTGCAAGCGCCATAAAACCCTTAAAAAAAAACTAAAAAAACACATGTGTGTGTCTTTGTAAGTCTTACAAAGGCACACACATGTGTATGTTTTTTTTGTTTGTTTTTAAGGGTTTTAAGTTCACAGTTGGCAGCAAAAATACAGGATAATAAACAGGTAAAAATATTGTAACATTAAGACAGTTTACTATCATAAATACTTTGTGAAAAGAAATGACTTCGGATGTTTATTTAAAACCATAGCACTGTTTTATAACTGGACAGCTGAGGGAAGCGAATTCCAAACAGTTAGAAAGCATGCTTTTTAAAAAATGTATTGGGAAGAGGCATGCTAAGTTTATCATGATAATCATGGACATTATCTTTCGAATAGGTAAGATTATCTAATGACATTTATTGCTGGCTACAGAGCCATAAGGGTCATTGAGCCAGAGTTTATTTCGGTGATGCCTCTGCCTAATGCTCACATGACCTTGTTGCTATGCCTGATAAGCTATTGGCAAAGATGCCTTTTTTTACTATTATATTATAGTATGAGTCCCGGGTTATTCAATCAACTAGTGAATAAATTGTTAGTTATAGTATATTTTACTAAAACTATCAATTTAAAAAATAGTATTATTGAACAATAACCACGAACTTAAATACTTGTCTATCAGTCAAAGCAATCAGCACTGTGCATCACTCACAGTTTAAACACAGGTTATTGAAAAAGTGCTTGCTGTCGTCGGGTGTTGCGATGCAATTCAGTCATCAGTTTTTCAAAATATTGTGAGGGGCTGATAAATTCTTCTACTTGGCACATACCTACTGAAGGTAGCTATGGGTTGACGAACTGCACAGAGAAATCCTTCTCAAACACATTTCGTGTTGCCTTTATGGGAATAAAAGATACTCCCCCAAACAAAGTTTCAGGGTAGCGATAGAAGTTCTACATTTGCATCGTTTCGGCATTTTGAGTAAACCCTTTATCTTTGTAAGTAGCACAATGAGAATTAAGGAATGTTTAACAGGCTTTTTTTATTGCCAGGAAATAGAGAGTGAGGTGGATGGAACTGGCTAACTAAATGGCAAAGAATATTCAAACTGGTCAATTCAAAACTTTACTGACAGCCAGAGGGTGGTTTTAGAATTGGTGTTATATGTTTGTTTGATTTAGTGAGGGATGTTATTCTGGCTGATTTATTTTGAACTTTTTGTAATGTTTATACACGTAGTGTATTCAAGGGTAGCCGACAAGAAGGGCGTTACAATAGTCAATTAATTCTACTAAAAACCAAAGAAGACATCAGCGTGTTAGATTTTTATCCATAAGGTGTCTTACTTTCCCAATATTTCTCAAATGGAAGTTGAAAGATTTGATTACTCCCATAGAGGGCAGGGAGGTACATACTGTGTCTTCTATCCCCTTATATTTTATCCAACAAGCTTTCTGTCTTTGTCTTGGAATGAGATTACTTGGTTTTTTTCCTGGCCCTCGTCGGAGTCCTGGCTGAGAGGGAAACAGTCAAATGCATAGTTATTGTTTTGGAAGATGATATTTTTTTCCTTGTAAATCATCTCTCTGTTATGTATTATTATATTTGTTATTTTTAATGTATAATGTAAGCATTTGAGTGTATTCCTCTTTGTTGGATTTTGTGCTTGTGTCCGGATAAGACTTATAGGTGATCTCAAACTGAGTACATTGGTGGTATGCTCTTGGAATCTACATCTGATCCCTATTTGTTCCCATTCCCCTTTGTCTTACTTTTTCTCAGGTGCTTTAATTGTAATTCTAGAACTTTTTACTATCCCATTTTCTTCCTTTTTACTGGCGCTGATATAACCTAAATGTGTTGCAAGCGCCGTAAAACCCTTAAAAACAAAACAAAAGATTTGATTACATTGGAAACATGGTCATTCATAGATAAATTGTTCTGGGTGAGCGAGGTTCCTGACCTCCCATAGTGGGCAGGGAGGTCCTTGCTGTGTCGACTATCCCCATGTGTCTTTTTTTCAATTGCTTTCTGTCTTTGTCTTGGAATGAGATTACTTGGTTTTGTCTTGGCCAGAGTCCTTGGCTGGGAGGGAAACAGTCGAAAGTATAGTTATAGTTTTGGGAGATGATATGTTTTCCTTGTAAATCATCTCCCTGTTAAGCACTGTATTATGTTTGGTTTACATATTATATATGATTTGTAAACATTTGAGTGTATTCCTCTTAGTGGGGACCTGTGTTTGTGTCTGGATGAGACTTTTAGGTGATCTCAAACTAAGTACACTGATAGTGTGTTTTTGGAATCTACATCTGTTTCCTATTTGAAACAATTCCCTTTTGTCTTACTTTTTCTTTTGTGCTTTAATTGTAATTCTAGAACTTTTTACTAAACCATTTTCCTCCTTTTTACTGGCGGTGATGTGACCTTTATGTGTTACAAGCGCCGTAAAACCCTCTAAAAACCAACAAAACATAAATTGTTATCCAATAAAACACCAAGGTTACAAACTAAACATGGGTTGATGAAATGTTGACATTTGTACCAGCAATGTCAATAGATTGGGATAACATTTGTGGTGTACCGTTCTTTCTTCCAAAATTAATAATTTCTGTATTATCTTCATTTAGTTTTAATTTGTTATCAGTCATCCAAACTTTGATCTTTTTTATGCATAGCATATCTCAATACTTTCGATTACATTATTTTCACTTAACGAAAGTGCGTGCTCCACTCACTTTTATGAATATCGGAGCTTAAGACACACTAACTCAAAAATACTTGGGATAGATTGTTTTTTTTTGTTTTTTTTTTTATTTTTTTTTTTTGTTTTTTTTTGTTGGTATGGATGTTTGTAGATATCGTATATTTTAAAGTAGCATTGCTTATTGTAAACGCGCCCCGAGGCTTAGACGAGAAACGCTATATAAATCTATTTTGTTACCATTGACTAAAAGAACTATGTCTACCAACACTTCAGTTCAGACGAATACGAGAGATCTTAATTGAAACATCCGTTTTTTTACACGGCGAGAAAGTAAACATCTGGAATGTTCCATCGATACCAAAATGAACTCACCGTATTATTATTATTATTATTATTATTATTATTATTATTATTATTATTATTATTATTATTATTATTATTATTATTATTATTATTATTATTATTATCATTATCATCATCAACATTATTATTATTATTATTATTATTATTATTATTATTATTATTATTATTATTATTATTATTATCATTATTATTATTATTATTATTATTATTATTATTATTATTATTATTATTATTTATTATTATTATTACTGGGTGGGGTTCCTACTTCCCATAGTGGGCAGGGAGGTACTTGCTGTGTCTTCTATCCCCTCTTATCTGTTTTCCAATAGCCTTCTGTCTTTGTCCTGGAGTGAGATTGCTTGGTTTTGTCCTGACCTTGGTCGGAGTCCTTGGCTGAGAGGGAAACAGTCGAATGCATAGTTATTGCCTTGGGAGATGATATTTTTTTCCTTGTAAATCATCTCTCTGTTATGTACTGTATTATGTTTTATTTACATGTTTTATTTGATTTGTTAACATTTGAGTGTATTCCTCTTAGTGGGGACCTGTGCTTGTGTCTGGATGAGACTTTTAGGTGATCTCAAACTAAGTACTTTGATGGTGTGCTCTTGGAATCTACATCTGTTTCCTATTTGAACAAATTCCCCTTTGTCTTACCTTTTCTTGGGTGCCTTAATTGAATTCTATTACTTTTTACTATCCCATTTCTTCCTTTTTACTGGCGCTGATATGACCTTAATGTGTTGCAAGCGCCGTAAAACCCTCAAAAACAAAAACAATTATTATTATTATTATTATTATTATTATTATTATTATTATTATTATTATTATTATTATTATTATTATTATTATTATTATTATTATTATTATTTTTTTATTATTATTATTATTATTATTATTATTATTATTATTATTATTATTATTATTATTATTATTATTATTACTATTATTATTATTATTACCATCATCATCATAATCATCATCATCAATGGGGATCCTGACTGTCACAGTAAAGGTTGTTCACAATTATCTTATTAAATTTTATTTTATTAAGAACTGAATTCATCTCACTCCAGTTATATTTCGGTAGGCTTAGATAAACTTTACCTTCTAATATTAGATCGTCTTTCCTTTTATAGCCTTCCCTCGAATTAATTTCTAATTAGTGAATACTTTTCGTTCTACATTCTGTCACGTAGCCACTTATTATAAAAGCTGATAGGTCTAACATTCGACACTCACTTTCTCTCCACAATCTATGCCGGACGGCCAGTCGCTCTATTCCTATATATATACTGGAAGATTTTTATCTTTTGGGACTTTGTAGATATTATATCTACACCATTAAGACGCCGGAGCTTTTAACTTTGATTGTATAATCTTCAAGGATCAAACCCAAGCCCGCTGTCAAAGGACTACACAATAACCTCTTACCAATTGCCTGGAAGTGGAATTTTACGAGTCCGATCCTGTTATCAGAGGAATAGATCATCCAAGCCCATCAACTGCCTGGAAACGTAAACTTACGAACCTGACAAATTATCATAAGTTACGTAAAATATTCATATCTCTATTTGTAACTGCCACGATCACTGTTTACCTCTTTTAATTAAATTTCATCATTATTTTTATTTCATTGTAAACAAATCGTTAATTGTTTTTCATTTACTGGGTGGGGATCCTGACCTCCCATAGCGGGCAGGGAGGTACATACTGTGTCTTCTATCCCCTTATATCTGTTATCCAACATGCTTTCTGTCTTTGTCTCGGAATGAGATTACTTGGTTTTGTCCTGGCACTGGCCGGAATCCTAGCTGGGAGGGAAACAGTCAAATGCAGTTATTGTTTTGGGAGATGATATTTTTTTCCTTGTAAATCATCTCTCTGTTATGTATTATTATTTTTATTTTGAATGTATAATGTGAGCATTTGAGTGTGTTCCTCTTTGTTGGATTTTGTGCTTGTGTCTGGATGAGACTTGTAGGTGATTTCAAACTAAGTACATTGGTGGTGTGCTCTTGGAATCTACATCTGATCCCTATTTGTTCTCAATTCCCCTTTGTCTTACTTTTTCTTGGGTGCTGTAATTGTAATTCTAGAACTTTTTACTATCCCATTTTCTTCCTTTTTACTGGCGCTGATATAACCTAAATGTGTTGCAAGCGCCGTAAAACCCTTAAAAACAAACAAACAATTTTTCATTTATAGTAACTAGTAAATTCTGGGGCCTCATTCTACATATATCTTTATGCATAGTCGAGTAGCTCTTTACTCACTTGAGACCATGACATTTTGGAGGGGACACATATAAAGAATTGAATTTATTTAGTTACATATATCTATTTCATCTAACTTTAAAGTTTAAATTGTAAAACTCTTAATTGCCCCACTTGATCATATTTTAATTGAACTCCCTATTTACAGGATTAATTTTTTTTTCTTTTTCATTTCTTCATTTAAATGGAATAGCAATTTATCCATTCATTCTTTCATTCAAATTGAATAGCATTTTATTGATTCATTCCTTCATTCATTTATAAATTATTCATTCATTCATTGTTCATTCATTTATTTATTCATTCATTCATTCATCCATTCATTCGTTTATTCACTCATTTATCCAATCATTCATACATTTATTCCTCCCTTCATTCTTTCATTCATACATTATCCATTCATTCATTCATCTATTCACTCAGTTTTTCATTCATTCATTCATTCCTTGTCCACTTTGTTATTACATCACTCATTTCATTTTGTTGTTTGCCTCATTCATGAATTGTTTTCAATATGTTTACATTCCATAACGATTCATTCACCTATCATCCAATCACTCAGTGTTGTGAACACATTTTGTAACTATTGTAAATCTTACGATATTTTATTGTTTTGTATTTCAGACATCACTGTTAAACACTCTTCAATGCCTAATTACAATTGTTGAACAACCATTGAACAAGAGAGAGGTCCCAGCCACGAACTGAGTTGGTAAATGTATCCTTCATTATTCTCTTTTACATGAGTTGGGCATCACATAGTAACTATAGACATCGTGATTTGTTTTGCATAGTGATTTGTTTTAAATGCATTTTTGGCATATTACTGTTACCGAAAACCACTTATATATTATGTTCTGAAAAGTGAGTCTTTAAAAACTAAATAATAATAAAAGGAGTCTACTAGCCGTCCTGTTATATTTAGTGATAGATAACTTGGGATTATTTTGGCATCCTACTATTGTTATCACACTCTAGTATATTAGCGTCATTGCGAATAATTGTACACAAACTAGCGACGAGTCACAAACATTGGTGATAAATTTTTCGTAGTAACATAGTTTAGAGTACACGCGATTGACACATTGTTATTGACACAAGTCATAATAACTCCGCATTGTATTGACACATTGCTTTATAAGATATAACGATAAAAGGCATCAAATTCAACATACATAATAAGTTGAAATAAGAGAGAGAGAGAGATTTCTAAAAATAGAACAGTTCATTCCAGTAAGTGTAAATAAATAAAACAGTCAGTAACAGTATCCTGTCAATATAATATATATAAAATATCGTAACTAATTTATTGCAACATGGAAGCATATAAAAGATACTTAAGTCTCGCAAAGGACTTAGAAATACCCCAGGAAAGAATATTTTCATGGTGCGAAGAGAAAATAAAAGAAGAAAAAGAAGAAAGAATTCGTAGAGAAGAAAATGAAGAAAGAATTCGTAGAGAAGAAAATGAAGAAAGAATACGTAGAGAAGAACGAGAAGAAAGAGTCCAAGAAAGGGAACTAAAAAGACAAATAGCTTTAGCAGAAGAAGAAACCAAAAGGACCCAAATGATGCTGGAAATTGAAAAAACAAAAACCGGTCATGAAAGAAAATATAATAATAGTGATGAATTTTTCGTGAAACTTCCACGCATGCCAACATACGATGAACGCTCAGACTGTCTAGAATCCTTCTTACACCGATTCGAAGTTCAGGCTAAAGGTTATCGTTGGCCAGAAAGCAAATGGGCCACAGCTTTGATTAACTGCTTATCTGGAGAACCGCTAAAAGTTTTCTATACCTTAACAACTGAAGATGCAGATGACTATGGTAAAATTAAAGACGCTCTACTAAAAAGATTTAGATTAACGGAAGATGGTTACCAGGAAAGGTTTCACACTGCAAAACCGGAAAGTGGAGAAGACTTTAATACATTCGTGAACCGAATTACTCAATTTCTAAATCGGTGGCTTGAGTTAGCAAACGTAAAACAAGACGACTTTGCAGGCCTTTACTTTCTCACGCTGAAGAATCGAATCTATCAAGCTTGCAACCCAGATTTAGTCGCATTCTTTAAAGAGAGAAAGCCAGAAAACTTGGACAAATTAAAAATCTACGCAGAAAACTTTAACAGCGCACATCCATTGACACCCCTTAGCAGAACATTGAAGGAACCATACTACGCTGCTGCTGCTCAGAGTCCAGGTACACCTAAAGTTCAGTACTCAAATAGAACGAGCCGATCAATCACTCGGAACACGCAAGTGAAACAAGATGATCATAGTAACAAACCATGGAACAAACAGTTCAATAGAGACCATAGCCGACCCTATCAAAACAAAACAAGAAATAGCACTGACAATAATACTGAGTATAAGAAAACCAACAAACCTATAATTAAATGTCAATATTGTGGAATGAAAGGCCACACAGCAGACAAATGTTACAAAATCGTGGGATATCCAAAAGAAACTGCAAATGCATCACTCCAAACAAGTGTAAACAATCAGACACGAGTAATGTCAGGAGAAAATATAAATGTGTATTGCGTGAAAGGTATGTCACTTTTAACACAAACTCACAAATCAGGATCGCTATTTTTTTGTGAAGGCAAAGCTAATGGAACTGATTGCAAAATATTGAGAGACACAGGATGCAGTACAGTAGGAATAAAAGCATCTTTGATCAATGACGAAGACAAAACTGGAAAAACGGTACAATGCATCACATTCAGTGGCACAGTCGAAACCTTTGAAACAGCTAACGTGTACATAGAAACCCCATACTATACAGGAATAGTGGAATGCTGTATACTTCCCAACCCCGTCGCTGATGTTATTGTTGGCAATATAAAAGGTCTTAAAGACAACCCAACAGATGTAAAAGAATGGTCATTAACCCAAGAAACAGCTTGTCTAGCAGAAACAAGAAAGATGACTAAGACAACAGAGAAGCCAATGACTATTTCTCTAGAACCACAACAATTTGACAGGAACACATTCATTGAAGAACAGAAAAAGGACCCGACTTTAACATCATATTTCAATATCGCAAACAAAGGGACGAAATCAAAAGTTGAATACATCATTGAAAAAGATATTCTGTTCAGGTTACATAGGAAAAGAAACAAAATAGCTAAACAACTGGTCACGCCGAGTATTTACAGAAACAAAATCCTTGGAATAGCGCACGATTCAATAACTTCTGGACATCTTGGGAGCTCTTCCACATTGAAGAGAATATCCGAGAATTTCACATGGCCTGGAATTACTAAAGACGTCCGAGAATATGTGAAATCGTGTGACACATGCCAAAGAAGAGTCGCAAAAGGCAGAATACCGAGATTGCCATTAGAGACAACCCCAGTTATTGAAAAAGTTTTTCAAAAAGTTGCAATTGACATTATAGGCCCTTTAACAAAATCAGATAGAAACCATACACACATACTAACACTAGTCGATTACGCAACCAGGTGGCCAGAAGCGATAGCATTGAAATCAACTACATCGGATCACATAGCTGAAGCATTGATGACAATTTTTACTAGAATAGGCATACCAAATGAGATACTGTCGGACAATGGACCCCAATTTACATCACATATGATGCATGAAACCATGAAACTCATGGGAATCCAACACTCATTCACAACTCCCTACCACCCCCAAGCAAATGGTCTTTGTGAAAGATTTAATGGCACTCTAAAGAATATGTTAAGAAAAGTGTCAGCAGAAAAACCAGATGATTGGGACAGATACTTACCAGCAATCCTATTTGCATATAGAGAAATACCCCAAGAATCTACAGGCTACTCCCCATTTGAGTTGATGTATGGACGATCACCTCGCGGCCCGATCAATATAGTAGCCGACATTTGTAAAGGGAATGAGGAGGACAATAACGAAATTATGTTTGCTTACGAATATGTAAGAAACCTGAAAGATAGAATAGAGGACACATGTAAGCTAGCACAGGAATCCGTCACTAAAAAAGCAGAGAAATACAAGGAATACTCTGATCGCAAAAGCAAATCGAGAAAATTTGAGATTGGTGACAACGTACTAATACTCTTACCCGATGACTCGAGTAAACTTTTAGCTACATGGAAAGGCCCATTCAAAATAACAGCAGTAAAATCTAATGTTAATTACGAGATTAAAATTAACAACACAACAAAGACATTCCATGCAAATATGCTAAAAAAGTATTTTGATAGAGACACAGTGTCGCAACCTATGTTTACTAATATCGAAGCTTCAAATGCAGGATTAATCATACCGTTGGTCATGGGACACAGACACCCGAGACAGAAAAACAAACAAAAATCGCACAATTGCAACCACCTAAGACAAAAAAAGAAGTACGCAAAGTACTTGGGCTCCTAAATTTTTACAGGAAATACATTTACAACTTCGCGCACATCGCGACACCGCTAACAA
>NC_088361.1:40785001-40795001 GCF_034508935.2 Berghia stephanieae
CTCTCTCTCTCTCTCTCTCTCTCTCTCTCTCTCTCTCTCTCTCTCTCTCTCTCTCTCTCTCTCTCCCTCCCTCTCTCTCTCTCTCTCTCTCTCTCTCTCTCTCTCTCTCTATATATATATATATATATATATATTGAATCATGTTGGATACAAATATGGTACGAATAGTGCTCGACATGTAGCAATGGAGCGAATTATTATTTTAATATTTACCACAATGTTGGAGTCAGCCTACATCGATGTTTCAGGCCTTTTCAGCCATCGTCAGGACTGTGTGTTACATGAGTTTGGTTTGTTGTGTGTTGTTGCTTGTTGAAGTGGTTCCGTAGGTTTGTAGTTGATTAGTAAGTGTTTTCGTCTATGTGGACAGCTATTGTACATCTCATTTTTCATGAGGGTGTTTGATTATAGTATATTTCTGTTCCAGGCATAAGCTACATTGTTTTGATGATGGTGTGTATCCTGTTCCTTTAATTATAATTTTCCATGAAATGCTGTGGCCTAGTTTGTTGTCTTTTAATTTCCAAATATGTTCGCTGAGTTTTGTGGATGTTTTTTAGTTAGTGTTTCTAAAGGTTGAGGTGTGGAGGTTGTATCTTGTTTTGAAATTATATTTTCCGTTAGTCCTACATATTTTTCCAGCTTGTTTGTTTTAGTTTCGGTGACTGTGGCTTGGTAAATTAAACTTGATTTTAAACATTGTTTGTTAAGCGGGCAATGTTCCTTATTTCTGCAGCTGCATTTTCTGGTGGGTGGATTTTGCTCTTGTCGATGGTTTATTAATATTTTTTCTTGTTGTGGCTTGAAATTATTTGTTCATTGTTGCGCATACACGAGTAGCTTATTTTTATGGTAATACCTGACGATGGCTGAAAAGGCCTGAAACATCGATGTAGACGGACTCCAACATTCTGGTATATATTAATATATATATATATAATATATATATATATATATATATATATATATATATATCACACACGCATATTCAAGCACAAACATCCCCCCATCTTTTGACAAAACACCTCTTTACGAATAACGGATTTAGCTGATCCCGTTTACCACAGCGTTAATGGCAGGGTTATCGCTGTATACTGCCTAAGACAAATCAAAGCAAAACAGAACAAGACAACAAAAACAAAACCAAACTAATGGAGCATTTCTACAGTGAAATATCCACTAAACGTGGTCAAAGCGCATTACAAAGGATCCCTAGTGAACAGTAACACTTAACATGTAGGACGAGACATGGCGCCTGTTAGGCGATAATATATTTTTCCCTGACTGTGAAAACGCTGTAAATGTTCAAGTACACATTTTCTCCTGAGTATGATGAGAGAATGTGAGTAAAGATCCTTTTCCAAGGACTCAATTATGCGCCACTCAGAGCGGGACTCGAACCCAGGATCTTCCGATCCGGAGGAGAGTGTCATACCACGAGGCTACATAACCGCACATTAGTCCGTCGCAAAGTATGTTCTACCAAATTATATGACCCAGCTACCCATTCATTGCTGGGTGGTGAGGGAGGGGTGGCGAAATTCAACCCACAGGTTTCAGGCGAAATGTTAGCCTTATCACTAACAGAACGCAAGCAAGCACCTACTCCACAGATACACAACCACACAAATGCACAGACACACATATCCTGTAAACAAAATCTAAACATTTTAATTGACCCACACAACAGAGTCACAAGAAACAAAATCCCAGCTTCTATATTAGCACAAATAAACGATCGCACTCAATCACACATACACAAACACACACACGCGAGCACACACACATACACACACAAGCACACACTCACATATTATATTCACAGTTCATGATTAAATTTTATTGTTGATGAAGCAGAAAAATACACTCTTGTATCATCATTAAAAAAAAAAATAATGGATGCAATCTCAGGACTATTTTTTAAAAAAGAAAAGAAAATTAAACGATTAAGCATATGGAGGAAAGAATGTCAAGTGATAACAAAGCAAAGCACTTTAATCGTTTGTACAGCAATAAACAGTGTTTAAGTTTGGCAGGGTTATTGTTTTTTTGAGAATAATGGCCATAGATGTAACATGTATTATTCGTCGAATCGATCCTGCTTGCTACTTATTCCGTTCAACTTCCTTGGAGTTTTCGATGATTCTGTATGACTCGTGTGAGGAAAAGGAACCTATTTAAATGAACAACTAAGTTTTGGCAACATCTGCAGTTTGACATTGTCTTTGCCAATCAGCAAGTTCG
Organism: Berghia stephanieae; assembly: GCF_034508935.2. NCBI lineage: Eukaryota > Metazoa > Mollusca > Gastropoda > Nudibranchia > Aeolidiidae > Berghia > Berghia stephanieae. The sequence continues at coordinate 40,787,246 of NC_088361.1, forward strand.
TACGGTCTTTGCGTGTATAATGTATAATACATCGTCTGGACTGATTTGATAGTCGAAATCAAGCGGTTGAAGTATCTTGGATGTCATAATGGATAGTGAGATTGGGTGATTTGGCATTGTTAATTCCTTCATCCAACCCAATCGAATGTCCATTGCTGACCTTGGTGAGAGTAATGGCCGGAACACCAGCAGCTTGCCGATTACAACACAAGATCCGGCTTATTTTAGTCTGAATTATTTTACAGCAAGGACAACAAAGTACTTTGACAAACTCTGCTCTGAAGTTGTCGTTGAGCCATCCGTACATAACCGGATTCAGACAACCCGAACACAAAACTAACATGTGGCATATGGCGTACGCAAGATTAACATTCACTTTATCTTGGAAATAATCGCCGAGAAAGTCAACGAGGAGGTTGAAGATATTCAACGGTAACCAGCTGAGAGCAAAAACAAGTGCAATACCTGCCAGTAAAAGATTTGTTTTTCTCTTTCTCCTACTGCGTCTTTCGTTTTTCTTTCTTTGATACGAGGTGGTGGCCACTACCGGGCCATTTTGATTGACTAATCGATATCGCAATTTGTTACAAATCCGTAAATGGGCAACGCTCAAAATGAAGAATGGTAATATGTATTGGACGACCATCTGTGCCACCGAATAAGCTCTCTTTTCAGTTTCCATGGACACGTCTTCCAGACAGACGTAGAAAAAGACACTGGGTACCTCTGCAAGAGGTAATCGCTTGATAACGACAGAAAATAGTAAAGCTGGGCTGGCGATGAGGAAGGCTATGATCCAGATGCTGATGAGGGCGATTGCTGCACCAAGTTTTTTCATGCTGTCTTTGGTGGGGTACACAATGACCTGTGAATACATACAATTGCAGAACAAATTTAGTCGTATGTTTATCATTATAATTACTACACAATGAATGAAGATTAATTCCAGATCAAGTGTGATTTTGGGATTTGTTGTTTAGAATACATTGTAAAGAAAATGACAGGTAAACTTTGAGAAAATGTGACTCACTACCTCGAAGTTTAATTGTGTGTAGGTGCAAGTAGGTTCAGAAAAATTGAATCTGCAGTAAAAACATTAAACCTGTAGTAGGCCTATAGATGTTACATAAAAAAGAGTAACATAGATATTTACACTGCAATAAATATTAAATAAATAAATAACTAAACGATAATTAAATATTAATTCTCTGACAATTTAAAATTTAAATTAACTCCACACAATCTGCTTTACCACAATCACACTATAGCAGATTGAGGCGATATGCCAGAATTTATGAGATAAAAAAACACAAGCGGTTGGGATTACTTGTTTTGATTTAAAGGCATTTATAAATGGCAATAAAATATTTTTAAAACTTGAGCTTTTATACAGCGCAAAATCCACTAATTATGCTCAAAGCATTTTACAAAGGGCCCCTGACCAACAGCAACATGTAACATGTAGAACGAAACATGAGGCGATATTAAAAATTTTCCGACAGAGACACGCTGTTGACAACCAGGTACTCAATTTACACCTGAGTACGGTGAGAGAATGCGGGTATAGAGTCTTTTCCAAGGACTCAACTATGAAGCGAACGAGGCTAGAACCCAGGACCTTCCGATCCGAAAGCGAGTGACATACCACAAGACCACATAGCCGCACAAGGGAGGTGGGATAATAAAAGACCCAAACAGAACGAATGCCAGACTTCAGGAATGGCAATCAAAAACAGCGGGTCGCATCAAACGGATTAGTGACACGACCATAATATCCCCTACACGTGCTCAAAGCGCTTCACAAGGGCCCCTTGGCAACAGAAACAATTACCATGTAGGACGAGACTTGATGCCTGTTATTAGGGGATATTACAATTTGTTTTCGGACAGAGACAACGCTGTTAACGGCCATGTCTTACTTTTACACTTGGGAACGGTGATAGCATGTGAGTAGAGAGCCTTTTTCAATGACTCAAACCACGGACCTTCCGGTCAGTGCTGGACAAAAGCAAATGACAATTAATAATGCCTATCTTTTGAAAAATCGACTCATATTTTTAAAGTTTTCAATTTTGATTTGCTAATATAATAGATTGGGATTAAATATGATATGATTTTAAAATTTCAAAATGACGCCCTTGCCATGGAGACAACTTACAGTGCCTATGTCCATGTGTGTCTTAGGAAATCGCAGTTTAAGCCGTTGTTCCATGATTTGCTCCAAACCTTCGATGTTGGGGAAGCCTGGAGGGAATATTGGACAAATACAATGCCCAAGGGAAGTGGGATGATAAAGACCCAACAGAACTGATGCCAGACTTCAGGAATGGAAATAAAAAACAGTGGGTCGCATCAAACGGATTACTGATAGGCCACGGCAAGGCTGCTGCAAACATGCATCGGTGGGGTCTGAGGGAGGTAGCAGATGCCCACTACTACTACTACTACTACTACTACTACTACTACTACTACTACTACTACTACTACTACTACTACTACTACTGCTGCTGCTGCTGCTGCTGCTAAAAACATGTTTTTTGTTTGGTCCCTGGAGTTTTCTTATTGTTATTTTAGAGGGCTTTTAATCCGGTATTTAGCACAATGTTTACAGAAGACACGCTTTTGTTAAGATTTTTTAGTAAACGTTTTCGTGTGGGTATTGATTAGGTCATTGATGCATTTAAATAACCCAACTTAATTGTTCCTTAATCATTCAAAGGTTAGTGGCAGAACATTTTTTCTAGAATATTTACAGGTCGGTATTTTGGCCTATTGCCACTAAACCAGCACAGTGGCCTACCGATTAACAATAGACCCCAAATCACAATTGGGACCTGGGGCGTTTGCAAAGCTGAAGATAATATAGTGATTTATTGTTTTAAAAAGCCAATGTATGAAAAGGAGACTAGATAGAGGACGCATTAGTAAAAATTACATTTTTTGGGGGATGAAATAGATTTAGTGGTCCAAATAGCCACTTATCGCGCCTTTGTTTGTTTTTTGTATTTTTGAGAGGGGGGGGGGGGGGGGGGTTGCCCGATAATTGACTAGGGTTTGGGAAATCCCGTTTATTTTCTTACTTATAACTGATCCAGAAAAATTACCCGGGGACGCATTTACCTACTTCCCCTTTAAAAGGTATAAAGTTTGAGTCCTATAGAAGTATATTTTTTATTGCAATATTGCTAGGCTAAGAAACCGGTATACCGCAAAAATCTTTCAGTCAGGAAAGTCCTTTTCCAGGTCGGTCGGAGAGTCCAAACAAGCCATCCGATTGTGGGCGAACTCAAATCAAGATCATTTGCCCGTGAGAGAAGGGCTCTCCAGTTACCAGCGCCCCCCCCCCCCCTCCTTCCCAGTCATTCCATACCCGATACATGGGAAAATGTTCTGGTCGTGTCAAAGAAAAAACTACGATCAAGGGTGAAGTGTAAGGAGACTACTCTAATGGAATATAAATCGGGGAATAATGGGCAGACGCGAGACTGATGCCTCCGTAAGATATGATAAAACTTACTATTAAATAGAGAACTTAGAGAGGGCTTCCTGAAGATTGGGATTGTAAAAATACTTACTAATAGGTGAAAATGGAAAGGCTTCGGAAAGTCCTTTGTTTGATGCTTTGCTGGGAAGGTTTTGTACCAAAGCGTCCATCTGCTGTACTGAAACCTTTCCATTTTCACCTTTTCGTCAGTAAATAGAGTTCTTGAAACGCGTCTGGTAAATTATGGAATCGCAATCTAATTGCAAGTACAGGGCAAAAATCCCTCTTCAATGAGAAGTATGTATGTTGAAAAGTGTTGGAGCCAGCACTGATCCTTGGGGAAGACCATTCTTCTGGGTGCGCCACCTGCTCTTCCGGCCATCCATTTCAACAAAGAAGCGCCTGTTTTCGAGAAATGACTGGATGATATTTACAATTTTCTTATTCTTTATCATTTTAGCCACTTTGAGGAATAGGATCTTGTGATTCACTGTGTCATAGGCTGCAGTGAGGTCGACGAAGACTGTGCCAGTGACCTGTTTTGTCTCAAACCCATCTTCTATAAATTGTGTAAGGTTAAGAAGTTGACCACATGTTGACCGTCCTGGTCGGAATCCAGCCTGGTCTGGAGACAGTTGTTCGTCTAGACTGGGTGACATGCGAGACATAACCATTCGCTCAAATAGCTTGTATGTGATGCACAGGAGGGAGATCGGGCGATAGCTTTTCTTGGATTTTGGATCTTTCCCCGGTTTCAGTAGGGCGACTACTCTTGCTTTCCTCCTTTTTTGACCAAGGCAAAAGTGTCCACGCGTAATGCCCTCCTTGGAAAGCTGGCAAACATGAACTGGGGAACTGACCCTAAAACGCTAAGGACCACAGCACTGGCCCTCAGCTACTCAACTGCGGAGTACTGCTCAGCTGTATGGGCCCGATCATGCCATGCCTCCAAGCTAGACCCCGAGCTCAACAACGCCTGCCGGATCGTAACGGGCCAACTGAGAGCAACACCATTACCACTGGTCTACCGTGCAGCAGGAATAGCCCCACCACACATCCGGAGGGAAACTCATGCCCAAATACAAAAATACAAACAGGAAATGGACCAGAGACACCCCCTTCATGACCACAATTGCCCCAAAAGCAGGCTCAAATCAAGGAAAAGCTTCCTCACAGTAGAGAGCCTTCACCCAGACCACTCAGCATTCTCCCGCCTGGACAAATGGGTAGAATGGGACAAGACAGCAAACGATGCCCTCCAGCCCCCAACAGAAAAGCTCCCAGCAGGCACAGACCTCAAGAGAAAAGACTGGGTGGCGTTGAACAGAGTTAGAGCAAAGGTGAGAAACACCGCCACCAACCTCTTTAAATGGAAAATCTCACCGGGCACTGAATGCCCATGCGGTCAACCCAGACAGACCATGGACCACATCCTGTCCGAATGCTCGCTGGGACCTCACTGCACCAATGCTGACCTGAGGGAATGCAACCAGACTGCCCGGGACTGGCTGACTCACTGACGCGACAAGATATGATGATGAATGAGAAGTAAAACGTCTTCATTACAATAATTATTTAAAAAATAACATGATTTACGTTGGGTTATCAGATATATCTGGCTTGTACTTTGATTATTTTCATATAGTACAGATCTCAATGCTTTCTGTTGTTTGCTCTTTAACATTCTAAAATCACATGTCGCGGGTTTTACACATGTCTCTATCAACATTTTTTTTCTGACACTATAGTATTTTTCCATGAAAGTAAGTCAATTTAGTACTCTTCTTTTTCACCATGGTCATACATTAAAAAAATTAGATAACTCACCTGAAAACGGTCGAGTGCTATGGCTGTGATACTTATTGTCGAGACGAAGAGGTTGGTGCCCTGTGCCATTGTGACGAACTTGCACATGAACTCTCCAAGGTCCCACTGTTTGTAGAGAAGCTGGTACAAGTTGAGGGGCTGTGTGAATAGGCACAGGGTGAAGTCGGATATGGCTAGGTTGATAATGAAGATGTTTCTGGGTGTGCGCATACTTGCGTTGTTTACAACCTGGTGGACAAAATATATAAGATATGAGATGGCAATGCTGACAAAGATTGCGTTGATCGTCCAATTAAAACGTAATATATCTTTTTTTGGGGGGTGAAAGTTGCGACTGCTAGCGCCGATTTTTAAAAATTACCATCTTTATTAATGATGATATTATTTAATCAAATTAATCAAATTGATTATCAAATTTTATTATCTTTAATTATCCTGTATAGCATGAATTGATTATATATAATGGAGCAATTAGTATGTCATTCAATATGATATATCATTTTCACCTAAAATATTACAAGCAAACTAAATCGCTTTAATAATACTTGAGCTTTTATATAGGGCAAAATCCACTAAACGTGGTCAAGGCGTTTTGAAAAGGGAACTGGCCAACAGCAACAGGTAACATGTAGGACAAGACATGACGCATGTTAGGCAATATTACAATTAATTCTGACAACGTTGTTAACGATCAGGTACTCATTTTACACCTGACTACAGTGAGAGAATGTGAGTAAAGAGACTTTTCCAAGGACTCAAATTTTCGCCGCTTAAGCGAACCTTCCGATCCGAAAGCGAGGTTCATACCACAAGATCAAAGAGTCAAAAGACGTTCTCTTTTGGTAAACTCGTTTACAATAAATAGTTAAATAAATAAATAGATAAATAAATAAATAAATAAATAAAAAAACAAATAAATAAATAAATAATTAAATACATAAATAAAATAAAACAAATAAACGTTATTTCTTACACTTACTCACAGATACATTCACACACACACAGACACACACACACACACACACACACACACACATACACACACACGTGCGCCACGAGCCAGCAAACTTACGTGAACGTAGACGAATAAAACGTGAAAGCAAGAGTAAGATGTGGATTATGGCTATCGTGGTATGACACTCGCTTTCGAATGGGAAGGTCCTGGGTTCAAGCCTCGCTTGGCGCATGGTTGCGTCCTTGGAAAATGGTCTTTACTCACATTCTCTTACCGTACTCAAGAGTAAAATGAGTACCCGACCGTTAATAGCTTTGTCTATGTCCGAAACAATTGTAAAATTGCCTCACAGGCGACATGTCTTGTCCTACATTTTACGTGTTGGGCATATAGAAGCTCAATTTTTATTACTTCCTTTGTATTTCATCTTGTTTTATGGTTAATTTGTTACAGAGAAGTTTTACCTATATCTTGCTTTCAGGGGCGGTTGGTCACATTGTATTTAAGGCGGCACAAATCCGAAATACAGAATCAAATTTTATTGGTCTAGTTACTTTAACTAAATTTGACCTACTTTGTATGTGTGTGTGTGTGTGTGTGTGTGTGTGTGTGTGTGTGTGTGTGTGTGGAGGGGGTATTGCAATTGTTTGTCTTTATGTGTGCATATGTTTGCATATGTGCGTATATTTGTGTGTGCATGTATGTGTGTGTGGGTGTGTGTGTGTGTGTGTGTTAGAATATTAATGAGACATACTCACAAAAGAGCATCAATTATCTTGTACAAAACGTGTCTGTTAACTTTCACCTGTTCGTTATAACGACTCACAGACGCAGCATGTCCTGTTTCCAACTGATTTCTTATATCTACAACGTTGAAAAGTTTATATTTAACAGCATCTGTGACATGGCTATTTGATTCAGAATGTTTCTTCAGTGCCTGAGAGATGTACGCAATATCACTGAATCCTCCTGTTGTCCGTTATAGCTTACATCACCAAAAATCAAGCAATAAAAACAATGAAGCGTTTTACGGCTTTCACTTACACTGGCAGTAAGCCATTCAACAGTTTAAAAATAATCATTAAATCGGCGCTGTCTCCCCGGCCGGAGTGTTAGAAACTAAGTTAAAATGCACTGGTTTGTGTGGACCTAAATCTTTCACCACTATTTTCTCTTGAGGGGATAAGTGTCGGAATTGATTTTCAATTTAAAAATCAACATGATTCATGATTGGTTACAAATTACAGAAATAACTTTTTAAAATAAAATGATTCAAGAAATCTTTCCAAAGATAAAAACAGGTAGGTTTCATAAACAATGACAACAGCGATAAGACATTTTCTCTGAATACTAACGGTATGACACACAACTTTAGAATAATTGAATTTAAAAATCCACATTAAATTCCAAACGCAAAGTACTTGTTAACTTCACACACAATCAGCGACATCTTTATAATTATACTATTATTAGACAATGCACACAATACA
>NC_088361.1:40802501-40807501 GCF_034508935.2 Berghia stephanieae
ACCCCCTGACAACATTACCCCTTGTTCTGAGTTTAAGAACATAGGCAAGTTATTGTTCTTAGGCCGAACTGGGCTTTTATGTTCTGTATCATTCTATTTCACCCAGTTTCAACCCGTTGACATTTTAAATCCCAGCCCGTTGACTTCTCGTCAGGGCAAAAGTGGATACCAAATACTTAATAGTATTAGCTAACGAACGAAGTACTGAAAATATTGAGGACTTGGTATTAGTGTCCTTTATTAATCTTTAATATATTGACATCGTCTACGGAGATAAGTTTAAATGCAGAGGTTGTGCTTTCGGCTTTGGAATTAATTTGCGTGTTGTAAAGCCGCCAAATTCCATCCCGTCTATACAATTACCTTGTTTACTGCCAATTTGATAACGCATTAAATTCGCCATGAATTAAATCTATCATTATGTCATACAGCTAGTCTACTCAAGACTGTACAACTTATAACAAAATTTTCTGAAGTTAAAGGACAGGTATCGACATCGTTCAAAAATTTTGGCTAAATTCAAGCTATTATTGATGGCACTCACTGAATTATCAAGATTATAACATTTTTTAATAAAACTGCTTCTTAAGAGATACAGAAATTTGGTGGGTTTTTTTTTTGCGCTGCTTATACTATTATGACAAATATAATATTTTGACAAATTGAATACCAGTCATTTAAAACAAATAGTTACTGAGTGCTTACCCACTATTATAGATTGAAAAAAAAATGTAAAAAAGGCAAAATACACGTAGACACACAATAGACACACACACACACACACACACACACACACACACACACACAAATCAAACAAAAGCAGGGAAAATACCAACAAAAGAAAACAAATAAAAAAGAACAATACCCCCCCCCCCCCAAAAAAAAAAAAAAACAACAGCAAAAAAAAACCAACAAAACAACAACAACCCCCCCCCCCCAAAAAAAAAAAAAACAAAAAACCAAAACAAAGAAAACCTGCCGAATCTTCCTCTGTGCCTAGCCAACCCAAACTCTCGAGCAGGTATTTGAATGGGATACTTACCAATAGGAGAACACGACAATTGTTCCTTATAAGAAATCAACCACCATTCTGGAATAAAAATCATATCCCAGAAGAAAAAAACAAACAAAAAAAACCCCACGAAATTAACACACACACACACACACACACACACACACACACACACACATATAGACACTTAACTGATTATTTGTCTCACAAACAGAGGAGGTGGGGTTTGTGAAACATTTAAGACGATACGGATATATCATGTAATTACGTGGATTCGAATCCAGCTCAGTAAAAGCAAAAACGGAATATTGCCCAGCTTTAGTGTGAAGGACGAATAGTGCAAGCAACACTATTTGTCCGTACGTACAGCAACCACGGTTGAAGCTATTCGACCTTAAGGACGAATAGGGCTACCCTATATATATATATATATATATATATATATATTATATATATATATATATATATATATATATATATATATATATATATATATATATATATAAAGCTCAACTCTTTAGAGCTCAAATGAAAAAAAGGAAAAAAAATGAATTTATTACATTTTGATAAAATTGACATTAAATCAGTTCAAATCTAGTTAGAAATTCGTATCGATCCGGTTTTCATAACTGCCCAGTCAACATTATAGTTATCTCCCCCTATTTAACAAGATCTGAGGTTTCATCCCTTTCCTTGGGACATTCTCTCGTTTAAAAAAATCCAACAAAAAACTAGGGATTTTAAAACCTGATATTATCGAATTTTATCTCGCTTTCATACGGAACTTTGTATTAACCCGCTAACAGCTAGACTGAATTTCATTCAAATCAATTTTTATTTCTCATTTATTTCTTATCATAACACTAGATCTAATCATCTTCACTGAGAAAGCAAAGATAATGCAAGGTAAGCGTCCATGCTCTTTAAGTGAGGCTGATATGATATGAAGCTAAACTATTCGACTCGAATGCCGACTGTAGAGGGTCAATCTCAAATATTATCGACACTTTTAACAGCTTGAAACAGAGAACGTGGAATCTTTATTATTATTATTATTATTATTATTATTATTATTATTATTATTATTATTATTATTATTATTATTATTATTATTATTATTATTATTATTATTATTATTATTATTATTATTCTCTATTATTATTATTTTTTAAAAAACAAGTCCTTTCATTTCTAATAATTGATTTTGTGTAGGCGTTGCTTTTAATGCAAACTCAAAATTTTTGCTCGAAAATAGTTGAGTGACCTGCAAAACATTTCGTAACCAGTAATGGGATCTTTTATCTAATTATCAATTAATACTTTCAAATCCCAAATAATTATTCTCCTGTACCCAAATTAAAAACACCCAATGGATTCTTTGATCTAGTCATTATGTAAAGTGTTGTGAAAAATATCTTTTGAAATGACAGGAAAAACACAGAATCATAAATTTCAACATTAACAAAATTCAAATGAAATTAGAATAACAGCAGTTTACTGCCGTACTCTGGAAAAACACGTATTAAAAAGAATTGGCCAGAAAACTGGTGCTTCAAATATCGATTGATTTATATGACCCCCATCTTTGCAAACGATGCGAAGATGAAGGTCATTTAAATCGATCGACATTTAACGGACGAGTTTTCTGCCATATTTTTAAATACGAGTTGTTTTTTTTTCCATAAGCATGGCAGTTAACTGGTTTAAAATACGTAGAATACACAAAAGATGACAGAGGAAAATGCTTCTGGAGGATCTTTACACATTTCTGATAAATGATCCTTATCGATTACTGCTAAAGGAACCCCGTTGTTGCTTGGAGGCGAACACAGTGGAACAGTTAAATCAACAGTTTTTGCTTTCAAATCTAGAATTCCTCAACTTCTATTCAAGGATAAGAACGACTTTATTCAATTCGAAATAATTAAGTGTATGACGAAATCGTTGTCGTTTAAATTATTACAGTAAAAATTCTTTCACTTGACTCAAATGAATTTATTTCATGATGTCTTACGCAAATGCGATAACAGCCCCAGTTGGTGCCACATGTTTTGATCAAAAAGCTATGGAATAAGTCTAATAATTTTCAATTGTTTGAAAAAAAAGTTAGGCACGGATGCAAGGTTATGTTGACAAAATAACAATTTTGTAAAAGGTCTTCGGGTCATAGTTTTGCAACAGGCCATAAGGAACTATCACCACGAATTTCACATGAAACAACATAATATAACCTATTATTTGTCGGCTCTCTGAATCTTGTCGAGTGCTCTGTTGAATATTTCTGTGTTTTTAATGTCGATGATTTCTGGTCGCAAGGCGTTGTTCCATTCGCAAATGGTTCTACGGAAAAACTACTGAATTTATAGATCAAATAGTTACGTGTGTTTGCTGATTTGTTTACCCATGTATCTGTTTGAAGCTATTTTAATACAGACTGGGATTTATATCGCTGTGATGGGTAAATGACTGATTTATCAAATATTTTAATACGGGCTTTTTTTTGAAGCCCCAAACTGAGGCAGCTTGATTTTTTCGATGTGCTGCTTGTCACAAACCGTACTGCTACTCTTTGAACTTTCTGAATCATGCTTTTGTTCTTTTACGAATGAGGATCCCAACCTACACTCGCATATTCTAAAACCGGCCAAACGAATATAATACAGACCTGCATATCGATGGTCTTTTGGTATTGATGAATATTTCTTCTTAGACAACCCATTGTCCTGTATGATTTATCGACAATGTAAATGTGGGCCTCTCATTTCAATGTTTTATTCATGTGAACTTCAAAGTAAATGCGGCTATGTGGTTTTGTGGTATGATACTCGGTTTCAGATCGGAAGGTCCTGGGTTCGAGCGTAGCTCGGCGCATAGTTTAGTCCTTGGAAAAGGCTCTTTACCCATATTCTCTCACCGTACTCAGGTGTAAGTGTAAAATGAGTACCTGGTTATTGTTAACACTGTTGTATATGTCGGAAAAATTGCAATACCGCCTAACAGGCGTCATGTTTCGTTCTAATGTTACGTGTTGCTGTTGGTCATGGACCCCTTGTAAAGCGCTTTGAGCACGTTTAGTGGATATTGTGCTAAATAAATGCTCTAGTTGTAAATAATTCTAGCAACATGTTTTAAAAAGTGACTAAGCGTTATGTAGTCGTATAATATATGGGTTTTCTTGATTGTTATTGTCCGCACGAAGCGTTTGACGGATAAAATTTCACGTACCATATATTTGACCATTGTTAGAGACAGTCCACATGTCTAAAGTGCATTTCTGCTGTCTTCAACTGTTCCAAACCACAGTCTGTTATCCGCGAACAGTTTTGGTTTTGTTTGATAAGATAATTTGTCTCCCAGGTCATTTATAAATATCAGCAAACGCAGATGCCAGAGCAAAAATCCTTTTGGTATCCTAAATCCACGTTGCATTTGTTGCTGGAGTAATCGCCAATGGCAACTTCTTGGGTTCTATTACAGTTTCAGTTTTGAAACCATTTTAGGATTTTCTGTGGAAGCTGTTAGCTGCTCTCTTGGTCGTAGTTACGCATTCCTTTATGTTCGAGCTATTTTGTAGTAACCGCTTGTGTGTGGTATATTGTCTAAGGCTTTAGAAAGATGAACACGATGAGATCAATCTGCTTTCGCTTATTCAGTGAACTAGAAAATTCTTCACTGTGCTAATGTGTTGGGTTTCATACGCTCGAGTTTTATTGAATCTGTGTTGGTGATTTGCTAATCTATTTTGTGCATTGATCTGCTAAATTGCACAATAAAAAATGATATGGTCTAATGCTTTACAGGCAGCCAAAGTCAGGGATACTGGTCTATAGTTCGGGGCTTAGTCTTGTTTCCTTTTTTGTAGGTTGACGTTATTCTGCATGTTTCCAATCTGTTGTATCAACGCGTTGTCAATTGAGTTTTTAAATATAGTTCAGAGGCATAGAGTTATGTTGTTTGTTCACTAAATCGTTATCCTTGTTCGTATAAA
>NC_088361.1:40812501-40840001 GCF_034508935.2 Berghia stephanieae
TTGTTGTTGGTGATGATGATGATGATGATGATGATGATGATAATGATGATGGTAATGTTAATGATGTTGAAGATGCAGATGTTAATGCTTATGAATATAATGAAGATGGATGTAAGGATGGTAGTGATAGTAATGACAATTTCTGTTTTAAAGTCTGTTTCTCTCTTTTCAGCATTAATTCATCATATTGCTGCATTCTTATACCCATGTTAGAGCGTGAATCCTATTTGATTTATATAATTTGGCATTTCCTGTCCAAATCAATATCTTCGAGCTATCTACTGTACTTATGAACTGATTGAATATAGATTCATGCCTATGTAACATGATTATGCTATGCGATCGTTGGAAAAATAAAACAAATACAATTTGATAAGTTTGTAATCAGAATTTGTTCATGTTTACAATGATACTATTATAACTGTAAATGAGGATCACGCTAATATCCCATTCGTTGACAATAACGACGATGGAATTATATTACTGATTTTTGTATTTCGGAAAATGAAATAATCGAAAAGTTGTTATCACTTAATGTAACAAAGAGCATTGGTCCGGATGGTCTTTATCCTCGTTTACTCAAGGAGATTGCAACACAAATAAGCCACCCCCTTTCTATTATATTTAACAAATCTCTATCAGAGGGTGAAATTCCAGAAGAGTGGAAATTAGCCAATGTGACTGCAATTTACAAAAAGGGAAATAGAAACGAACCTGGAAATTACAGACCTATTAGTTTAACTTGTATTTTATGTAAAGTTATGGAATCCATTCTTAAAGATAGAATCATGAATGTTTTTAGAAAATCACAAAATGTTAAGTAATTGTCAACACGGATTTAGAGAAAAACGCTCTTGTGTAAATCAGTTATTACATGTCATGGAAGATTTCACCATTATGATTGATGATGGTAACTGTATTGATATTATATATTTTGATTTCAGTAAAGCATTTGATTCTGTTCCTCATGAGAGGCTATTCAGAAAAATAAAATCATAATATGGTATAACAGGGTCGATTTATAATTGGATAAAATGTTTTTTATCCAATAGAAAGCAGAGGGTAGTTGTTAACGGCGAAACGTCAAGTTTTAAATGTGTGACCAGTGGAGTACCACAGGGAAGTGTCTTGGGTCCAATACTTTTTATTATATATATTAATGACCTACCAAATAACATTATATCAAAATGTAGATTGTTTGCAGATGTCACTAAAATTTATAATGAATCTGATCAGCATGATATCATTCAGGATGATATTAATTCTCTATTTGAGTGGTCAAGGAAGTGGCAATTAAGATTTAATATCAACAAGTGCAAGGTATTGCATGTTGGAAAGAAAAATCCTAATCACATCTATTACTCGGATAACTCTAATTCAAATTTTTATGCCTGATACAAATTTTGAAAGGGATCTTGGTGTTGTTTTGACCCACATTTGAACTTCGATGTGCATATTAATGATTGCACAACTAAAGCTAATCGAATACAGGAATCATATACAGGAGTTTTACTTATTTGGATAATAGCATGTTTCTTTCGTTATTTAAAACTGTTAAAAGACCTGTTCTTGAGTACGGGAACAATGTTTGGAGCCCAATATATCTAAGGCAGTCAAAAGTTCTTGAAAATATTCAAAGAAGAGCAACAAAATTGCTTCCCGGGCTTGAGAACATGTCATATGACGAACGTTAAGCATTCCTCGATCTACCTAGTCTCATATACAGAAGAATTAGGGGAGACTTAATTCAGCTCTACAAGATAATACATAATATAAATGATATAAATCCATCAATTTTGTTTACATTTTCCAAGATTACGTATACTAGAGGCGACAAATATAAAATATATAATCCAAGATTTCAGACCAAAGTAAGACAGAACTCTTTTATTATACGTATAGTGAAAATATGGAATAGTATCTTTTTTAGCACAAAAATGCATGTTCTTTGAATCAATTTAAAATCTTGGTTGATAGGGAGTTAAAGTCTCTGAGATTTAAGTACGACTAATATGTTTTGTTCTATTTTACCAATTAAAAAAAAACTATTGGTAGTGATGGTGATGGCGGTGGTGATGGTGCTGGTGCTGGTGGTGATGATGGTGATGGTGATGGGGATGGTAATGATGGTACTGGTGATCGTGATGATGGTGGTGATGATGGTGATGATGGTAGTAATAATGATAATAATAATAATAATAATAATAATAATAATAATAATAATAATAATAATAATAATAATAATAATAATAATAATAATAATAATAATAATAATAATAAATTAATCATTTGATTATTCTTAAAATTTGATTTGATCTTATTAATTTTTATTTATTTACTTATTTATTTATCTATTCATTTATTTGTTTGTTTGTCTCTTTAATTGTTTATCCATTTATTTATCTTTTAAACTTTAAATTTTCATGTGGATATAACTGTTTCCATTAATTTCATGATTTTGTAGACTGGTTTGTAAATGTTAACCTGTAAAATGCATGAAATCTGAAACAATGTAAAATCATAATTTATTAGACTAATGTATGCTTTATTATCGTTGTTGCTTTCATGGTTACTTTTGTCATTAATATTTCATTGTACTATGAACTCTGTACATTTATGATTCATTCAATCTTGACTATTTTTCAATTACCAGTATTCTATGATAGTTTTTTTTATTGATACATTTTTCCTGACATTCAACGTTGTGTAAAACTGTCTGTGAATGATACAATACAAGCTATATGAGATTCTGTAATTATAAACTATTGTATAAGGCATTTAAAGGCTAATTCCTATTAAGCCTTTAGTAAGATAAGATAAGATAAGATAAGATAAGATAAGAACCATCAAGGCCAACCTACCACCACCACTGCCACCATCCCCACCACCACTACCGCTACCACTATCACAGTCTCGTCCACTACGGCCACAACATCGCCAGCATTAACGTCATCAACACAGCGACAACTATGAATTGTGTGTCGTAATAGAAACTGCTTGGGAGTTACGTAATGAAGAAGCAAAGAGTAAACAAAAAAATCACACCACTAAACATATTATTATAGTAAGAGCGTTAAATACAAAAGGTGTCGTCCTTCAGAGCCATACGTTTCATGATGGGAATTAATCCGGGTTTCCAAAGTGTAAAACGAACAATATCAATTGCTTGCTATCCTTTTGGATGGGGCGCGAGGCTATCGCAAAGTACTTTCCACCAGATCCAACTGATCCAGTTATCAGGGGCGGTTGGTCACATTGTATTTAAGGCGGCACAAATCCGAAATACAGAATCAAATTTTATTGGTCTAGTTACTTTAACTAAATTTGACCTACTTTGTATGTGTGTGTGTGTGTGTGTGTGTGTGTGTGTGTGTGTGTGTGTGGAGAGGGGGGTATTGCAATTGTTTGTCTTTATGTGTGCTTATGTTTGCATATGTGCGTATATTTGTGTGTGCATGTATGTGTGTGTGTGTGTGTGTGTGTGTGTGTGTGTGTTAGAATATTAATGAGACATACTCACAAAAGAGCATCAATTATCTTGTACAAAACGTGTCTGTTAACTTTCACCTGTTCGTTATAACGACTCACAGACGCAGCATGTCCTGTTTCCAACTGATTTCTTATATCTACAACGTTGAAAAGTTTATATTTAACAGCATCTGTGACATGGCTATTTGATTCAGAATGTTTCTTCAGTGCCTGAGAGATGTGCGCAATATCACTGAATCCTCCTGTTGTCCGTTATAGCTTACATCACCAAAAATCAAGCAATAAAAACAATGAAGCGTTTTACGGCTTTCACTTACACTGGCAGTAAGCCATTCAACAGTTTAAAAATAATCATTAAATCGGCGCTGTCTCCCCGGCCGGAGTGTTAGAAACTAAGTTAAAATGCACTGGTTTGTGTGGACCTAAATCTTTCACCACTATTTTCTCTTGAGGGGATAAGTGTCGGAATTGATTTTCAATTTAAAAATCAACATGATTCATGATTGGTTACAAATTACAGAAATAACTTTTTAAAATAAAATGATTCAAGAAATCTTTCCAAAGATAAAAACAGGTAGGTTTCATAAACAATGACAACAGCGATAAGACATTTTCTCTGAATACTAACGGTATGACACACAACTTTAGAATAATTGAATTTAAAAATCCACATTAAATTCCAAACGCAAAGTACTTGTTAACTTCACACACAATCAGCGACATCTTTATAATTATACTATTATTAGACAATGCACACAATACAAGTTGAGTAGGGATCGTTGGGAGTGTGCGGGGATGAAGGACTCCGTGGGGTCAGGGATTTTTATTTATAGTACCTTGGGGCTCTTCTCGGTGCATACTTTGTTTAATGTTCTTTTTGATATTTAATATATATTTAAGCAAAACCAACAATGATAAAATATATATTTATTGCCATTCTCTTCATCCGTATATCTTAGTGAAGCAAAGCCTCTTCTTTCAGTGATAAAACTGATAGGGTTTTAATTTATCCCAAGTAGGACCTCAGTGCGTGCATCGCTAGATTGGCCGTCTTGGCCTAATTATTTAAGCAGTGAAAGACAATAGTTAGTTGGGGAGGGAGGGTGGAGGGAGATTGGGGAGTGGTAACACTAACTTTCTTCAAGGTACAACAGAGTATAGGATAAGGACAGGACGGCCAAACGAAGACTGGCTCATATAAACAACAAAAAACTTCCCCACCACACCACACCCTCCGCTCATTGTCACCCCGCGCAGGCCACGGGGGAAAGATGAAACGTGCCGATTTGACGCCACCTTCGCTGAGCGACGCACGAGTCATCAAATATTATATTCAAAACAAAAAGCAGTATGTGCTAAATTTTTAATTTTATCAAAATTTTAAAATTGAAGTTTTTTGTTTGGTTGACATGCTAATCTACGGAAAATATAGGGCGGCACAAAACAACTTCGCTCTATTGACCGACCGCCAGTGCCAGTTATCCAATCATTGCTTCTGGATGAACAGGAGGGTTAAAAAAAATTCATTCGACTTCACTCGGGATCGATCTCGGTCCCTTTTCGTAAGAAGCTTATACTCCAACAATTGAGCCATCGAAACCCACTTATATCTCTGATCCTTGTACTAGAGCATTTATATAGTGTAATATCCACTAAACGTGCCCAAAGATCTTTACAAGGGGTCCCTGACCAACACCAATACGTATCATATTGAACGAGACATGACGCCTCCTGTTAGGCGATATTACATTTTTTCAGACAACGACATGGCTGTTAACGCCGAGGGAATGTGAGTAAAGAGCCTTTTCCAAGGACTCAAATATGCGCCGAGCGAGGCTCGAACCCAGGACATTCCGATCTGAAAGCAAGTGTTATACAACAAGACCACATAGCCGCACATTGAACGTATCTCTAAATTCAGTTTTCATCATGTAATTTATCCAAACATTATACAATTTTGAGGTGATGTATCGCTCATTATTCAGGTTGAAGATTGATAATAATTACACTGATAGTACACCTCTCTCTGTGTAGGCGTACGTCACGCCAGTTATTGATTAATAGCTCGATTGAGTGTCGTGAGAGGTAAAGATAAGAGCGTGGACGCAATTCCCCAGAGAACCGGAAGGTCAGGCAGATTTGTAAGGGCACTAGGGTCGTCAGGTTATGTATATTTCTTTCTTTACGAACAAAACGGCCAGTACGTAAGCAACAATTGAATATCTAAGGTTATTCCAGATCGGAATAAGAGCAGAAAACGACTGGTTGTTTTAATATAATAAATAATTGAGCTATATAGAGCGCGATATCCACTAAACGTACTCAAAGCGCTTTAAGCGCTCTCAAAGAGAGAATATAAGTAAAGAGTCTTTTCCAACTATTCCCCGAGCGAGGCTCGACCCCAGGACCTTCCGATCCGAATGCGAGTGTCATACCATAAGACTACATAGCCGCACAATATGAATCCTTTTGTTATTTTAGTCTAAAAGTAAATATATAAATAATTAAAAAAAAACAAACCTAAAGCAAATATAAAACAAAGAAAGAATATAGAACAAGCAAACATATTAAGAAAAACAGAATAAAGAAAAGCAAAAAACTCAGAGAAAATATCTAAAACAATAAAAAAAAGAAAAAGAAAACATTAAGAACACACATACACACATAGACACACACACACACACACACACACACACACACACACACACAATCCGGAAAAACTAAATACTGAAAAATAACAATACAAAAACGAAAAAAATCGAGACAAACAACCAAAGTCAAACATTAGGGCGCAGGCACTTGTGTAAGTCAAAGATCTGATTACGTGTGTTTGAAACAGTGCCAGACAAATTAGAAGAAAAAAAAAATCCCAAAAAATCAGCCTACCTCGACCGGGGACCGAACCTCAAACCTCCTGATTGTACCAATCATACCTGCTACCATTTCGCTACAGAGGTGACCCGATAGTTGGTAAGATTTAATGCCTATATTCTTCACAAGGATACTCGTTTCCGCTGTGAACCCTCAATTGCACTATAAAATATAAAGATTGAACACGCGAGGACTTTTTCGGCACTGTTTCATAGACACTCTTTAGATCTTAACTAACAAACAACCCCCCCCCCTTTCCGATAAAAACAAATAAATAACAATATGAAATTGAATGTAAGCTTCAATTTAATTACGGAAACAGGTAGAATGGATGTTTCGGGTTCCCCCTTTATCAACAAACAGGATGAATGAAACACGACAGATGAATGAGATAATGTGGTAGTGGCGTTGTAAAGATGAATAAACAAAACATTGTTTTGTACCATATCATCTATCTGTAGTGTTTCATTCATCCTGTTTGTTGATAAAGGGGACACCCGAAACGTCCATTCTATCTGTTTTCATAATTAAATTGAAGCTTACATTCGATTTCAAATTGTTATTTATTTCTTCGAGCTTCGAGCAGCAACATTTATAAAAAAAAAAACAAAGCAAAAAAACCTCCAAAACACTCCCCAGCCCCCTCAGAGTAAAAAAAAAAACTAACATGAAAAGTAAATGAAATTCCAGACCAAATCCCTATAATGCTCAAGGGAGATTGATTCCACCGTCTTGATGTCGCCACTGGATACTAAAAGGCCTGGATTTGGTCATTACAGCCAAATTGGTAAATTGCTTCCTCTTACTCATTACAGGCCGGCCTTCCGTTGGAGCTAATGGGAGGGTCAGAGACAGTAGGTAAAACAAATACTAGAATCAAAGTAAAAGGAATTGATTAGCAAGAGAAGATAATTTGAAACCAACTTAGTCCGATGAATGGGGTAGACTTAAAAATTGGCTTCAGATAAAAATCCAATACCAAGATACAAAAAAATAATACTGGAAAAATAGTTCAATACAAAATCAAGTTGAAAAATGAACACCTACGCACGAACACATAAACACATAACATATATACAGAATGAAAGAGAGAGAGAGAGAGAGAGAGAGAGAGAGAGAGAGAGAGAGAGAGAGAGAGAGAGAGAGAGCGAGAGAGAGAGAGAGAGAGAGAGAGAGTTAGAGAGAGAGAGAGAGAGAGAGAGAGAGAGAGAGAGAGAAATAATAATAATAATGATAATAATAATAATAATAATAATAATAATAATAATAATAATAATCATAATAATAATAATAATAATAATAACAATAATGATAATAACAATTATTATATGATGATAATAATTATAATAATGATAATAACAATAGCAATAATTGTAATAGTAGTAATGATGATGATGATGATGATGATGATGATGATGATGATGATGATAATATTACGGAGTGGCTATTCGTCAGTACTGACCCCCAGGCGCTGGCACCTGCGGGTCAGTACTGACGAACAGGCACCGGCGTCTGGGGGTCAGTACTGACTAATACTATTACTATTACTAGTACTGATGCCAATTGGTCAGTTCTGACCTGGCCACGGGCGTTGACGGTACCAAAATTATGGAAAAATGCCATTTTTTAAAATAACTTGCTCTACGACAAATAAATCAGCATTTCCTGTCCCATACTAGTCGCAGGGAAGCCCTTGTTTTCACTAAATCTTTTTGTCGGTTTACGTGAGATTTGTTTAATAAATATATCAATTAATTAAACAAGTGAAATTGTCCAATCCTGAGAAAAAGACCAAATTTGGTGTTGAAACGCCAAACTGGAAGCCCTATATTTCGGTTCATCCAACGCGCATGCTCACTGCACTGATGCGTGGCGCTAGAACTGAAAGTGAAAGCTCTTTCATTGTCTCGTCTTTCTTCATTCCTGTCATTTGAAATTCGGCTTGCTCGCATCTTACTGAGACAGGAAATAGGAAAAGTAGAATACGGTAAGGGCTGCCTGAAGCCGGTGATCGTAAAATACTAACGAAAGAGTGAAAATGAAAGGCTTCGTATGGGAACAAAACAGATAATGGACGTTTCGGGTACAAACCCTTCATTAACACAACAATACACAAATAAACGTGGAAAACAAATAAAATATAATGAAAAATAACTTTGTCGTCTGTACTCAATGGTGGTTGAGGTTGCAGTATGAATGAAATGTCAGCGTGGGTAGAGGATAGGGTGCCCCATGGGGGTGATCTGATTGATAAGAAAAGGTCAGCGTCAGGGAAAAGAACCTTCCAGAAAATAATGGAAGATAAAAGACATATAAGTAGTAGTAGTAGTAGTAGTAGTAGTAGTAGTAGTAGTAGTAGTAGTAGTAGTAGTAGTAGTAGCAGTAGTAGTAGTAGCAGTAGTGGTAGTAGTAGTGAGTGGTAGTAGTAGTAATAGAATGGACAAAGTATTATAAAAGAATCGTAACAGGAAATATTATAACACATTTTCCTCTATTTTTCTTTAAATAAAGCTATAACGAAAATATACGGGGGAAAAAAAACAATAAAAACAAAATAACCCAAAGAAATAGAATGGACAACATAAAATAAAATAGAATCTTACGGTGGCTTGAAATAACGAGTCATATCGTTGCCCCAACGGCATCTAACGCGTTAGAAATCAAACTTATCTAGGTGACCAAGTGTTACTGTGTGCCATCGGATAAGTTGGCCTGAGAGCCTGGAATTTTAATTGTTTTTTTTTTAAATGGTATACTTTTGGAAGTGACGAATAAGTGCGAAGAGGTCTTTGCACTGACGAACAGGTCCGATGTTCGTCAGTGCTGATCAATGGTGGGCGGTGGCACAGACCGAAGAGAGGTTGTCTGTGGGCGGTGGCACCTGTTGTTCAATACTGACCAATAGACACCAGGTTATTGGTCAGTACTGACCTCCAGGCACTGGCGTCTGTTCGTCAGTACTGACCCGCATGTGCTAGCGCCTGGGAGTCAGTACTGACCAATAGCCCTAGCCATATTATTATTATTATTATTATTATTCGTATTAATAATAATAATAATAATAATAATAATAATAATAATAATAATAATAATATACTAATAATAATAATAATAATAATAATAATAATAATAATAATGATAATAACAATAATTATAGTAATAATAATATAATATTATAATGATAATGATGATGGTGATGATAATGATGACGATGATGATGATGATGATATTATTATTATTATTATTATTATTATTATTATTATTATTATTATTATTATTATTATTATTATTATTATTATTATATTATAATAATAATAATATACTAATAATAATGATAATAATAATAATAATAATAATAACAATAATAATAAAATAATAATAATAATAAAATAATAAATAATAATAATAATAATAATAATAATAATAATAATAATAACAATAATTATAGTAATGATAATATAACATTATAATGATAATGGTGATGATGATGATGATGATGATGATGATGATGATGATGATGATGATGATATGATGATGATGATGATGATGATGATGATGATCATGATGGTGATGCTGATGATTATGAGGATGATGATGATTACTATGATGATGGTAATAATAATAACAATGATGATGATAATAATAATAATGATGATAATCTTAAATAATCGATGTTTTTAGCAAACATTTGTTATTAGTCCACCTCCATGTGATGGAAACGGAAAACAAAACAATCTAATTTGAGCTGGTTTGATCAAAGACGTCAGATGCTGTATCATTACATGGGTTTTATAGATTCATTAATCAAATCTTTCAAAATTACTGAGGGACGTCTCAGATTTTAATTTTTTGGACACTTTTGGGATTAACCTTAATCGATCGATATTTGTTGAATATTTGTAAAAGTTTGATGATTAAAAAAGAAGGAAATAATAGTGCTTTGTCAATGTATGGTACAGTTCGAGAAAAGATAAAATGAAGAACTAGACTGGCACTGAAAGGGAAATGGTAAACAACACTATACAATTGTATGCATTTTAAAATTTATGCATTGATTGTTGTAAAAGAATGCATCCAGATAGACTTCATTTAACTAAAAAGGTCAAATATATAAAATTTATTTCGTTATTGATCATCAAACCACGTAAATTGATCTCATTGTTTGTCATGTCCTCAGGGTGCGTTTTAATGGAAAATTCTACGATATTCTATCTCGAAAGATCCTTTCAATTGCATCATAGAGCAGTTCATAAAAACAAAATGTCTTTGTTCTATGGTTTTGCTTCCAAAGGCCCTTTCAAAATATAATTATAGGATCTGTGATAAAAGGTAGTTATTGTATAAGATACTATCATTCGAGAACGGTGTTTTAACAGTATCGCACACAAACTGCTTTTTATTTATGACTATTAATTAACAAAGGTTCCATTTAATAAACTTCTTCCTCCTGCATATCTGCAAACCAGACCAGACTTTGGTGAGCATGTTGGTGTTTAGAGTGGCACAGAAGCGATTCTGTCTCTGAACTGTTTAAGTTTTCAGATATAAATACATCCGCAGGCAGGCTGTTCCAAATTCTAATCGTTTATAGAAAAAACGATTGCTCATCGCATTGCACTCTTGAGCATGGAATTTGGAATCCGTTATTGGAATCCTCAGGTAATTCCTCTTTCTGTTGCAGGTTCAAGGTCATGAGGAATCTCAATCAACTTACTTATTGAACGGTATAGCGTGATTGGAAGAACGAAGAAAACAAATTAAATCAATCACGGTATACCGTTCAATAAGTAAGTTGATTGAGATTCCTCATGACCTTGAACCTACAAGAGTTGGCCATTGAGAGTTGGTAAGCATGCTTTCAACGCTGTGTCTTCTGTCAAAACCGCCGAAAACGAAACGGGCAGCTCTTCTTTGGACAAACTCAAAACTTTTTCTTGTTTTTTTTTCTTAGTTATAGGGCCCCACACAGTGCTGGCATATTCCACGACGTCCTACTAGAGTCGTGTAACATTTGGGCTTCTTCGATGACTTTTTATATTCCTTTGAAGAAGCGCGGTGATTCATTAAGTACCCTTCATTAAACCCGATTAAAGCGATGGGTTACATATGGTGTCAACTGAAAGGAAACCCCGACAGTAGATGGTTAAATTATGTTGTATACGACACACCATTCTGTCCCCTAGAAACCATGGATGTGTATCGCTCACGATAAGGACGCCATTTGTTGTCATTATCACATTTTACAAACAGACAAAGTGACAAGGGATCCCTTTACGCTGCTCTAATGGCCACATTATCCGGTCCATATGTTAGATACTAGCTACTTTGGAGAATTATATCCCATTTATAGAAATAGAGAGACCTACAGAAACATCTGAAATTTCACTTAGTAATCCTTAGGGACGAGATGTGGAAAGGGCAATGTGATGACACCTGGAGAGATCAGGTTAAGAGTAGATTTATAAACCGAAAAGGTTTTCCTCTGAGATTTCATTTTTAAAAAATCTTATTCCTGGAATATTTTTGATTTCTCTCCAAACAACACCCAAAATTGCCAAGCTTCTCTTTTCTTCCTTCTTTGCTCAACTTAGATTGACATTTTTTGATATTATATTTTCGTACCCATTTTACAAAGAAATCCCATGCACTCTAACCTTATTGGTCGTTCAATTATTTTCCCGGAATTTTGAATGCTATTCGATATTTTTTCTCGTTTGGTCTCTTTGTTTAGGTAATTATAAACGATTTCAATCCAATACTCCAATACTCTGATTTGTCGTAACTACACTATAAATCTTTTGTTTCAACTTAATTAACTGACTAAATCACATGTTCGTTTGCACCCCGCCACTGATAATTCGTACAGTGAAAGTAAATATGACGTATTATTTTCCTCTCCGTCCTTATTGCGTTTTGAGGTGCAATTTTTTTAAAAACCGTGACACGCCCTTGACACAGTCGCTAGGTTTTTAATTCCTTTTGAATGATAACTTGGGTGAAACAGTTTTCTATTCAACCGTACAACTGTAGATATAAATGCTATTGAATTTTATCAGATTTTTCGACAATAATATTGTCAATGAACAATCTTCTTTATTAGTAAATTGATCAGTACAGAAAATAATCGAGATTAAATACAATAAGTGTTTTTGGTAGTATCTTAGACATAGACCAAAATCTGCGCACCTGTATTTTGAGAGGAACTATAGATCTAGTACTTTTTAAACCTGCCTGTCACATTCATTTATAGAGTTGGAAATAAAAAATCTTTTCAATTTTCACAAAAAAACCCAGAGGACTGAATACACATTTGCAGAAATATATTAAGAGTCATGACTTAGGTTCTAATCTCGAAAGGATACGAAGCCAAGGAAAAATGGAGCAGGCAGTTGGAATAAGACAAAAATCTTTAAAAAATAGTTGTGTCAAACAGGATAACATCAAAGAGTGGACAGGATTGACGCTTATGAGATGATAGAGAAAGTCATTAAAAAACAAAAAACAAAAAACTTGAACTTTTATATAGCGCGATATCCACTTAATGTGCTCAAAGCGCTTTACAAGGGGTCCCTGACCAACAGCAACATGTAATATGTAGAACGAGTTAGGCGATATTACCATTTTTTCCGACAGGGACAACGCTGTTAACGGCCAGGTACTCATTTTAACCTGAGTACGGTGAGAGAATGTGAGTAAAGAGCCTTTTCCAAAGACTCAACTATGCGCAGAGCGAGGCTCGAACTCAGAACCTTCCGATCCGAAAGCGAGTGTCATACCACAAGACCACATAGCCGCACAGAGAAAGCCATTGACCGAGATGTGTGGCACTGTGTTGTGGAGGCTGAGGAATGAGTGAGTGGGTGAGTGAGTGAGTGAGTGGTGAGTGAGTGAGTGAGTGAGTGAGTGAGTGAGTGTGAGTGAGCATAAAACAGTTCCAGAATATAGGAAAGAAAATTGAAACACATCATCCCAAGACATCAGATTGTCTCGAACACTTTTTAGATTTTTATCTGCTTACTAGAAAGGTCATTTGCCAAGAGAGATTTAACATTAAATTTTGGGTAGCTCCAGAATCTAGCCAAACCTTCCCATGTCTTTTATTTAAGACAAATGAAATAGCCAGACTACTTTTTTAAAAAAATCGAAATTTGTTTATGAAAAACAATGTCTCAATTTGAAATATTGCAACGAAAAAAACCTCTCCCATTTGTCTATATTAATAGTTGACATGACTCGGTCCGAGAAGTATTTGGTGTTGACTCTTGTAAAATAACACTCTGATCTTTACAAATTTAATCGTGAATGTTGCTTTTTCCCTCTCTCCATTACTCTGCTTTTAAATTATAGCCTTGGGCTCCGGAGCTTCCAAAGCTTCCTTTCTTGTGTAACATTTCTATATTGTTTTTCTCCCAACTCAGCCAGCGGCTATTATAGTAATGTTTTATTCCAAGAATCTGAATGCTCTTTGTTTGTGCTTTGCACAATAGAGAATTTCAAAATGATGATAATGATAGCGATGCATTGATAATGATGATGAGATGGTGATGGTGATGATGATTACGATGATGATGATGATGATGATGATGATGATGATGATGGTTTAGATTATATTTATGATGATGATGATGGTGGTGGTGTTGATGATGATGATGCTGATGATAATGATGATGATGAAGATGAGAAGATGATAAAGATACTGATGATAATAATGAAGATGATGATGATGATGTAGATGATAACACTGATGATGATGATGATGCTGGTGATTACGATAATATATTTAGTTTTATATATCTATATATTTATTGTAAGGACAATCTAAAGTTGGATTAGAGCTATAAGTGCTGCTGGGCTATCTGACTGGTCAAGCCAAATCATGTACCCATGCAATGGCTCATTAGGATGGAGTGAATTAGATGCAAGGAAGCAATTTAAGTAAAATGGTAAACGTTAACAAAGTTTAGGAATATTTTTCGTCCAGAAACTATCTTGATACTTGTTAATATAGATTTATCCCGGGGGGAAGCAGAAGTTGTGACGTCACACCTTCCTCTGTTCCGATTCAAAACTCATTGGAAGTGTGTAACCAGTCCTCCGGAGAACAAACAATGAATAGGTTACATACTGAATCAGAAAGAGGCAGAACTATTTTAATGGCAGGGGTGAATAGGCTTGGGATTATGGGGCGTGGCGTAAAAGAGAGGGGCGGGATGGATGACCTTTGTTGACGACCAGCATTTATTTAGGCTTGAAACTAAGATGCCAACACTCTAAAATCATAAGATCAGTTGCACTAGGTATGTTCCAGTCCTCCAGTCGGTTTTTACACATCCTATGACATTGGAACGAGTATTTTGACACCACACTATTGTTTCCTATTCTAATCTTATTTATAAATTATACTTTCAACTTTCAGAATCTAGCTCACCCTGAAAGAAATCGTTTAGAGGTGGGGTCTTCTCCTATTCAACTTTTCACACATAGACGTCATGAATAACAACTTATTTCGCCCAACAGAATGTCGTCAAAGAAATCTCCTACCTTCAAACTCATCAAAATGATGTGATCACTTGTTGAACTTGGCCACAGCACAATAGAATACGTTTGGAACCGCATGTAAGGGCATGAATTTATGAGCCTGATATTGGATGAGATGTAGATAACACTTTAGTAGAGGCGATATACTTAACCCTCTCCTTACCACCTATAGGAAAATCGTCACATTAGTTAAGATGCTACCAGCAATTTTATCATTCTGATTTCATTTGTGTAACACATCATCTAGTTTTGTTATAGCTATAAAAACATGACACTGTGCTGTAGAGTTTATTTTGCTGAACACTATGTATAAAATATTCTTATTGCTTGTCTGTCCCAGCAATAAAAATGTGTTGGGTAGGTGTGAAGTATTGGGGAAATTCTGAAATTGGCTGGTAAGGAGAGAGTTAAAGCGGAAGTTTGAAGAAGTCTCCTGAGACGAACTGTGGCGAGTTGGTCACAGGAGTTTTGTCTTATTTACATGTCCTCCTCACCAATCAGAACCACCTCAATGATTCTCTTTTGGGGAGAGATATTGATAACAATGTAAAATTGAATGTACGCTTCGATTTAATATACGGAAACAGATAAAATGATTTCCCCTTTATCAACAAAACAGGATGAATGGCACACTACAGACAAATTATGAGATGATGTGGTAGTGGCTTCGAGCAGCAACATTTACATTTTGGGAGGGGGAAGCGGAGGTAAGTTGGAGATGGTGCCAAGGCTGACTGCACTAGGAGTAGCTCTTATAAGACATCCTGATGAAAAACATTTTAATTTTGATATATTCTTTAACCATGAAAAGAATGTGAATGTAAATTAATAATAAATATGAAGCAGTAAATAATACAAAACATTATTGAAAGAAATTTTAACAAATATGAAACACATTTTTACGAATTCACCGTGCTCAAAGCACTTCATATCATGTATTCCCCTCGCGGACTATAAGAAATCGGATTTGCATTTCATAGAGAAAAAAATCTGCTTGTTTACATCATTTACCGGATTCGAGTTTAAAAATTTGTCAAGTGCTTTACCCAAGGAAACAACACCAGAACCACCGTTTTGTGATCATTGTCACCTAACCATTTACTGATGGTTTTCAGAACCTGAAACAATCAGTAACAATGGCTACTCTCTGAATTTGATTTCAGTCTACTACAGAGTGAATTCTAACATAATATATATTACTAGGCTCAGTAATCTCCCTACTGGGTGGGAAGAGGAGCGGGGTAGAGGGTTGGGGGGGGGGGGGGGGGGGGGGGATGGGGTAAACATACCCGACCTAATACGGACACGAACCATTTCCATTTGCGCATAGTTCGGACACAAAACACTATGACCTAAATAAAGCTTTTCTAAGGAATCCCATTACACTAGAAACCATCCCACCCGAGGCAAAACGTGACCTGTTAGTTCGAAGTCACTAACTTGCTACACGGAAAACTCTACGTGTAAAATGACTATGACACTGTCTGTAGAACTCAATTTACTTCATGTTCAATATACAACGAAATAAAAAAAAGTCGGTGAATGTATATCTAAATAAAACTTGAGCTTTTGTATAGTGAAATAGCCACTAAACGTTCTCAAAGCGCTTTACAAAGGGTCCCTGACCAACAGCAACACGTAACATGTAGGACGAGACATGACGATATTACAGTTTGTTTTTTTTTCCGACAGAGACAACTTGTTAACGGCCAGGTACTTATTTTACACATCTGTACGGTGAGAGAATATAAGTAAAGAGCCTTTTTCAAGGACTAACTATGCGCGGAGCGAAGCTCGAACTCGGGACCTTCCGATCCGAAAGCGAGTGCCATATCACAAGACCACATAGCCGCACAAAACTACAACATCTGATTTACTATGGACGAGTGAGCGATGAATTACAGAATGGATGAAGTTGATGTCACTCGGCTCTTTGATTATGTCTTTTAGACCCTCAGTTTGGACGATTCTCACTGACGTACCTCAAACAAACTCCCAACATTAAAGGTTACGCAGAGTTTTGTGCTTTGGAATGATTAATATTGCGGGTAGAACAGATGAGTATTTTACCTAAACGCATATCATCAATATAAATTCTAAACAAGGTCAGTTTTATATATATATATATATATATATATTTATAAATATATGTATATATAATATCTTCTTATTCGTCTTGTGGAAACCTCCAATATTGTCGAGGATCACTCCACAGTTTGTAGTGTTTTACATATATATATATATATATATATATATATATATATATATATATATATATATATATATTATAACCCATCAAATATTCGGCATTGACCTTCTTGCTAAAAGCTTCGGACAGTAACTGGTCGATTAAATCCATTAGCGTTAGCCTCTAGTTAATCCGTCCCCATAATCAAGTCTACTGTCCTTAACGACCTGTGAGGTGATTAAGAGACATACGTATCCGAATTCCCAGGACAATTCTGTAATAAACCCACTCAACCCTATTCTATCATTTATTGGCAAGAAAACAGTTACTTCAGTCAGTTATTTATAAGTAAAATGACCCCCGATTTATCAAAAAAAGTCACAAAGCTGAGACCTCTCTAAAGTCTGCGGTAAAAGATTTTTGACAGGTTGTAGGGGACCATTATAAAGTAAAATTATACAGACCAAAATAAGAATTTGATAATATTCGAGCGCATGGAGGCATTGGTAGTATGAGTGCAATTGTTTGGCATAGGACTATATTATTGTATAAAAGTTAGTTAACCTATGATCTTTACCTCTTAGAAATAACTTGGGCCAGCTGCTACTTGTAAGTGGAAAGTTGAGACTTTTTGTTTTACATATCTTTATGTGGATGAACGTCTGAACGTCTGGTTTCCTTTGTACCAATTGATGCTATGTGTTTAGGTAATATACTCACAATATCAACCTCCGCATATAACGTACTTGGACACAAACTTTGTGTAACTTTGAACATATATAGTTTGATTGATGTAATTTAGTGAAAACTAATCGCCAAAACGGCTGTCTAAAAACAATAGCAAAGAGCTGAGTGACGTGAATTTCGTTCTTTCTAAACTGTAATTGAACCTCCTCTATTATATAAACATTAATATTTTCATCTCACCAATAGAATCTAATTTCATGTATTCATGCCTCGTGTGTAAAATATTTAGTGATTCTAACATTGCTCTAAGATTCTTTAATGATGCTTTCGTCATGATTTAGAACCATAATCATAAAACATAGATGTCTTTTAAACAAGATAATTTAATTCAATTTTCTCAGTCCACGTCATTGTCAAATTTTGCCTATGATGTATCTGAAAGAAAATGCTCTTTCTCATTTACTTTACTATCCAGCGTCGTCCTCAATGCCGTTGGCTGCCCGCACTCTGCGATGACAATGTCAATATATTCCTCACGTCTGCCTCTTTCTTATATACAAATTAATTTAGAACAGAAAATTTTCTCTTATGATTTTTCTAAAATGGACATTTTATACGATCTTGACACGCCGAGTGTAATTTGATTTCATGTGAAAACCTCCCTGTAATGTGTATCTCGGATTTGTGTAGGGCAACGTGCACTTATTTTCTGGTCTGATAACCCATATTGTTATGGTTCCGTTGTTGTAATTGCAATAATAATAATGATACTACTACTACTACTACTACTACTACTACTACTACTACTACTACTACTACTACTACTACTACTACTACTACGACGACGACGACGACTACTACTACTACTACTACTACTACTACTACTACTACTACTACTACTACTAACTATACTACTACTACTATACTACTACTACTACTACTACTACTACTACTACTACTACCACTACTACTACTACTACTATAACTACTACTACTACTACTACTACTACTACTACTACTACTACTACTACTACTACTACTACTATAATAATAATAATAATAATAATAATAATAATAATAATAATAATAATAATAATAATAGTCTTATAGAGGGCACGGTATCCTCAACAATGAGACTCTTGGGGCTTAAAGTTACATCAACACAAAACAATATAGAAAGTACATGACATCACATCGTCTCAAACCAATGTAAAATATTTTCTATTACAACAACGTTAAAACGAGCCGATAATAGGATTCAACAACACTTCCCTCGTAATGACCCATAATAACTTAGTAACTGGTTCTAAGTTCTTAACTATCGGAACAATAGCGTATGCCCTTATGAAATTGGCTTCTCCGAAGAACATAAAAGTGTATCCAGAGGAGAAAAACATTATAATCTGATCATGTTTTGATTTTCATACATTCTGATCACATGACATGTGAAAAAGTTCTAGCCAGCATGAAGAATATAAAGTACCGATTTTCTTTGTTTAGAACCAAGCTACTCGTTGCTGGGCGGACGAGACATCAGACTATTGAATCCGATTGGGCTCGGTATCATACGTGCAAATATATGTTCAAGTCGATGTAGGGTCAACAGATATATAATGGGTTAACTTTGATGGCTTGTCAGCGCGTAGCCCAATATATTTACAAAAACTACCGGGGCATATGATAATGAATATGTCAGCTTGTGTCCGAAAGCTTTGAAAAAATCGATAAGTAAAACAACAGTAAAGTAAATTGATTCCATGTCTAATTTAGAAGTTGGGAATCAACCCTTTTGTGGAACAATGTTCTCAGTCAAGAACCTACAGAGGTAGTGGAACATTGGCATTTAAAGTCGTTATTATCTCCGTTAGAATTTAGAGACTCGGCGAAATATTCATTAGTGGGTAAATTAATGAGCGATCTCAGAACTTAGTCTCATGATAGAGTTCAACTCTTCATTTTGGGGACAAGAGCTCTCATCATAATGCCAAAAAATAACGATAAGTGTTCAATTGTAAGCTTCAGTTTCTTAGACGAAGACGGATACTGTGGAAATGTCGGGTTTTCCCCTTTATCAATTAAACACAATGAATAAAACACTAAGGACGAATGAGATATGTGTCAATGGCGTAGTTAAGGTGAATAAACAAAAACGATGATGGAACAGGAAATAGAATGCCCCTTTGTAATGCCCCTTTCTATTTCCTAACCCATCATTGATTTTGTATATTCACCTATATTATGCCAATCACACATACCTTATTCATCGTGTTTTGTTGATAAATGGGAAACCCGAAACGTCAACAGTATCTGTCTTCGTCTAATAAATTGAAGCTTACAATTCAACACTTATCGTTATTTCGTTTTAAATTTGTTGCACTTGTGGTAATCTGATATCTAATATTATCATCAGTATCAATTGGTCAATAAATCTAACAAAAGAAATAAATGAACCAGTCAATCAATCAACATGTCAGTCCTTGCTTGGTTTAGCTGTACCATATGAAATTGCAACGTTTTTATTAATGATGGAACGAACGCTGATTTGTACTTGTTAGTTTTAAATTAATCTGACAAAACCTTCTCCCAGGTGGTAAAAGATTGATTGAATTCAGGTATAAAATATGTTTTTTATGTTTGGTAATTGTAACTTTCTTTCCATTGCTTTTCCATGAATTATTTCTACGTCACAAGAGGGTGATTTATTACTTTTTCTGTCTGTTTGATAGATTTTGACATCTTTTAATTTATCTCTAAGTCGGCAACTGCCAAACCACGTAGTGCAGCCAAACGCAATGACACTTTTAATCAATGAGTCATAACCTCTTAACATAGTTTTCTTCCATACTTGAAATGTTCTCTAGTGACAAGTAATCCCTAACAAGCTGTCTAAAACAATAACAAAAAGCCGAGTGGCGTCAATTTCGTTAATTTCATAGATTCCAGGCACAAATCATTACTTCGATCGCTATTATTTGTGATTTACATCTTATAACTAGCTGAATCACTTTCAGAGACTCAATCCCAGAAGAACTGCCCTACGGAACTAAGCTCCCCAGGAATGAATGGGTAATACTGAACAGAGCACGGGCAAATAATGGGAGCACAGCTGGAAGCATGAAAAAAGTGGGGGCTGGCTGAGACTAGCTTGTGTACACGTGGATGCCCAGAGCAGACGATGTAGCACATCCTAAGAGAATGCCAGGATGGGCCCAGCTGCACTGACCATGACCAAAGAGTCTGCTCCACAGATGCTGTGGAGTGGGTTCGGTGTTGGAGCGACAAGCTATGATGATGAATCCCAGAATATTGTTTATCAGCTCTATTCAGTTCGGAAGAAGTAAAATTTCAAGTTATGATATTTATGTATAGATCTAGTCAGTTTTTCACATTGTAATAACATGAGAGATACCAATAATTACAATTGGATAAATACCAGGTATAGCCTGCATTTATGGTTTCTACAATGTCCAGTGCATTTCACAAAACCACAATTTAGTCCCATAAAGCCACTTGAGATCACTGGCCCCTTATGGGGCCCAATAATTCCATTAAATTCAGCGGTGGCATCTATCGTGTAATGAAATGAGATGGATAGATAATATCATTAGCTAGAGTTTAACTCACACTCAGATCCCCTGGGTCATACGTAGATCCCAAAGATTATTGATTAGGTGAGAAGATGCAGAAACCCTATGCAAATATGTATACGCTGGATCTGAGAATTAGTCTACTTATACATATGTATAATTTCCAAATGCAAAAATCCCATTGCCATGGAGTTCACATTATATATTTTTGTTTAATACTCGATAGATGCAGATTAACAACTTTAACCTGAAGTCTTCCCTTTTCTCCGAGAAAGTGCTAAATGCGATTCTCCGATGGAGCATCGTAACGCAGTTCCTGTTCTCTGGGCGAGAGCGGTGATTGCACGTTGAATGGACATGAAGCTGTGCTAAAAGGTAATTTTGGTTTTGAAATTTTATAGAATTATGAAACGGTTTTTTTTCTTCAATTCTCTGGGTTAAAAAATGAGAAACAATTTTAAAACAGACAATCAATAAACTAGAGGAGATAGCATCTCAAAAGATCGGAAATGTGTGAAAAATACCGCCATTGTCCATACTTGGTTTTGAAAATTTAAAGAACTTTTACTCCTATACTTTACTTTAACAAAAATATATAATGTGAACTCCATGGCAATGGGATTTTTGCATTTGGAAATTATACATACTTCAGCGCCAATCTCCACCGAGTATCTTTAATAATAGCGTTTTACAAGTTACAGGTAACATAAGAATTTTAAGAAAAAATAAGTGTTAAACTTTTATGAAAATTAAATGTTACAATTGTGGATGGTCTATTACGTTATGCTGAAATCAATGAAATATGAAACATGGTGATTAAGGAAAAGTTAATCTAAAATTGTCTTTCGTCTAGATTTGAAGCAATCAATAGTATTAGCGGTTCTGGTAAAGACCGAGATAGAATTCCAGATTGATGGTGACGCAATGTAAAATGCATGTTCTGAGATTTTTCTAAAATTGTATAATTTACTTTAATGCAGTACCCATAGTTTTTGGATAATTGTATTATATTCAACTTGAGAAATCCGTTGGAAACAAAATATTTAAATATTTAATTTCAAAATTAACTTTATACTAAATGTTCTTTGTTAAAATTATTAGATAAACAATCAGACTAATGCGAAAGAATGGAAATAATGTGTCAAAAGTTTTTATTCGGACGGATTGAATGCGGCTTGCTTCCACAGCCAACTTAAACCTAATGATTCACATTAAAAAAAACTTCACGTTTAAATCATTCCAATTGGGAAATGCGGAAATGAATTTTCCGAGATGAGTCTTTTTTAAGGGGGCAGTGTCACCAGGGAGACGGCCATGAAACAAAAATAAATGTTAAATATTAGAGCTTTAAAGATACAGTCTCCCCTTTGGATATAACACAAAAGAGTAATTTATCTGATATAAATGTGTTTTTGTGTGTTTGTGCTAATAATAATGTGAAACATTGCCTTTATTTGGTGATACTTTCAGATTTCCATTGATATATATGGAATACTCACCGCGCGCAAAGTTTTGTAAGTGGTTTACTTGACAGGGTTTTGAAACTTTGCCAGCATGTAAAATTATATTAATCTAGGCTATAATAGAGACTATGGGTATATGATTGATGAATGTTTGTTGTTGTTGAAAAACAGAACGGGAATATCAAGACATGATACCTGTTAGGCGATAATACAATATTTCGGACATAGACATTGCTGTTAACGGTCAGGTACTTATTATACACCCGAGAACGATGAGAGAAAGTGAATAAAGAGCCTTTTCCAAGGACTCAGCTTTGCGCCCCTCGGGACTCGAACCCAGGACCTTCCAATCCGAAGGCGAGAGTCGTACCACTAGACCTTATAGCCGTATTTTGTAAAAATTGTTACATGTTCCGCTATACGAGCGCCCTATAGACAGCCCCAGTCCCATTTGTGAATTGGTGTCTTATCTTCAATCCTCATTCCATTCATTGCTGTATATGTTCTCCAGGAATATCCTAAAACAAAGATCTGTAAACATTCTATTTTGTTTCCTACCAATAAGCTATGCATTTCACATTTTTTTAAACAATTACATTTTTATGTAAGACAATGACCTGGAATACTGCAGCCACACCACCAGTCGACTCTAAAAATGCGACATACCGGAAAAAGTCCCGCCTGTCCTCTGAAAATTCACACAAACATTATAAAACAAAGTTAAAGCGAATTATGCGATAAAGGTGCATAATTGCGTTTTCCAGGACAACACACGTCACCGTTCATGACAGTTTTTCAGCAAAAAAAAGATAAAATTATTGCTAATTATCTCCATGGCAACGGTGTCATGAGATTTTTAAAAATCCACGGAATAATACTTGAGAAAAAAAACCCAAATAAAAAAACCGACATTTCTTATTTTCATCCCCCCCCCTCTCTCTCTCTCTCTCTCTCTCTCTCTCTCTCTCTCTCTCTCTCTCTCTCTCTCTCTCTCTCTCTCTTTCTCTCTTTCTCTCTTCCCCCAACCCCTCTTGCAATCAGTCGGCACGAATAATATATCAATTTAAACATGTTTCCTTTCTTTCTTCTATAATTAAATACAAACAAATCTCAATTGAATGCAGGGATATCTAGTCGATAGTCAATGGGTACATTAAACCAGAATTTCAAACTTTTATATCAGTTGCATTCTCTCATTTTGTGAAAATATTGTTTTTCTTATTATGGTGTTAACATTCGTTTTCCACCATTTTTACTCATCAAATGTCAACTAACGGTAGTATCTGCATCCTTTTCACCGAGATACAGTAATGAAATTTCCAGCTCCCAGCCTGGATTATGTCCAGGGGGATTTTGGGGATTCCTCCTCAAGTCATCAAGCCCAGTGTGTTTGTGTTTCTGTTCGCTGTCCTGTAAATTCCTTCATCTGATTTCCGTCGGTTTTGGCGTTGTTATATTTTCATACTCTTTAGTATATTTATTCAAATATTATTTATTTATGTATTTATTTATTCACCTATCTATCCACCCATCTATCTATCTTATTACCTGTCTACATATCTATCTATTGCTCTATATGTCTACCCGTCTTTGTATCTATCTATCTATAATATATATCTAACTATCTATCTTCCAATGAATTCATCTCTCTCATCTTGTTCATTTATCCATCTATCAAAAAGTTACCTTTATTTCAATCTGTTTATAAATTTTGATTTCTGTATTTTCCGTATATTTTATGGTTTGATAAAGATCTGAACAAGTGTGTATGAAAGGTGCCAGACTTGTTCATATCTTTATCTTTCCGGTGCCTTCTCCTTAATTTCTTAAATTTATATTTTATGGTTTGACACTGTACACTTAAGGATAAAAATAAACAATTATTGTCTTACCTTTCTATTTCGTTTTCAATTTTCTAGTTTTATTCTATATAGAAGTGAATTTGAGGCAATGCCAAATTTCAAGTAAACCAGCAAAGACGATATGACTCGCACTCTCCGCCACACTTGATAAATGAAACAATTCAAGAAAGTAAACATACTAAGAAGTCAATACGATCTTTGTTTCAATAAAAATATCCAACACTACAGAAAGAAAAAAAGATCAATATTTTACTAACTACATTAAATGATCTTAACCTACTACGAGAACTAAACATAGCACCAATGTTAACTGTCTTTACATATTGGAAATATCATCTAACAGAAGAGGTTTTTAAAAAATCTATCTTAATGACACGCAACATCCCTTGGAGGGTAGTCATTGATATCGCAGAAAAAGATGTAAAAGCTAACGAGTCCATTCGTGAAAGAAGATCAAGAGCGATAGTCTGTATGGTGAGGGTAATGATGTTTTCCCGTTGCTACATTTCCACGACATGGAATAATTTTGTAAATTTCATCTCTCTCTCTCTCTCTCTCTCTCTCTCTCTCTCTCTCTCTCTCTCTCTCTCTCTCTCTCTCTCTCTCTCTCTTCAATCCTCATCCCACAGTGGGTATGGACCACCGATGAAACTTTACCATCCTCTTATTACGTTGGCCAGTATTTCTAGAAAGTCTCTCCTCCATGTTTTTTTATATCTTAGATGTCGAAATCTTTCACAAAATAGCCATGCACATAGTTTATAATATTATGTCAGTTGAACATAGACACAGGAATTGGACGAGATCCACACAGCATTCACTGGGAAGAAAACTAAAGGGTCCTTTATCATTTCTTTCATTTCTTTCATTCTTCGACAAAGTGAATGTGTTACTTTTTAAAATTAAACTTATATATTTTGTGAAGCTGGTAGGGTATAGAGTAAAATAATATGATTTTACAAAAGTCTTCTCTTCAAATAATTGTTTAAATTAAATGTATTGATGTATATATGTTTCTTTGTTTGTTTGCAAATACGTATGTACACACAAATACATAATGTATTGATACACACAGACATACATTCATATATACATACATACATTCATGCACATACATACATAATACATACATACATACATGCATACATACATACATACATACATACATACATACATACATACATACATACATACATACACACGTACATACATACATACATACATACATACATACATACATACATACATACATATATACATACATACATACATACATACATACATACATACATACATACATACATACATACATGCATGCATACATACATACATAAATACATACATACATACATATAAACATAAATAACATACATACATATGACATACATACATGCAGTTAGTAAACCGTAGATGCAGAGTGCTCAACTTTAAACAAAAATTCAAAGAAGCGAATACAAATAAAATAAAAGTTAAAAATTGAGTATAGATACATTGTATTATGTTAAAAGAGTAAATTAATTGTGATAAGTCTGCATTGAAATGCATTACAACGGAGTAATTGACGTTGACGAAATTGTTAACATCGGTACCAAAACAAAAAAACAGAATAATAAAAAACAGCACTAGATTGCAATAATGTCGATGTGACCCAGTATCCTATTTATCGTAAAATGTATTCATTTTCCATTCCCCTTTCTGTTGCTTGTTTCTGTTCTATTTTAGCTAACCAAATGACAGTTGTTACTCTTTCAGTCTAGGACAGAAGACACTAATAAAAGGAAACCGGTTGTCTAAGAGCTGTCACGTGTTACGAGGCAAAGTGGCCATTCATTTATGCAAATGAGAGTTTCGGACGTCGGGCCTCTATATGTATCAAATAATAGAAGGGAATCTTTGACAGTGAGAGCGACGTCTTTCTGCTGACGTAGTGAATTGAGAGTCGGAATGTCAATCTCTGGTTCCAGTAAAAGCTCATTAGACCCATTCGCGTCTGGGATTGAAAAGAAGTTTGTCGGGCAGAAAAACGACGGTAATATCATTAAAGTCGGGGATTGGTGAAGAAAAGCGAGTATTGCGACGACCATCAATAATTGAGTTTATCTGAGCTAATGTGTTGAAGTGTTTTGCACTTGTGGTCGTGTTTTCGACCGATTATATTGTTATTCACAAACCTAGGAGAGTGATTTAGAGAAAGAGACAGTAGATGGATAAACAGAGGAAACAATGATTTTAGATAACAATAAATCCAAATAATTAGCATTTTGCCGTTTCCCTCTTCCTTATAGCCCCGGGATTTAAAAAATTGAGGAAAAAATCGTATGTTTCCTTCACGCTTTTGTAAAAAAAAATTAAATAAGAAAGTGACGAAATGTGGATATTATTTCTTTATTATTCAATGCATCTTATACAACGCGGGGGTAATATAGAGAAATGTAGGTACAAAACAGATACATGTTCCTTAACTTCCTTATATTAGTACATGTAGGTTTGATATGAGGTAAACGTTTTGCTTTCCTCAAAGCAGGGGTCACACCATTGTGAGACAGACCTTGGAATTTTGAAAATAGCTGTATATAAAACACAAA
Source organism: Berghia stephanieae (assembly GCF_034508935.2). NCBI lineage: Eukaryota > Metazoa > Mollusca > Gastropoda > Nudibranchia > Aeolidiidae > Berghia > Berghia stephanieae. The sequence continues at coordinate 40,839,772 of NC_088361.1, forward strand.
AGCATCACAGGAAATAAACAGCATCTTACAGAAGAATACTGCGAAAAATACACGAACATAAAGATAAATTATAAGCTAAAATTAATTAAAAAGGAGAATGTAGAGTCTTAAGCTTAAAACACCAAATGCCACCGCCGCCAACATCACCACAACCACAATAAAACTATCGGTCAATAAATCTATCAACAACAGTGACCCAATCATACGTTTAAATTGAAAAGACCAGGTTG
>NC_088361.1:40850001-40860001 GCF_034508935.2 Berghia stephanieae
TTTAAAAATCCAAGTACAACTATGTAAGTTAAAGATCTGAACAAGTGTGTATGAAAGGTGCCAAACAAAGCAATAAAGAAAAATACAAGTAAAAAAAAAACAATCCCAAAAAATCAGTCGACCTGGAAGGGGATCGAACCTCCAACCTTCTGATTACCGGTCTGTAAGTAGTAAGGAGAGAGAGAGAGAGAGAGAGAGAGAGAGAGAGAGAGAGAGAGAGAGAGAGAGAGAGAGAGAGAGAGAGAGAGTAATTGTTATTATTTTAGGGCCGACAGTTGGGTTATTAGTTGAATTATCTCATACTATATAATATACATTTTAGTTTATATTTTCTAGATGTACGATTGATATGGCGGGCAGAAATTGCGAATGTTTTATTTAACTTATACCAATATGAGCTTATTATGCATTGTTTCAACACTAAATTGTATTATTATTATTATTATTATTATTATTATTATTATTATTATTATTATTATTATTATATTATTATTATTATTATTTTATTATTATAATTATTATTATTATTATTATTATTATTATTATTATTATTATTAATATTATTATTATTATTATTATTATTATTATTATTATTAATATATTATTATTATTATATTATTATTATTATATTATTATTATTATTATTATATATTATATTATTATTATATTATTATTATTATTATTATTATTATATTATTATTATTATTATTATTATTATTATTATTATTATATTATTATATTATTATTATTTATTATTATTATTTATTATTTATTATTATTATTATTATTATTATTATTATTATTATTATTTTATTATTATTTATTATTATTATATTATTATTATTATTATTATTATTATTATTATTATTATTATTTTTCAAATCGATGAGTAAACAGTTCATCCACGAAGGAATATCAATGCTTTTCATTTAAGTAAAAGACTCCCCATTTCTGTCAGTCAGGTAAATCCCACCAACTAACAGTGACATTAAACGTTTAATTTGATAGAGAAAATTTAGTGAGAACTAATCACCCAACTGGCAGTCTAAAAACAAATTAGAATTGAATGACGTCATTCTCATCCATTTTATAGAATGAATGTAATTGGCGCAATGCGGATCTTTGAAATTATGTATATGAACAGAGATTTTATTGAAACTTACGCAATTCTGTCTCGTAATAAACAAAGGTTACACAAAGTTGTGTGTGTAGGTTACGATGGTGGTTTTGACATCGCACTTTTGTTCCCTATTGCTTCGTTGGAGGAGATCTTGGTGTTTTTTTCCCTGATACATGATGACAAGTCTCCGTCATACGCCGATATGATAAGGATCCATGTATATTATTAGAACGTCAATGCATTTCCATGTCATATGACGTACGCGCCTAAGAAATTCCAACAGACTGACAGATCGTGACAGTTCCTTGATTACTGCTGCATGCAGATGTTAAGAAAATATGCATCTCAGTTTGATAATATAATTTTCTCATTAACCTTACTGTTGTGGTGGGATTTTCGGGAAGGGAGCAGGGGGTAGGGGGATTTCGGGCCCTCTGAATCAGACGTATGGCTCTGAAAAAATAGTTTTTTGTTCTGGTTGGAAGATTGATACTGATTGCTATTATTTCCTTTTGTCCTGTATTTATCTTTATAATAGGTTGTAGCGAGTTAGCTGAGTGGTTAAAGCATGCTGTGTAGGTAGGGAGGTCCCAGATTTGTGTCCTGATTCATGCATTTTCTTTTTATTTCCGTTCAGAAGCAGGCTAAAGACATAATATTACGTTAGAAAACAATTCTTGGCGTGAATTTTAAAAAATGTAGATTTATAACAGCATTTGCATTTATTTCTATGTTGATTGCGTTTTAAATATATATATATATATATATATATATATATATATATATATATATATATATATATATATATATATATATATAAATTATAAAAAAAATATAAAAAAAAATTTTTTATTCTCTATTGTCTTCTGGCACTTTTCTACTCACTTCATATCTTGTTGTTACCAACATAAGTGCCTGCTCCACTCACTTTTCTGAATTAAAAATTCACCCCATACACCGGAGCATACTCAATGTCTCAATCGTTTCTATGTTATATGTTTGTGATGAGAATATTGGCTATTAAGCTTAACTGCTGGTCTAAATTACTTCGCGATGGTGTCGAACGAATCGGCGATCTCAAGAAGTGGGTGAGAGAGGGATCTAGAAATGACTTTGGGTTTGAAACGAATATTTTTTTGTGTTCGTGGATAGCTCACACGGTAGAGCCACGCTCTCACCTGCCAGGCGGAGTTGTCGTACCAATAAGGTCGCAGGTTCAAACCCCACCACCGCCGCGGGGAAAAAAATTTTTTATTCTCTATTGTCTTCTGGCACTTTTCTACTCACTTCATATCTTGTTGTTACCAACATAAGTGCCTGCTCCACTCACTTTTCTGAATTAAAAATTCACCCCATACACCGGAGCATACTCAATGTCTCAATCGTTTCTATGTTATATGTTTGTGATGAGAATATTGGCTATTAAGCTTAACTGCTGGTCAAAATTACTTCGCGATGGTGGCGAACGAATCGGCGATCTCAAGAAGTGGGTGAGAGAGGGATCTAGAAATGACTTTGGGTTTGAAACGAATATTTTTTTGTGTTCGTGATAGCTCCACGGTAGAGCCACGCTCTCACCTGCAGGCGGAGTTGTCGTACCAATAAGGTCGCAGGTTCAAACCCCCACCGCCGCGGAAAAAAATTTTATTCTCTATTGTCTTCTGGCACTTTTCTACCACTCATATCTTGTTGTTACCAACATAAGTGCCTGCTCCATCACTTTTCTGAATAAAATCACCCATACACCGAGCATACTCATGTCTCAATCGTTTCTATGTTATATGTTTGTGATGAGAATATTGGTATAGCTTAATGCTGTCAAATTACTTCGCGATGTGGCGAACGAATCGGCGATCTCAAGAAGTGGGTGGGAGGATCTAGAATGACTTGGTTTGAAACGAATATTTTTTTGTTTGTGGATAGCTCACACGGTAGAGCACGCTCTCACTGCAGGCGAGTGTCGTACCAATAAGGTCGCAGTTCAAACCCACCACCGCCGCGGAAAATTTTATTCTCTATGTCTTCTGGACTTTTCTACTCATTCTATCTTGTTGTTACAACATAAGTGCGCTCCACTCATTCTGATTAAAATTCACCCAACCGGAGCATACTCAATTCTCAATCGTTTCTAGTATATGTTTGTGATGAGAATTGGCTATTAGTTAACTGCTGGCAATTACTTCGCGATGGGCGAACGAATCGCGATCTCAAGAAGGGTGGAGAGGATCTAGAAATGACTTTGGTTTGAAACAATTTTTTTTTTGTTGTGGATAGTAACGAGCCACTCTCACTCAGCGGATTTTAATAATGAGTTCAAAACAGAAAATTTTTTATTCTCTATTGTCTTCTGGCACTTTTCTACTCACTTCATATCTTGTTGTTACCAACATAAGTGCCTGCTCCACTCACTTTTCTGAATTAAAATTCACCCATACACCGAGCATACTCAATGTCTCAATCGTTTCTATGTTATATGTTTGTGATGAGAATATTGGCTATTAAGCTTAACTGCTGGTCAAATTACTTCGCGATGGTGGCGAACGAATCGGCGATCTCAAGAAGTGGTGAGAGAGGGATCTAGAAATGACTTTGGTTTGAAACGAATATTTTTGTGTTCGTGATAGCTCACACGGTAGAGCCACGCTCTCACTGCCAGGCGGAGTTGTCGTACCAATAAGGTCGCAGTTCAAACCCACCACGCCGCGGGGAAAAAATTTTTTATTCTCTATTGTCTTCTGGCACTTTTCTATCACTTCATATCTTGTTGTTACCAACATAAGTGCCTGCTCCACTCACTTTTCTGAATTAAAATTCACCCATACACCGGAGCATACTCAATGTCTCAATCGTTTCTATGTTATATGTTTGTGATGAGAATATTGGCTATTAAGCTTAACTGCTGGTCAAATTACTTCGCGATGGTGGCGAACGAATCGGCGATCTCAAGAAGTGGGTGAGAGAGGGATCTAGAAATGACTTGGGTTTGAAACGAATATTTTTTTGTGTTCGTGGATAGCTCACACGGTAGAGCCACGCTCTCACCTGCCAGGCGAGTTGTCGTACAATAAGGTCGCAGGTTCAAACCCACCACCGCCGCGGGGAAAAAAATTTTATTCTCTATTGTCTTCTGGCACTTTTCTACTCACTTCATATCTTGTTGTTACCAACATAAGTGCCTGCTCCACTCACTTTTCTGAATTAAAAATTCACCCCATACACCGGAGCATACTCAATGTCTCAATCGTTTCTATGTTATATGTTGTGATGAGAATATTGGCTATTAGCTTAACTGCTGGTCAAAATTACTTCGCGATGGTGGCGAACGAATCGGCGATCTCAAGAGTGGGTGAGAGGGATCTAGAAATGACTTTGGGTTTGAAACGATTTTTTTTGTGTTGTGATAGCTCACACGGTAGAGCCACGCTCTCACCTGCCAGGCGGAGTTGTCGTACAATAAGGTCGCAGGTTCAAACCCCACCACCGCCGCGGGAAAAATTTTTTATTCTCTATTGTCTTCTGGCACTTTTCTACTCACTTCATATCTTGTTGTTACCAACATAAGTGCCTGCTCCACTCACTTTTCTGAATTAAAATTCACCCATACACCGGAGCATATCAATGCTCAATCGTTTCTATGTTATATGTTTGTGATGAGAATATTGGCTATTAGCTTAACTGCTGGTCAAAATTACTTCGCGATGGTGGCGAACGAATCGGCGATCTCAAGAAGTGGGTGAGAGAGGGATCTAGAAATGACTTTGGGTTTGAAACGAATATTTTTTTGTGTTGTGGATAGCTCACACGGTAGAGCACGCTCTCACCTGCAGGCGGAGTTGTCGTACCAATAAGGTCGCAGGTTCAAACCCACCACCGCCGCGGGAAAATTTTTTATTCTCTATTGTCTTCTGGCACTTTTCTACTCACTTCATATCTTGTTGTTACAACATAAGTGCCTGCTCCACTCACTTTCTGAATTAAAAATTCCCCCATACACGAGCATACTCAATGTCTCAATCGTTTCTATGTTATATGTTTGTGATGAGAATATGGCTATTAAGCTTAACTGCTGGTCAAAATTACTTCGCGATGGTGCGAACGAATCGGCGATCTCAAGAAGTGGGTGAGAGAGGGATCTAGAAATGACTTTGGGTTTGAAACGAATATTTTTTTTGTGTTCGTGGATAGCTCACACGGTAGAGCCACGCTCTCACCTGCCAGGCGGAGTTGTCGTACCAATAAGGTCGCAGGTTCAAACCCCACCACCGCCGCGGGGAAAAAATTTTTTTATTCTCTATTGTCTTCTGGCACTTTTCTACTCACTTCATATCTTGTTGTTACCAACATAAGTGCCTGCTCCACTCACTTTTCTGAATTAAAAATTCACCCCATACACCGGAGCATACTCAATGTCTCAATCGTTTCTATGTTAATGTTTGTGATGAGAATATTGGCTATTAAGCTTAACTGCTGGTCAAAATTACTTCGCGATGGTGGCGAACGAATCGGCGATCTCAAGAAGTGGGTGAGAGAGGGATCTAGAAATGACTTTGGGTTTGAAACGAATATTTTTTTGTGTTCGTGGATAGCTCACACGGTAGAGCCACGCTCTCACCTGCCAGGCGGAGTTGTCGTACCAATAAGGTCGCAGGTTCAAACCCCACCACCGCCGCGGAAAAAAATTTTTTATTCTCTATTGTCTTCTGGCACTTTTCTACTCACTTCATATCTTGTTGTTACCAACATAAGTGCCTGCTCCACTCACTTTTCTGAATTAAAAATGGACCCCCTTCAGTGTAGTGTTGGCCTTTGTTATGGAATTTTTTCCCCTCTTTACGAGGAGGTTTTACTTCCGGTGATAAGATTGAATTTGCAAAATGTATGCCGCCAACCGCTGCCATCTACGAAAATAATTATGACAAATAACACCATCACAATCACAACAAAAATTGTAATCGCCAAAACCAGTGCCGCCACTACGTTCACACTACCGCAACCATCATACCAGAACCATCACCACAAAAATCATCGATAGTGATGACGACAATGTTGATGATAATAAAGCTGATGAAGATGATGACGATTGTGGTGGTAGTATCCTCTCCTACTATTTCTCCTCCTCCGTCTACTCCTCCTCCTCTCCCTACTTCTCGTGGTCGTCGTAGTCGTCCTCCTCGTCCTCCTCCTCCTCCTCCTCCTCCTCCTCCTCCTCCTCCTCCTCCTCCTCCTCCTCCTCATCATCATCTTCTTCTTCTTCATCGTCCTCATCAACAACATCCTCACATTATCATAACGTTTCATTCTTTACCTTCTCATTTTCTAAATAATTGAAATATAATTACGCCTTATTGTCTTTTGGAGCTTAAGAACATTTTCCATATTTCCAATAATTGCGGCAAACTCATATTTACATCTAGGATACCTACCCATTTGCGTCTTGAAAGAATGTCATCAGCTACCACTGATCAATGCAAGTGTCAGTGTAACAGAAACTGTTGTGCCATCATTAAATTTAATGCGTTTATAATAATTAGGATCTATTAGAAAACGTAAAAAGAACCCAACCCTCTTAAACATATATAGTATCATGACCAGTTCCATGTCAAACAGATGCCACCTTCTTCTTAGAGAAAATAAAATGGGACACCCGGAATTACCGTAACAAAGGACAAATGATAGGAATTATTGCAGATAATGATTCTTGCAGGTGACATAGGGATTGCACACTGGGAACAAATTTGTTCTATAATTGTTTACAATCTGATGTTAGCAGATCTGCAATTATGTTCTGATTTAACTTTGTTGTAATCGATATTATTGTGTGTTGGTTTAAGAGTATTTCCATTACAACAACGAGCCCGTAACAATTTGGGTTATCAGACTTACAAATAAGTATATGTTGCTAAATATAATATTTCTGATTAGATTTTTACCCGAATAATATATATTTATTATATGTTAACTGTTTTCTCATCCTGTTGTATTTCAGTTGGATGGAAAGGAGAACGATGGTTTGGCCATAAAAAATATTTGTCAAATATTTTTTCATATTAACATATATTCTTTCTATCTAGACCATGGATTTCCATTGCGTAGTTTTCTTGGAACAATATCAAATAAATTCCAGGTGCACATATTATGCAGGTTTGATTATCAAGCGCAACCAGGGACTTGATTTAACATTGATGTTTTGAACAATACTTTACGACAGTCATGAGAGTATATTTATTACAACGAAAAGTCCATGACAGTTTGGGTATCAGACTTGAAATTAAGTACACATCGGTATGAGCATTTAATAAGTGCTTATTTTACAAGAGAAACAAAGGTTTCCTTCAAATATATTACAGATTTAAAAAATTGCTTTTCTTTGATCTCTAATATGAAATCATTTTGATCTGACCAAAAATCCCCGAAAATTGGAATAGTTAAGGGCAATCTACAAAACACCTGTAGATGTCCTCTTTGGCTCCCAGGATAGATTCTCGTTTCATCCCTAAGGTGTGCAACACCTGCCTACACCACTTCAATCATTTGGCCTAGTAAATAAAAACATCAATAATAATAATAATATATCTTTTTCACAATACTTAAAATACATTTTGATTAATAACACTTCACTTAAAACAAGGCTGACAGGAGATAATATTTTCAAAATACTTTGTCTCCCGTCTCATGTGACCGACCTATCTGTTATTGCTAATTTTTTTTATGGTCGCGATATGATCCCTTGGATTTTATTTTCAATTTATTTGTTGCGTTGAAACTATCATCAATGCCATTTCAATGATTTTCAAGATCTGTGAAGCAGAATACTAGACAATGAAAAAAATATATATCTGGAAATCCCCAATGGGAATTGCCCATATGAAAAATTCATCGAACGCATCAATTCACCAAAAAAAAAAAAAAAAAAAGTTAAATAGATATTTACCACATTCCTGTCTCTGAGAATGGCTATTTTTACTTTTCTATTGTGCTGATCACGAAGTTCGAAAATAAGAATCTTGAAAAAATAAAAATAAAAAGTAACAAAACCAAACAAAGCAATAACCCCCCCCCCCCCCCCTTTCCCCCAAAAAAACCCCGGGCGAATTTTTTTAAAAGGTACAAAACAAGCCAGGCCATTCATTTTATCAGTGTTTTTCCATAAAATTGAATTGAAACAATTGGTTTCATTCATTTATTGTCTTTTGAAATTGAACATAACAAAAAGACCAAGTGACTCATCCTCACTTCTTAAAAGAGTTGAAAGATGTAACAAACTCATTCTTACATTATAGCACTCACTTATAAAACTTCACGCCCACAAAGATCCTGTGCGTGATTTTGCATGATCTATATTAATACAACGCTTTATATCTTAAAATACTCTGAACCGAATTGTCCGTTTTGATAACATTCGTAGTGCGCATATACAAATAACAACCCCCCAACAAGCAGACAAAGAAGGAATATAAAGCATTACATTATTGAATTTCCTTGACTTTGTTTTGGTCTTTCCCTCACCCGCCTTAACAATGTCATGAATGGGATAAAGTTGGCGCAGCCCCAGGATTACGACTGGATAAAAACAAACAACAACAAAATTTAACGAACAAACAAAGAAGTATAATATTGCCTCGATTGGCCTTGCGAATAAACGAATGGTGTATCTCTATGCGTGTCCCGATAAATCAAGCATTAGCGCCATTCCATTCAAAAGAAAATAACCGAGATTGATCCCGGGTTCAGACAATGTTTTTTTTTTGTTTGATCCTCTGTCCACATTGCCATAATTGGGTAGATTACTCTGTTTAGTTTGACTGGAAGCATTTTATGATAGACTGGTATTTTGCCAAACAATTTTACTGTAGGGTCTACGTTATAGAAACATGGATGACACGAGCTCCGGTTGGATTGTGGCGCAATGCTTTCACGTTTAAACGCTGTATTTACCAACCATAGGAAATCCATCACATTCGTTATAATGCAGCAACCAATCATATTATCAATCTGATTTTTTGTGCGGCTATGTGGTCTTGTGGTATGACACTCGCTTTCGGATCGGTAGGTCCTGGGATCGAGTCTCGCTCGGCGCATAGTTGAGTCCTTGAAAAATGCTTTTTACTCACATTCTCTCACCGTACTCAGATGTAAAATGAGTACCTGGCGATAAACAGCGTTGTCTCTGTCCGAAAAAAATGTAATATCGCCTCGCAGGTGGCATGTCCCGTCTTACATGTTAAGTGTTGCTGTTGGCCAGGGACCCCTTGTAAAGCGCTTTGAGCACGTTTAGTGAATATTGCTCTATATAAAAGCTCAATAATTTTTTTAAAATGTTATTCAATAATATCAATATGAGTCCCGCAACATCTCGATACTGTCTCCAGGGGTGTGGGTTTTTGCTTTGTATACAGAAGGTACCGATTTCGATTCCCAGCCGTGTTATGTGATTTTGAGTAAGTCACGTTATCCTAGTTCACTTTGAGGCGCTGCACTGCGGCTGACGCCTGGGCTATTCCAGTCTTCCCTTGGTATGAACCTTAAAGACAAATTCCCCCTTGGGGAAGAAGAAAGGGATTTTTACTTTTTACTTTTATTTTTCTTTATTCATGCCTATCAAATTAAATGGCATGACAACATTAGAAATTGAGATCTATGGGAAATGACAGGACAAGAAGAAAAAGAGGCAGAATTATGAGGAGGAGTTGGAAAAGGCTGGGCCACGCCCATAGAAGAAGGCCTGAAACAAATATTTCCAGGAGACTTTTACGTGGAACCCAACGAAACGAGGAAACAACGGCGACCTAGAAACAGCTGGAGGATCTAAAAACTGAAGGCTTAACATGGAGAGAAGCCGAGAAGATGACAGAAAGCCGGACAAGATGGAGGGGATTAGTC